>NC_139765.1:8053932-8621432 GCF_965231275.1 Zosterops lateralis
CATGAACCAAGAATAAAGTTTGCTAACTGCAATGGGATGACTCATGGAGTGTTTGCAGAATTGTGATATTGCCTTAGAGCATGGCAAATGAACCAGAACTGCACATTCAAGTGTTTCAATAATTAATTTATTCTAAACATAATCCTCATTTTTTAAGTAGCTAAAAAACGTAGTAACAAAAAAGAAACGTGTAAACACTTGTTCAGGGCATAATGTCAAAGGACATCAACAAATTAGATCCTGGAAAGCAACACGCAATTACAGGAAAATGCTGAGTGCCCTCATTATTACATAAGGACACGCGAAGAGAAAGTGTCCAATAATTGTTGTCTGAGCTCTTTATTTTGTAATCTTCACGTAGGAATTTTCCACTTTCTCCTTTGACAAGTGCATTATCTTTGCAACCAGATGTAAGACTTCAAACACCAATTACCTTTTCCTGCTCAAAATTTTTAAAAAACCCACCTGTATTTTTAAAAATACATATTTATTTACACATACTTGTACTGATAACTGTACTTAAAAAGCTTAACCCCTGCTACATTTCCCCCACCTTCCCTGCAGAATTCTCTTTTCTAATAGAACAACACTTAAGTTGGATTCAACCTGGCAAGCTTTTATCTTCACAAACACTCCAAAAACCCAGTGAGACGCCCTTAGCAAACAAGGTCTGACTGGAGCTGGGTTTGCTGAAAAAGGCTTTGTGTATTTAAACACCAATACACTTCAATGCTCAAAACTCATTTTCTGCTTTAAATGCAATTAGTTAATTAAGGGCAGCTAAACCAGAGTGTCTATACAGTTACAAGCAAACTCTTAAAAAATACTTACTTCGAATTTGAACCACTCAGAATTCCACTGAGGATTAAGTGATTTGGGGTACACGTCTGTCTTAAATGTTGTATTTCCAAATTTCACCTAAAAATACAAACATTCAATTATCAATTACAAATATTAATAAAACGATTTTGAAACTCATTTAATTGACATACACAAATAATTTCAAATACATGGTGCAACAAATCATTTTCTTTTCACTGAGTGGCTTTAAAATAAATTTACATATATCAGTATCGCTCTATCAATGACATAATCAATCTCTCTCAAATCCTATCATACTACTAAAATTGTTCCTTTTCCCCCCTCAACCATTTGAGAGGCAAAAATGTCACTTATATTGGCTACTCAAAGTCACTTTGCATCCTCTCCTTGCCTTCTATAAGGAAAAATATTCTAAATGTTGATAGTTTATGACCTATTACTCTCCTCTCCAGGATTTCTCAATCAGCTTCACAGACAATTGATGAAACAAATATAAAAACAAACTGGATTTGAGCTATGTAGAGAGAGGACTATTAGAAATTAAATATTTTCCATACTTTTATTGCTTGTTGCACCGTTGACCACATAATAACCCACTTCAGCAGTATCCATATGGTCTCCACAGGCATCTATTTCAGGCTAAGCCCATCTTAGGGTTTTGTGGGGTTTTTTTGTTTGCTTTTTTTAAAGTGAAACTGGATTTCTGTGATGTTTCATACATCAGGAAGTGATGCAGCACCATGTAAGAGCCTTTATTTCACTGCAGCTTTCATTTCAAACCCTTTACAAACACTTGCAATTATCTGAATGCTACCTCTCAAAACAATGACCACCTCATACCAAGTACTTACAAATACTCAAAGTTACATTTTTAAACTTTTTCAAGATTCTTAAGGAAAATAATGAGTAGGCTGATAGAAAAGAAATGAAGTGTGTAGATTTTGACAGCTTTTATCTTTTAGAAGCCTAAATGCATTTTGGAAACTAAATTTAGGCCTGGATTTGAAAACTGGGTTGTAACTGTTTTAACAGTTTTGCTCGAGACAGAATTAAGTGACCATTTTGTACATTTCAATAATATAGTGATTATTTTGCACAGGTGCATATCCCAGCTCTGGAGAGATTTTGCACCTGCTTAAATACAATAAAGTGATGTTAGCACTGGCTGTAAGGGAGATACCAATTAAATACCGGTTCTGACTCCAGAAGCTGCCAGGATGCAACAGTCCTGAGCTCCACCCAACCTATTTAAAAGCCTTATCTTGGGAGTAAATCAGTTCCCTTGGAGCCCCAGGCAGCTGTATCTGAATTTCCCCGGTACTCCAGATGGTTCATTGAAGCTTGTAGAGATAATAAAACACCACGCTGCTGTCCACTGTGCAAAGTTAAAAGCACATTTATGGAAGAAATAGTAACAAAATATTCTGAGCTGGGACAAGGATCATTGTGCTCACGCCAACAAAGTCCAAGTTTTGCATAACCTGAGCCAAGTAAGAGCTCTTAAGTCTCCTCTCATTTTCTTTCCTAGTTCTAAGTTTATATTGCAATATTTAACAGGGAAATTTAAGGTCAGTTAACAACGAGAACCTTAACATCTGCTTTTCATTTTTATTTAAGGAAAAGCACATTGTAAAGTTTTTCAGCAATCTGATAGGGAAAAATAAAACAACGGTTTCAAGCTCAATTTATTTTGAAATAAATCTCACCTGCTGCATTGCCTACTCCAGACATGGAAAGGGAAGTTACTCCACACTGTTCCTAAGTAACAATCCTAAAAGCAAGGCCCCCATCTGTGTATTTCTATACCCTGATCTGTGCCAAGACACTCGTGGAACTGCACGTTAACCCAGCTAAGCAAACTGACCTTGAGGGAAATTTTTATTTTCCTTTTTTACTATATGAATTTCAAAAATCTACTTTGCTACACTGACAGTAGGGCTGGGAAACAGTAACCCACAGAAGAAGAGAGCTGTTTCTCCTAATACAGAGCAAAACCAGGCCAAATGGCACTGGGTGAACTGTATTCCCTAGTCCTGTTTGCCTTGTCTCCTAGTAGCAAGCATCAGAGTTGCTGTAATTTTAAACTGGATTAACAGGCAGCCTACAAGAGAAGCTTCTAAAAATTAAAACATGACTGGTGAAACAGCTGACAAAACAGTGAAACACTGAGTTTCATGTAATGAAATAGAATTATGTACTATTTCAGCTCCACTGAAAAGCTGAATACATCTTCACTTTACTACCAGCCTACTCTCCCCTTAAGCAATGCCCTCAGAGTCTAATGTCCACCAAATTTTTAAGCACCAAATGAAATCAGGACTTATATACCTCAAATTTATATTAATATTAGCATTTTTTTTTCAGTGTATACAGGTCTAGAAAGGCATTCTGCCTTCCTACCTTAATTCTAGCATTGTGCCAGCCTCCACCACTCATTTGTGGTGCACCTCAATCACTATTTGTGGTACAGGACATGCATTTTCACAGCACATTATTTTTAAATAGCTCTGATTTTTCTGAGAGTGTGATCCCTGAACCTGTGGAATGTTTCTGAAATGTTCTAAGTCATCCATATTGGAAAAAAATTAATTAAAAAAAATTTAAAAACCCAGAAAGCATAAAAAGGCTTGGATTGGAAGGGACCTTAAAGTCCATATCATTCAAGCCCCTCTGCAGGGATGTCACCTATTGGATCCCGTTGCTCAGAGCCTCGTCCAACCTGGGCCTAAAAATAATTCCACTTATTTTTCACTGCAACTTATTTTACAATCCCTTCCTTAGAAAGACCCTACATATTGCCTGTTAACTACATAGTTGCAAAGAAGGTTTAAGTTAGACACTCTGGGAGCAATAACGTGATTTAAACACGCAAATAATATTAAATATTGACTAAAAGCTCCCTTTGAAAAAAAAATTACTATTTCAAATGTTTTAAAAGGAAAGATGAATATTGGCCTTAAAGGTAAAGCCTGTACAACCACTCATGTATTCAACAATACAAGTGACTTAAAGATGATTTTATTACTTCTCCATTCTCCTTGCACTACGTCTGTCTAATCAAAGAATCGATTAGATCAGAAAGGGACCTCTGAGATCACCAAGCCCAAGCCATGCCCGACCACCACCACAACAACCACACCATGGATGGGACCGAGCGCCAAACACCTCCAGCCACGGCGCCTGCACCGCCTGCCGGGGCAGCCCGTTCCGATGTCTGATCACCCTTTCCATGAAGCAGTTCCTGCCGCTGTCTCCCCCAAACCCTCCCCGGGCAGCCCCGGGCACTCTCCCCTGGCCCTGGCCCCGCTGCCGGCGCCGCTCGGGCCCGGCAGGTGCCTCCGCCGCCCGGGCGGGCCCGCACCGCCCCTCCCGTCCCCCCCGCCGCCCACCTCCACGAAGGCGTCCGTCAGGTCGCTGGCGCGGTCCATCACCGGCAAATGGCGCCCCGCCACGATCTTGACCTTCAGCTTCCCCGGCATCTTCTTCTTCTTCTTCCTCCCCCCCCTCCTCCTCCTCCTCCCCCTCCCGCGGGCTGCAGGGACGGCGCCACCGCGCCTGTGCCATGGGCCGCCGGGCGCCGCGCCTGCGCATGCGCGGGGCTCCCGCCGCCGCCCCGCCCTCGCCCGGCCGGGAGCGGGAAAGGAGCCGGGAATTGTTGTGGAAGGGACTTCTGGGGATCACCCAGTCCAATTCTCCTGCCAAGGCATTTCTATATCACCCAGAGCAGGTGATATACAGATATCTTCAGCGGGATTTGGGCTTTCTCCACAGAGGGAGACTCCGCGCCCTCCCCGGGCAGCTGTTCCAAGGCTCTGCCGCCTTCAGCGTGAAGTGTTTCCTCATGCTGAGATTAAACTCCTTGTGTTTTACCTCGTGGCCACTGCACCTTGTTCTCATTGAAAAGTCTGGCGCCGTCCTCTTGGCACCGGTTTGAGATATGCATTAGTGAGATCTCCAGAATAAACAGGCCGAGCTCCCACAGTCCCTTTCTCATTAGTGAGCTCCAGACCTCTCTCTTTTCATCTTTATTCCCCTCTGCAGGACCCTCTCCATTAGCTGCTTGTTTTTCTCGCCCCGAGGAGGCCGAAACTGGACACAACACTCCAGGTGTGGCCTCACTGGGGCCAAGCAGAGGGGCAGGATCACCTTCCCTGACCTGCCGCCACAATTCCCACTGCTACTCCCGGCTGCCAGGACACGCTGCTGCCTCATGGCCAACTTGTCACCCACCAGATCCTTCCCCGCAGATCACCCCCAGCCTGCGCTGGTGTTTGGGGTTGTCCCTCCCCAGGTGCGGACCCCAAACCGCGGCTTTATCAAAGTCTCCCGTTATCGCCCCTGCCAGGCTCCAAGATGGCGCCCGCGGCCTCGGAGCGCCGCTGGTAAAAGTCGAGTTCCTATTCCTCGATGGGTCCCGCGGTGGGCGCTGCCCGGGGCAGCCTGAGCGCCGAGTCATCGATGGGCGGGGGTGGCGGTCCCGGCTGCGGTGACACGGAGCGGCATCGTATCCTGCATCCCGCATCCCACATCGTGCATCCCACATCGTGCATCCCGCATCCCGCATCCTGTATCCCACATCCCTCATCTCCCATCCCGCATCCCGCATCCTGTATGCCGCGTCCTGTATCCCACATCCCGCATCCCACATCGTGCATCCCGCATCCCACATCCCCCATCCCTCATCCCGCATCGTGCCCACTGCTGCACCCCCAGGACGCTCTGCCTTCCCTAGGGGATACCATGCTCCCATGAATACCAGTTAAAAGGGAGCCTGGAGGATCCCCAGACACTCGGTGGGAGCCTCCTGTGAAATGTTTAAACCCAACACCCCCCACCCCCTGGGTTTGGCTTTGTTTTCTTTAATCGAAAGACAAATATTTACGGTATTTGGAGGATTATGGATAGATTAAATGGAATTTAGTTATCAGAAATAGGATTTGATACGGTTCTTGCGGCCAGGTTGTAACTTTCTGATGCCTGAAAAAAAAGCTCTTTGTTTAGGCAATAGCACCGTGGGAGCTTGGCAAAAAGCAAAGGAGCAGGGCCAGGAGTTGGAACAGGTGTGGTCCTACAGGTGGGGTTATAGATCCGGGTTGTGGGATACGGGTTGTGCTGCTGGTATGGTCAGGAGCAGGGACATAAAAGAACCCTTGTGTTTTGTTTAAGCACTCACCAGGTGTTGAGCCAAATAGTAGATCTGCTGGGATTATTCTCCCTTCTTTCTAATCCTACAAAAAGACTAAATAATGCTATGGGCTGGAATGTGATACTCCAAACAAGCCATATGACTGAAATGCAGCAGTGTGTGGTGTAGGGAGTTAAGATATAGAGGATCCTCAGGCTACCTGCAGTTAGTCCCACCAACACAGCACTTTGTCTCTTAGCTCGTTTGGAAGTTACCCTTGGAACAATCCACACTGTTACTAATATTCATCATATCCAAGTAAAATATAAACAGGCTAAAGGCTTGTTTTTAACTCACCCATCCATGTTTAGATGGAATACTGTAATGAGACAACAGGAAGGGATGTGAGGATGCTGGCTGAGAGCAGCTGGACATGAGCCAGCTGTGCCCAGGTGGGCAAGAGGCCAAGGGCATCCTGACCTGGATCAGAAAACGTGGCCAGCTGGACCAGAGCAGTGATTGTCCCCTGAACCTGGCAATGGTGAGGCCTCACCAGAAACCTGGCATTCAGTTTTGGGCCCCTCAGGACAAGAAAGACCTTGAGGGGCTGGTTTGTACCCAGAGAAGGAAACAGCTTGGGAGGGGTCTGGAGCACAAGTGCAATGAGGATGAGCTGAGAGTGTCTAACCTGGAGAAAAGGAGGCTCAGGGGGGACCTTCTCACTCTCCACAACTCCCTGGCAGGAGGGTGCAGCCCAGTGGGGTCAGGCTCTGCTCCCAGGAAACCAGGGACAGGACAAGAGGAAACAGCCACAAGCTATGCCCAGGAAGGTTCAGGTTGGGCAACAAGAATTTCTTCATAGAAACAATTATCAAGCATTGGAATGGGCTGCCCAGGGAAGTGATGGAGTCCCCATCCCTGGAGGTGTTCAAGAAATGACTGGATGGGGCACTCAGTACTCTTTTCTAGTTGACAAGGTGGTGATGGGTCAATGATTTGACTCAAGCTTGGAGGTTTTTTTCAACCTAAATGATCCTGTGACACTGAGACTACACCTAAGGTTTGAAATAGAGGAACCTCCCTTGGAATGGAGGATATGACCCCCTTCCTTCCTAACTATTATAACTTTGAAATTAAGGGGACTTTCAGGCAAAGACACGGGAAAAGGTATAACAGGGTGTTTTTTTTACGTGTATGAGTAACAAGGCAAAGAAACAACAGCGGCAGCAACAACAAACAGGAACAGAAACCCCAAGTGTCTTCCCCTTGGGTGCAGTTCCGCTCACGGCCGGCAGGGGCGCTGGCAGCCTCGGGCGCAGTTCCGCTCACGGCCGGCAGGGGCGCCGGCAGCCTGGGGCGCTGCGGTGATTCCCCCGCGCCTGCAGGGGGCGCTGCGGTGCGGGCTCAGCCGCGCCTCCGGCCTTTGCTGATGGCGGACCGGCCTAATAGCGAGACTGGGCTGCGGCAGGAATCGCGGAGAGCGGCCGCAATGGCAGGGCGGGCTCGCCCGGGGCAGCAAGCAACAAACTCAGCTGCTGTGGCAGGAGCCGCGGGGTGTCCCCCGGGCAGGGGATGTGTGGGTTTAGTGTAGCAAAAGCCCGGACACGATGGGCAGTGGCGCCTGGCCCCCGAAGGCGGCCGGGAAAGGCTCCCCTGAAGGGGGAAAGGGCCCTGGGTTCCGCGGTTTTCCTCTGAGGAGATGGTGAAAGGGGCGTGTTTTAGTGAGGTGAGGCGTTAATAAGATTCCAGTGGAAGGGCCGGTCCCACATGAAAAGCTTCCCTCAGGATGGAAGAAGGGAGCGGGACACGGATCCTGCAGTGGTGGCGGAATGTCCCCTCAGCCGCCACAGCCCGTGTCCCTCAGGAGGGCCGGGAGAGGAAAGGAGCGAGGAGTTGCTCCCAACCTCTTCTCCCCAGATCCCAAATCTCCTGCTATCCCTGCCCCTCCAGGAGAAACCCCCAGCTAACTCACCAGCCACCCGCGGCAAAACTCCTTTTGTCTCTCCTAAATATCGATCCTTGTGGTTTCTTAGCGACAGATGGGACCAAATTCCATGAGAGAAAGAAACAAAAGGAAAATAATCCTAAACCCCGACGGCGGGACAGCTGTGAAGAGCAAAGACACAGGAAGGAAATCGGAAGCAGAAAACATGCTCTTAATGTTAAAGGTTTCGTTTAGGCCAGAAATGAACTTTTTGAGTGGAATCTCCTGATCTCACCTGCTTAAATGTTGTTTTGGCCCACATAATCAGGCATAGGAACTTTCATATGAACTGAAAAGTGTAAGGTAGCGACACATCAAATACACTGTGTAGGTGCTTTAGAATATTTGGGGAGTGGCAACAAATAGAGCCGGGATTAAATAACCCACCAGAACATTTTGTGGTGTGGATGGATTCACCCTAAAAATGGGGCCATTGATCCACTACACCACTTGTGAACACAGCCATTCTTAGCTTCCCTCTTACAGTAAAAAACTACCAGCAGATGAGAAAAAAAAAATACTGCAAAAACCCCCAAACATTCCCTGTTGTCCATGTTAGGTACAGCACTGTTTGGCTTTTTTTTTTTTTTTTTTTTTTTTAATTTCTGGTGCAGAGCCCAAGATGGAGGGAATATAAAATAAATTCCGGACTTCAAACAAGTAAAAACAACATTAAAGTAAACTTCGTTGTGTGTTCTTTATTTCTGACAAAGCTTCTGTTTGTTCACAGCTTTTGCTAACTAGCTTCACAAATGTTGCCTAGTGAACATCTCCAGTTCTCTGGGATTATGAAATACAGGGATTAATGCAATGCATATTCCTATCTTGAAAGATTTCTGAGGGTCCAGCTTTTTCAATGGAAGATTTGAAGTAGTCAAAGGACTAGAAGTCAGAAAACAGCTATTTTGGAGAGACAGTTCCAACCTGGTCTTTAGGTGCTTCGAAAGATGAATTAGGTATGATTTAATGCATTAAGAAACCTCCTTGGTGTTTCAGATTTACCTTGGGGCTGAGGATTTTCCATACTGGCAGAATGAGACCTGTCTTTTCATAAATTAGCATCTTACTTCCCACATTTCCTGCCAACAGCATTCCAGTTCTCTAGGGCCAGCAGGGACTTGTGAAAGGGAGCAGGGACTCAGCTGAAAGTATACTCAGACCTCTAGAATTTATAAACTACTTGAGGCTTCCAAAATAAAATTCCATTAAATTTCCATCGGTTTTAGGCAAATATAATGGATATACTGGTAACTAAAGCTGTTGTATGTACATGCATGCCAGAACTCCACAGAAAGTACTAAAAGGTATATTTTCATAGTAAGGAAAAAAGAGATATGGTATCTGACTTTGCATTTCAGTATCTAGGTTATTTCTTGCTGAGATTTTTCCCTTCTGCTTAGAAGTGATGCTTTAGTAAGTCATTACAATATTCCACTATGTGCTTAAAGAACAGCATTTTCTTACTTGAGCAGGTATTGTTCTGTATTATCTGGCACTGTAAATCAACAACCAGGAATATTGCTAATTCCAACATCTTGTGGGGAACAGTGAGTGTCAGAAAAATGGGAGAGTATTTTGTGGATGATTTTGCCACTTAAATGTAATGATCCATGTGTCTTTTCTTTCTCAGTTTTAAGTAAGATAGAGAGTTTGTGACAGAGAAGTGTGTTGAACCCTTAGTTTGGAAATTGATACTTCAAAGATAAGGTTTTCCTTGTAACTTCAGTCTGCTGACCCATCACTTCAGGGTAGGTTTCAATTATATTGGTTTACCACCCTTCAAGATACAAATTAGAAGGTGGTGATGTAGGTTTTTCTCAGGTTACAGCAGGACCTGGGATGTGGTGGGCGGTCTCTTATCCACAGGGAAAAGTGCCTTTGCCTTGAGTGGATTTAAACAGAAACAAATGAAAAACTTTTTAGAGGGGTTTTAGTTTGTTGAAACACAGAAAAAAAAGTTTTTATCTCTGGTTCACAGAAGATAATGGCTCAGTTTCTACTGCAGTTACTGTCATAAGTAGTCTTTGAAACAGGAATCTTTCAGCTGTAATCAACACAGGAAATTGCAATGTCAGATTTTGGTTTCTGGAAAAATCCCTGTATTTCTCTGTGAAACCAACCACACATTTCAAATCAATATGGCTTAAATCTGATGGACACCAATCCAAAAATATTTCTAATGATGCTTAAAGCAGTTCAGTAAGCAGAGTTAAAAAGAACCTCTGCATCCCAGAAAAAACTCCAAACTTCCTTGTGCTTTCTATGTGTTGTGCTCTGTGTCCACTGCAAGGATTTGGGTGGGCAAATCCTGGGATAAAGGGAAAATCCCAGTCACCTCTGTTTATAATTACCTGTAAGTATCTGACTGACATTGCAACCCTAATCCCTCTCATTAGATTGAAAGATGGAGTGAAATCCTCTCTCAATAAAATCAGTCAGGTGAAAATGTCTCCCTGAAATGAAGAGATGGGGTTTGCTGTGAACAAGGCTTCATTAATGTGGCTTCTGATTTACGTTGGAGGAGATCACTGTAGTTGGACTGTTTAAACACAAGATTTCAGCAATATTAATGTCTCTTCCCATCTACTGGAGCAAAAGTCCTGCTATCATAAGAATCTCTAACAGTGTGGTAAGGGAAGGATGGAAGCCTGAGCAGGACCAATTCAGACTTGAAATATGTACTTCATTTGGACTCTCAATTACCATTACCCTAACACTGCCAATTCTACCACTAAATTACCTAATTCCACACCTATATGTCTTTTAAATATCCCATAATATGAAAAATTGTCCCATAATATGAAAAAAGCTTATCCAATGAACTATAATTCTAATAATACTCAAAGTAATATTCCCATGAAGATTTAGTGAATTGAATAAAACCTTGTTGTCCTTTAAGAAAAAAAAAAAGAAGCCAAAAATCATTCTCAAGGTGTACTTGAAAGAGCGTAAAATAAACCCGTGTTTCTTAGTCCTAAAATGTTTCTGGGGTTTTTATGTGCACTTGTTTCCTGTATATCAAATTAAGTTATTTCCTTTGGAAATGAGATCTCAACACTTTGTATTCTTCTGAATGTGACACCTTTCCAACAGTCTACTCACGTCAATCTTCTGTGGAGTTCAGCAGTTTGGGGTTTGGGCCATACCAAGCAGTTTGTAAAAAACAGAGAGCCACTGAAATCATCATAATTATAATTCTACTTCATTATACTGTTGCTGTCTGAAGGTGTCGATTTCCATCTAGACTTGAAAGAAGTTGGATAAAATAAATATTCACTAACAGAGGAATGAATGCAATTGCCTACAGGGGAATCAAACAACTGGATCTGATGCCACATTCTCAGCCAGTAATTTGATATCATTTCTGTTTCTCACAGTTCTGTGAGGGAAATAAGGCTGCATATGACTTGCTGCTTTTTATGAGTAGCAGTGGCATAATTGGGATATCAGTTAACAGGGACTGAACCAAAACCCACGTGCACACACTCCAGCAAAGATATTGAGCTACAAGCTGTAGAATAATAATAGCTACTCAGAGTCTTTCCCATGTAAAATGTCCTAGTTAATTAGTCAATACCTAGTAAATAATTTAATTAAATGAAGTTGTCAGCAGCAGTATTTATAGCATTAAAAGAAATAAATAGTCCTTCAGTCACACTTCCAGAATTTCTGCCTTTTTCCTTTTAAGAGTCGAGACAAATGAGATATTTAATTGTGTCAGTAACATGTGTTACACTTCCACAGTTATTAAAAGAGTTATATTTGCTGGTTATGTTATGTTATCTTATGTTACGTTATGTTACCTTATGTTATGTTGATATTTTTGCTTTTCCTGCCTAAATGTAATAAATAGATCATTTATTCAGGTCCCCCACCAAACCATGGACATGTTAACAAGTGTATATATTTATATATTGAAATTGCTGCCACGATCACAGGTGATGATCCTGCATTGTGAAGTATTTTAATGCTTATTAAAGTCCTTGTCTCATCAACAACTATGGCACAGGCGGCAAGAGCACATAAGTGCTGCTCTGCAGGTCAGTCTGTGCTGCCAAAGGGATTATTTTAACTGTGGTAACATCATAAGCCATCTTTAGAATAGTCTTCAAGATATTTCACAAGGTATGCAAGTTATTCTCTGGTGCATTAAGGACATTAAATTGGATTATAATCAAAACAATAAATCTTTGTATTCAAAAACATGGAGTGAGTGCAGTTCTTAATAACCATGTGATGCTTTTGCTTCACGTGTTCCATTGGAAATGGACATGGTGATGTGAGTTATGAAATGTTAAGGTACTAAATGTATAAAACATAAAATTCATTAACAAAGCAAACTGCTGAGTTTTGCTTTTAGAGGCATGTAATGCCTCACATCCAGCTTCTTACAAGAGTGAAATTCAAGCTTGTGTCTACACAGTGATACCTCTTTGTTGTCAAAACATGATACAGAGGGGTTTGTGTTGTGCCAAGCCAAAGGAGACTGAAGAGGCTCAGGATCTGAATTCCGGGTCTTCTTATCCGTGGCTGATGGGTTAATGGAACAAGATGAATAGTTCCAACAAAGCAAATAATTATTTTAAACCTATCTTTATTCCTGAATGTGTTCCCACCTGAGGTCAGAAGGAAATAATCCATCCACAGACAAAGCAGAAAAGTTCAAGAGCTGCAGGATGACCCCACAAACCTTTTAAAAACCCTTTATTTATATATCGCTGTGGATTCATACACCCGAATTATGTACAGTGGAAAGAAGATATATGGTCTTGGTACTGATCATTCTTTATTATCCAAAGGGAATTAATCCAGTTCACTTTCTTGATTATTAGCCATTTGAACAAACTCAAACTGCTTACTATTTTAATTCGCAAGTAAAAAACTTCTGTGCGCTAAAAGCTGGCTAAAGGAGAAACCTATCATCGGTGCTTTTTCTTTGAGTGCTGTCTTAATTCATTCCAGGCAGAGCTGTCTTCAATGCTGCATTTGACCCTGTTAACAGAAATTTATGGAGCTTTTGAAATGCAAGGACAGTGTCTTCTGACTGCCTTCAAAGCACAAAAATTCTCATTCATCAGGCCTCTGCTGCCTTTCTCTGCTTTTATGTACGGAAGAATTATGATCATCACCTTGGAATTATTTCTTGATAGCAGCTGAGGGAGATGCTGCTTTGATTTTCTTAGCCAAGATTATTATGAACAGCACAGCTTGAGAAACACTTGCCAAATAAATTGCTTAATTAGACAGAAGAATTCTGCAAAATGACTGTGCATCTTCCTAGCACCAAAGCACCTAGCAGCTGGGAAAATTCTACCGAAATTAAAAATAAACTAATATTAAACCAAAATAAGGAGACACACTACTGTATTTTAAGAAGTAACAAGAAAAAAACAATCCCTTTCTACAGTAACTGAGAGTTTTCATGTACACAAGTATATGACTGCTGTCCTGTATGAGCTGTATCCTACAATTTAGGCTCTTGGAGTAAGAAAGATCTCCACTATCTTGCTGTTATTAATATAAAGACTAAGAACAGATCATCCTTTGCTAATTTTAGCAGTCTGAAAAAGGCAAGGAGGAATAAAAATATTCCAGTACATCTATCCATCCTCATTTTTGAACATGCTCACTAAATTTGTGTCATAATTTTACACACTAGTCTTGAAATATTTTACAGATGACTTTTCAGTAGTATGAAAACCTTCTGGGCTTCCTGATTTTATTGCTGCAAGTGCTGAATCTTCCAGTGAAGAAATGTATATTATCAGTTTGCAAAGGATTCCAAGAATTTGTTACAAAACATAGCTGTGATCTCTGTGAAGGCCTAATTCTAAATCCAAAGAATTAACTATTACATGGAGTTTCCTATTTTATCTGTGGCTTTCCTTTCCAGTGATTTTCCATTTGTGCCAGAGATTATCTCAAAGCACCATGTTAGGTTTCAGTGCTTCAAATAAATAGATTAATCACTTCATCAGCCTTCACTTAATTTTGGAGGATTGTTTTGAAATTAAGACAGATCTAATATTGTTTTAACCTCGTTTTTGTTTGCAGGTGTGGGGAAACAGCTTGATAGCAGTGATATTCAAGTTTAAAAAAGCACAAACTGTCTCAGATAACGTTTGAAATGTTTTTCTTGAATGCTTGCCATGTAAAACCTTGCTTAATAAACACGTGCACGTAGGGCTTGGTTTTGGTTTTTAGCCATCTCTGAGATAAGACCTGTGAACTATCGCAATAGATGAGTTGTACTACAGATAGATTTGAATTTATGTGGGGCCACTGATGTGAGGTTGGTAGTTGGTGTAGTCAGACTACTCATAGTCCAAGAGCTGAGTTAAGGCCATGGGGAAACTCTGCTCCAAGTGTCTGGCTTATTATCTGTGAGTAGGAATTCTCATGGGCAGGTTAAGAAGTGTTTGACATGCACACACACGATCTGTTTAACTGTCATGGACTCTGATTTTCCTCTGAGCCAGGAATCCTTAGCATAGGAGAGAACTAAGAGGCAAAATGTCTTTGGGATTGATGCTACCAAGGTGGGGAATCAGTAGAAAAGTGTGGAAAGGATGATGACTCCCCATGCCATATTTGCCTGTCCTTTGTAATTCACATCTTCCAAGGCTTTTTTTTGCTCAGGGATTGTTAGATAAGCATAAAAATGGTTTCCATGGACACTTTTTGTTATCTGCTTGCAGCAGAGAAGTAACAGCTCAGTCTTTCAGATGCAGGTTTTGCAGCTCTGATCTTTCCCAGCCTCTAAGCCAGGCTGTGTTATCAGAGCAGGCTGTTAGAGAAGTTGTATTTCAAATCTCTCTGTGATACTGACTGGCTCCCAGAGGAAAGGGAAACTTCACCTCATAAACCAGATATGTGTCATTTTCATTTTCTATTCTTGGTGGTAGACATTTTTTTTTCCACACAACCACTGAAAATGACTTCGTTATGTAGTAAAATGCAATCCTTACTCACAGTTTTGTTCACTGAAAGTATCTAAATTGTGATGAACAACATCAGGTAGTTGAAATTGGTGCAGCTAAAATATAATCTGGAAAAAGAGTAATTCTGTTATAACCATGTGGTCAGAGGCACGGAAGTATCAAAACCCCTTAACTGGGGGGGAGCTGGTTGTACTCTCCTCATTCCAAATTGCAACAACTGAAAATGTTGGGATGCTGAATTTAAAGTACAGCTCTAGCATTCCTGGGAATGTCTGGTATTCCTTACAGATGTTACACTACCCAGCATTAAGAAGCCTGCTATTTTTGATTCAGTCTCGAAGAGGACGGAGTGATTAGGATTCTCGTGATTTAATTATGCATGTTGTTTGGTTGGAGTTTTGGTTTTTTGTTTTGTTTGAGGTGTTTGTTTGTTTGTTTGTTTGGGTTTTTGTATGTGTGTGTTTTTGTGGTGGTTTGTCGTTGCTGTTTTTCAGTCCAGAGATGTCTTTTCCCCATTGTTCATATTTGAAGTCTGTTTTAGGACCTCTGTGCACGATTAGAAAATTCCAACTAGAATTCCAGTATCGGTTTATGTCTGATTTATTTTTTGCACACTGATGTTGTTTATAGCCTAAATGTATATTTTGCCTTCAGGATACATCTGTGCAGAAACTTGTGATGAATGGTTCTGTCCACACACAGCTCTTCTGGTACTAGGTAGAACTAGGCAAGCTACAGGCTTCTCTTACAAGAAGGTGGGAGTCTCCATTTACCTTATTTTGCTATTATCCTTTGTCCATACTTGTTTTGTTTTTCTGATTTGTTTTTTAATGTATGAGACCTGAATTGGACATGGTGTTTCAGATGAGGTCTCAACAGTGTTTGTTCTACAGTCCCCCTACTTCTTTACCCCATGCACCTCTGGATTTGCAGGTAGTCCCTGCTGTGACCACCTTTTCTAGTACATCCTGGGATACTTCTGCCTTTTTCGCAAGTGGATCATATTAGTGAACCAGACAAGTTTATAAAAACAGAGTCATGCCCATTCACAGTGCACTTAAAAAAACAGAGGTACAGAAACTAAAACCTAATCTGTGGGTGTTCTACACATGCAGTACCAGTTGATGCACAGCTGGGCTTGTGCATGAAAAAAAAACAAAAACCACTCAGAATTATCCCTCAGGGGACCTGGATTTCCTCAGCAGCCCCTGAAGGGCTGGGGAGCTCATTAAGGCAGCAGCAAGCCTTGGTGACAGGACTCTGTTTCCCTCAGATCTCCAAGCCAATGTGCAGCAGCACTTGTTCTGAATATTCAATGTAGGAAAAGGTTCTTACAGAACACCAAACCAGGAATTTTAAAACATATTAAAGATGGCTTAATGAATATTTTAGCACCCTTTTGAATATATATACAATGCAATGTATGGTTTTCAGTGCAAATTTTTGCAGAGATGTGTTGGCAGGCCTGGTGGCTTTCCACCACAGATACCAAAAATAATCTAATGCCAGATGATATCAGTGATCCACTCTTCTATTACCAGGAAGCAGAAGCTTCCAAAAACAGGTGAACATATTTTAATATTCCCTAAAAATATACAGTGTGCAATTAAAAAGTTTGGAAGAAGAAATTCCCTCCTGGCTTTTGACAATTTAATTTATACTATATGAGAATGAGATTTAATCACTCTTATCTTAATTATTCTTAACTTGGTATGTGCAATAAGTGCACGTATTGCTATCAGCTCTAAAATTACTCAGCCACAAAATTTACCTAAACTGCCTAAAGCACTATTTTCTATGTGCCTATCTCAGCTAAAAATGCCTTTCTTTAATTTATTCTGAATTCATTGGACATAAATTTTATTGCATGAATTCCCTGTTTTGCTGATAAGGGTCATAGAAGCAGTGATTAGTTTTTGGAAAAGGTTTCCATGGACTATACCTATGGAAACAGCTTATCTTATTTTTTAAATGTCAGTACTGCTTTCACTCACCTTGTGTTCACATGGAACAGCTTTTCCTCATGTAAAACTGGAATTACCTTTGGGGTTTTGTAAAAGAGGCTCATAGACATGAGCAGTGCTTCTCCATGGCTGCTTCTGTGCCTATTTCAGCTGCTTCTAGAACTTCAAGCCCAAGGTTCTCTATCATGCAGCTTTTCTATCATCTCCCCCACGCAATTAAGGTTGTATTTCCCAATATTGTATTCAAAAACCCCAAACCCTGTACTACATTTCATTTTCTAACCTTTTTCTGATCTTGATTATGGTTTCAGCAACTGCATCGAAAGTGTGCTTTGTTCTTGCATTTGTGTTCTACTCTGTGATCCTTCCCATACGAAATTCAGATTTTGCAAGGCTCTTTTGACCAGGTAAAACCTTTTATTTGTGATCTTTTCTATCCAAGAGAAGCCACTTTTTTTTTCTTTTTTGTTTTTTCTTTAAACATCCAGTGAATTATGTGGATCAAATTTGAACAGCTAACTGAGGAAAGAATGCTGAAAAACACCACAAAGACAAAAAGGGCGAATTCAAATACACCAGAGAGGAGCAGAAGCCCAGAATATTTCTGGAAGCAATTAAGGAGTTTGCTTTATAAAAGAGTAAGCAAGGGCAATGCTATGATAGGGAAAATAGTTTTCACCAGAAGTTTAGGTTTTGGCATCCAATTTCATGTTAGGAAGGTTTTTCTCCTTGGTGGAGGAAATGTAGCAGCAGAAAGTGAACTAGAACTACCAGTAAGCTGTGACCTTAAATTCATCAAGGGGATTTGAAAAGTGATTTTTTTTTTAAAGTAGATTCTGAAGGTTCAGATTTCTGGGTTTATTCTACTTCCTTCATCACACTGTGGTGCTGCCTTGTAAGAAAGGGTCTGATTGAGGCTGTGTCAGAGCTGGTTTGGGGACTCTTTAAGAATCACACAGAAATTGACCTTGAACCAATGACTTTATGCAACTCAGCAAAGCAAAGGAAGACAATGATTTATTGAGCTAGAAGTGATTGTCCCAGAGCTGCTATCTCACAAATTCCACTTGTCCACCACTAAGGGTCTATGAACAGCATTGAAAGTTTTTATATAAATACATAAATCTGGGCAATTAATCCATGAGGTGACAGCATCAATCTACCCTCCTAATATTCCTTCAGTATTCCTGCTTTTGTGTTCCTGTGGGGTTTTACCACTTGGAGTTTCCTGTCCCCAAAGTCTGTGGGAAACAAATACTTGTAAATGTAAGCAGGGAGTTCAGTGTTCACTGAATGGTTTGGAAACATTTTTGTCATTTAGTCATCATAAAAAGATCAGTGGACAGCTTTTAGTCTTTCTCTTAGCAATACATTTTGATAACATGATCAATAAGTACATATTAATGGCTTCCCACTCTTGCTTTCCACTGTAAGTGGTTGCTGGTAGGGGCAGAAAGATAATTTCCTGTAGAAAAAATAGAGGAGGAAAGATGATTATCAGGAATGCTGTTAGAATGTAAAACACTTCTAGAGAAACTAAAAACAAATCTCTCCAGTTCCCTACTTTTTTGCATTATAATGACTTGTAGGAGACATTCAGAAAAGCTGCTGACTGGCTGCTTTGCTCCCTCTAAGCATTCCTTTAATGCTGGAGATTAAATAAATACGTTGCTACAAAGCATGAGCAAGTGATTTTTTAAAAATTATTATTGTTAAGAAGAGGGAGCTAGATTAGAAAAAGTCATTCCTCTGAGAAGTAATACCTCCAAAATAATCTTTCAATGAAAACAACAACAAAAAAACCCCAAAACAACAAAAGAAAACCAAACTATACAAAACCCAGAAAGAGCCTTAATTAGCAGAGCTAGCTGACACGCTGTTCTTTAAAAGTTAAATATGTACATCAGTTGGAGATAGGATATCAAATATCACTAGGGAGAGCAGCAGGAAACTTTCCACTGGATGAAAGGGATAAAAAGAAGAAAAACAAGTCTCAGTTGCAGGAACAGCTGACTAAGCTCCTGACATACTCGAAACACAGCCAATTGTAACAAATACCGGGGAAAACGGTATCTTCCAAACAAAAATTCTCATTACTTAGAAACTTAAAATCTAGATAAAAATGTAACTATCAGAATAACATGGAAGCAATAGATACACGGATCACAAAGAAACCAAATGCTGCAGCTGCTATTTGCTTGCACAGGATTTTCTCTGTACCCTGGGTGGACCTCAGCCTTCAAGGATTGCGGGCAGGGAGGCCCAGCTGACATAGAAATGCAAAATTCCAATGAGGGAGAAAGAATCAGAGGCATGGCTCCACACCTCTGGAGCTTGGGGTGGGGGAGGAAAAAGGCAGGGGAGGGCTGGGGGAGAAGGCAGAATGAATATTCTTTGCTTTTTACATGTTAAAAGCTTGGTGGATTCAAAAACCCACAAACCTTGCTAACAAGTGTGTCACATCTTCAAGTGCAAAGAGTGCAGAGTTGGATCTGCTACACAATCCAAAATATTTCAAGGGGAGAAAGAACCAGAATCTAGGAAAGCTGGTAAAGATTATGTGTTTGCTTACACTGCAGTGAGACTTCCAGCTCTCTTTCTCCCACTTTTGATAAAACTTAAACTCTGAATTACACTAGCACTGGAAACTCCTGGTAAGACACAATGTTCTTGATACTTTTCTCCTCAATTACCCTCCTGGTTGCATAATGCTGCTTGTCCAAGCTGCAGGAGCCAGGGAAGCAATTCTCCTCCCCTGCAGTCCTCTGTGCCTCCTGTGCATGTTGAACTCTATAGTCCTATTGAAGGGAAGATAGAGAACTGGGCAAAGTTTCGGCCTTTACCTTTGGCATAGTTGCCACAATTTTTTTATATTTTATTTTTCTATCATAATATTGTTTTACTTTTCCAAGACGAATACATACCTTTATTATCCTTAAACCTGAAATGTAATTTAACTGATGTTCCAAGATCTCCCTTAAGTAAAATATAACTGAAGCTGACTAATTTAGTTACTTTCTATGCTTAGTGACAGTTGCAAACAGACAAGTGTGTAAAAGATATTTACAGCCTATGATTAAATATCAGGCTGTTCTGAGCTGTTCTTCTCTTGTGCCCACGATACTTCTTTTGCCAGCCCCCTGAGAATCAATGCCTCGTGAGTAAATAAAATCTCTACGGTGAATAATGAAATAATCCTGAAAACAATAATAATAATCTGCAGGGCTATCAAAAGCAGCCTGAGATGATGACCGAGAGATTGTAGGCTCCACCTGTTCAGTAATTCCCAATTATAGGATTTAAAACTATCTTTGGTATTTGATGACCTAGTGAAATTCTAAAGTTGCTCCTTCTTAAATGATGAATGAGGGCAGACACAAAATCTGGTCACATTAATCTTAATTCTATAGGAAATGGGCTATGAACAAGGTTGGAAGCAAGACCTAGAGAAAAGGTGCATACAGGGGCACCAAAAGAGCATCCAGCTTGGAGTCTACTGGACACATGGGCCTCAGCACAGAAGCTGGAATGCTTCTGAAAAGGATGTTGTGGTGTTGCCCCAGAGTCCTCCTGGTCATCTGTCAATTTAATGCAAAGGAACTGGCCATAAGCACAAGAATGCAGTGCAACTTTTGCATAATTTCTGGGGTTTTTTTCATCCTTGACTTCTTCAAGCTACCAAGAAAGTTGCAGGGAATGGTGTTTCTGTGAGGAAGACACATAAGCCATAAGTTTAGTAATTTCTTCTCTCATTAACACAGAATTGCAACAATTTCCTGCTCTTTCCCTTCTGTCTCTCATCTCCCCTCTGACACCCTTCTTTGCCTTTCACAGAATCACAAAATGGTTGGGGTTGGAAGGCACCTCTGGAGATCCTCTGGTCCAACCTCTCTTCTCACCTGGAGCAGGTTGTAGAGGATCAAGTCCAAGCTGAGTTTTGAATATCTCGAGATAAGGACATCCCATGGTGTCTCTGGGCAGCCTGTCCAGTGCCATCACCTTCAAAGTAAAGTCTTCCCTTTTATTCAGATGGATGTTTGTTTGTGCCCATTGTCTCTTTTCCTGTCACAGAGCACCAGCACTTTTTGACAAATGCCCTTAAGAAGCATTGATGAGGTCCCCTCTGAGTCATCTCTTCTCCAGGCTAAGCAGGCCCAGCTCTTCCAGCCTTTCTTTATGACTCCCTAATAGTCCCCACAGCCCTCCACTGGACTGTCTCAAGCATTTTCTACCTTTTCATGTCCTGGGGAACCCAGAATTGGTCACTGCTCTCCAGAGGTGGCTTCACCAAGGCTGAGTGAAGGAGAATAAAAACCCCCTTGACTTCCTGGCAATGCTCTTCTCAATGGCCCGAGGATGCCACTGTCCTTATTGGGCACATGGACACAGTGCTAGCTCATGGACAGCCTTTTTCCACCAGGATTCCCTGGTCCTTCTCTGCAGAGCTGCTTCCCAGCAGGTCAACCTCAGCCTGTGCTAGTGCTGAGGCTCTTCTTCCCCAGGCTCATGGATGGTATTTGCCCCTGTGGAACTTTGCTGGGTTTCTCTGTGCCCAGCTGTCCAGCCTGTCCAGGTTTCACTGAAAGGCAGCTCAGCTGTCAGGTGGATCAGCCACTCCTCCCAGCTTTGTATTATCAACAAACTGGATTCACTGGGAAAAGGTAAAGCTCCAAAACATCTGCAATATATTGATGATATCATTGTGTGGGGGAACACAGCAATGGAAGGGTTTGAGAAAGGAGAGAGGATCATCCAGAATCTCCTGGAAGCTGGTTTTGCCATCAAGAAGAGCAAGGTAAAGGGACCTGTCCGGGAGATCCAGTTCCTGGGGGTAAAATGGCAGGATGGATGGCATCAGATTCCCAGAGAGGTCATCAACAAGATCACCACGATGTCTCCACCAACCAGCAAGAAGGAAACACAAGCTTTCCTAGGTGCCATAGGCTTCTGGAGGATGCACATTCCTGAGTACAGTCAGATTGTGAGCCCTCTCTACCTGGTTACCCACAAGAAGAACGATTTCCACTGGGGCCCTGAACAGCAACAAGCCTTTGTTCAGATCAAGCAGGAGATTGCTCATGCAGTAGCCCTTGGCCCAGTCAAGATGGGACCAAAGGTGAGGAATGTGCTTTACTCTTCAGCTGGGAGCCATGATCTGTCCTGTGGCAGAAGGTGCCTGGGAAGACTCAAGGCCGACCATTGGGATTCTGGAGACAAAGTTACAGAGGCTCCGAAGCCAACTACACTCCCACAGAGAAAGAGATCTTGGCCGCCTGTGAAGGAGTTCAAGATGCCTCAGAGGTGACTGGCATGGAAACACATCTCCTGGCACCCCAGCTACCTGTTCTGGGGTGGATGTTTAAAGGAAAGGTTCCCTCTACTCACCACGCCACCAAAGCCACATGGAACAAATGGTCACCTAGGTGACTGATGAGTTAAACAGGACTGACTCTTGGGGACACCACAGCTCCAGGCTTCCAGCCAGACTCTGATCACAGCCCTCTGAGATCTGCCATTCATCCAGTTCTCAATCCATGAGGTTTCTCTCTTTCTCATTGATTCAGGTTGAATGTAAAGTGGCAGTCATTTATATGTGATAACCATGCTCTCAGTCCCTCAAGATAATTCCCTACACAATTTTTAATTGTTTTCATTTAGTTCAGCCATCTCTTCTCTGCTCCCCTTTGTACTGTAAAATTGATTAGATATTTCACTAGAGAAAACACAATGATATTCTGCTAGTACCTTAGAAAGAGGAAAAAGTATTCTAGGCTTCTTTTACAGCTTGCATGACATTTAAATGCATATTTGATATTGTCCTCCTCACAACTGTGTTTTAAATTCCTGATGTTTATAACTTTCCCTTGTAGGAAGATGTTTGATTAGTCAATAAAATGTTAGAAAAACATAAATTTCTAGAAAGTACAAAAGCCATTCAATTCCTCCTCCTGTATTGTTGCAGGTAAATTTATTCTTGAATGCAAGGGATTTAAAATCTGCTGAAGTAGACTCTTTTTGGGTACTTACACAATACGTGTACTTGTTGCCCTTGAGAAAAACACCAGGATATGGTAAATCATTGGACACATGTAGAGTTCAAGTTTAGTCAAGGATCAGTCAACTTGTAACTACTCTTCAAATACAGCTTTGTCTATTAAAATGAATACAGCACTGGCCTTAATTATGATTTTGTGTTGCTTTGTTTAATCCCTATTTTTGTACAAACATTTTTTTTGAGTAGTGTAACTAATATGAAGAATTTTTTCTTCTCTCTTTTAACTTAGTGGCTATATTGTTTTATAAATAGCCCTAAACAAACCTAAGGCATGAAGAAAAGGGAGAAACTGCAGAACTCCTTTCCAAGCTGCTTGTTTTGATTTAGCACCTGCTTAAGTGTAAGCATGTCTTTGGTCCTATTTACTTAGGCAGGTTTGATCAGGTTTTGTCCCTTCCTGGTGTTGAGTTTAATTAACAGGCCTGGTTAGGCGGTTTGTTTGGTTTGGGTAACTATTCACATACAGCCCATGGACTTGGAGCCAGGGACAGCACAAAGGAAAGGCTCTGGGCATTCATCTGGAGAGGCCTTGGAGGTAACCAAGCATATTTGCACAGACGTCTAGATTTCCTCTAGAAACTTCTGAGATTTCCATGTGAAACCCTAAACAGCTGAAGGAGCTGGAAACCTCTTATCTGTAATCACATCTGCTGCCATGTTACATTATGCACCACACCACTCTTGTGTTGGAAAAAGGACTTAGAGAGTCAGGAACTAGGCTATCATGTGGAATGTGTTAAATGAGTGTCAGTAATTGGGAGCCTACCAGAAAATCAAGCTCTAAAACTGCAATGAGTCTTGAGGCTTTTTACTCTGCCTCATATAGCATTTAAAATATAGTTGAAAAAGCTATAACCTATCATTGTGTCAAGCAATTTGCACAAGAGAGGACGTTTTTTACCATTTCAACAACATACCAAGCAGTATCCATCTTCAAGAAATTTCTAAGCTGTCAAGATTTTTATAAAATAAACTATTTCAAGCTCATTTTCCCTGAGATTAAAACAAAATCTGTTTACAGAACACAATAAACATGACAGAATGATCAACTTCGTGTGTCAAGAGTTGTTGCTAGGAGGCTGTTGGATGCTGCTGGATGGATGCTAGGCCACCAGGCACTTCAGAAACTAATATAATAAATAAATAAATCTATAAGAGCTGACTTACAGTTTTATACCATGTGCACAGAGACGTGATTCATCTTGACACAAATAATACACGTGGGACAATGAACAGAAATTATATGCTTGAATGCACTGAAGAAATGTTGAGATCAAAGGACAGATCTGGAAGTCAGAAAATTATGTCCAAGCCCACTGTCTGGCCTAATGGCAGATTTAAAACTTCTGATGACGCAGGTTTGTTTTTTTATTTGTGAGATTAGGACAATATAAAGCATTTTGAAACACTTCTATGCAAAATGTTATTAAAACTAATTATGGCTAGAAGGGATCCTATTTCTAGTCCCATTTATGCAGTGAGTCCTTCTGAAGCAATTACTGAATTACTGGCTTTGGAAAGCAGCCAGGTGAACTGCACCTGGGAAGTTAAAACTGGTTCTGATCTTGATGTTGCTCTTTATGCCTTTTTTTTTTTTTTTTTTTTTTTTTTTTTTTTTTAAGCATTTATAAAGCATCCAGCACTGACATAAAGGCAAGGTGAAAAGTGTAGGAATAAATTAAATAGCATAACTTGATTCTTGATTAGCAGAAAAGGAGAAAGAAAATGGGAGAACAAGGAGGATAAGCAGGTCATACAGGCTGCTTGGTAGAACATTTGGCCTGGGACAGAAGCAAAACATCCTATTTTCTTCAGTTCCTTGTTGTGAACATCTCTCACCAGCCTTGGAATGAGTTTAGTTTGGTGTGATGCACCTGCAAATGTATCAAGCATTAAGAGAAAACACATTTTTTGGGGTTTGATTTGGACACAGCAGACACCTGTGGAAAACAAAAGGTAAAAAGAGAAGGAAACCAGGTGAGTAGCCAACCATAATTTTTATTGATTAAAATAACAGGAATTAAGAATTATTTTTTTTTAACCCAGGAATTAAGAATTCCCAATGCACCATGAGGACAAGCCAAAAGAATGTGTCTTTATACCATGATGAGAAAGATGAGAGTGCTACTGCCTAAGTGTTCAAGGTTCTTCCATGTACTTTGTCAATATTTAGTATACAGAAGTTCAGCTCTCATCATTCCCAAACAATCTAAGCACCATAACTTCTCCAACTTCCCCATTTTATGTTAAAAATACACTCGCAAACAACTTATGAAAATCTAATCAGATCTGGACAAACTCACAAGGCTCCTAAGAGTTAAGAGCTGAAACCTTCTGGTAGATATATTTATTATTCTCAGCATTAGCAAGATTGAATCTCTGCTTAGACCAGTTCTTGTTAAAATTAACATTTGGAAGGTAGAGCATTCAACCTTTGGTATTTTATTTCAACAAAATATCTCTTTGGCCCTAATCTATAAGTAAGTCTTAGTTTATCATCTACCAAAGTGCCTAAGCAGAAGCAGAGGCCACTATGAATCACCTGCTTGATCTGGCAGAGTGATATCATTCCTCTATGGTAATATTGACTTATAGGGCTAAACAGAGTATGAAGGTGAATGTGTTAAAAGAAAATCTATTTTTCAAAGCATTTAAATTTCAAAATATCCTTACTTTCAAAGAAGAAAAAGTGAAATGGGCTAATGGAAGGAATGGGTGAAGTTTTATGGCATTTAAAATTTGATTCAGACCCCGATATTCTTTCCCTTTTAATGCTTGGTAGAAAAATCCTGTTAGTGTAGAATAACATACTTACACTAATAACATAAACCCTTGGGCATTAAATTTCAATTTAAAATACAGCAGAAGGAAAATTTCTTTACTGACCTCTCACAGACAGATTCCTGGCTCTGGAGATTTTAAACACTTGGTCTGAATCAAAGTTTAGACAGGATACTAAGGATACTAAGATTACAGATCCCTATATCTGAGTCTATTTTAGAGCAACAGCTCTTCAGGGGAGAGCCCAACCATTACTTTGTTCACATTGTTCTTGTGTCTTCCTCTAACTCAATTCAGTTCTTACAGAAGAACTTCTTGTTCAGCATTTCCTGCGTGGGAAGACCACAGAATGTGAAAGGGGGCAGGTACTCGTAGGACTATTAGGGGTAGCATCAAAATATAGAAATATATTTCTAAAAATTATGATTTTTTTTTTTTTTTCTCCTGGTTGACACAAGCTTTGGTGTAGCCTGGGCTCTTTTTTATTTATTTATTTATTTATTTTTAAATTTATTTCCCCCGAAAATAACTTCAAGGCAACGAGATGTCCAGCATTAAATAAGTGAGAGGGGGAAAAATAAATAAAAAGAAAGACTGTAGGTGCTGCTGTGCAGAAGGAGCGGCTCAAGGTGCCGAGCAGGTGCGCGCCCTGCAGCAAACAAAAGGGGAGACGCGCCCAGCACTTCCAGGAATCAAATTAAAGACAAAAAAAAAATTAAAAAAAAAAAAAAAAAATCAACCGCACGAGATAACTCCGATTAGGATCAGCCGCTCGCCCGCATCCCTTGGCGGGTGTGCCCGCATCCCTCCCCGGTGCTCTCCCGCGGCAGCCGCGGACACATTTGGGATTGGGATCAACCCCGTCCCTGGCGGGGCCCGGCGGCGGGCAGGGCGATGCCGGGGGATCAGAGGGGCACCCGGGGGGGACAGAGGGGCCGGGCAGGTGAGGGGAGCGGGCGGGGGCCGGAGGGCAGGGCCGGGCAGGCTCCTCCCGCTCTCCCAGGCTGCTCCGCGTCGCAGCCCCGGGAGGAGGAGCCGCTTTATCGGTACAGCCCAAGTGGAAATTTCCCCGTCACTTGCCGGCTCCGCCGCGGAGGAAGCGCCACCGGGAGCCGCCTGCTCTCGTCTCCTCCGTACCGCGTCCCGCCCGCTGTCATCATGTCCAACTACATCCACGTCCCGCCCGGCTCGCCCGAGGTGCCCAAGCTGGACATCACCGTCAGCGAGCGGGAGGGGCCCGGCTATCGCCAGGGCGCCCTGCAGCTCCTGCGCCGGCTGCGCCCGCACTGGAGACCCGAGGAGGTGACGCTGCAGGTACGGCGGGGCCCGCGCCCCGCTCCGCGCCGGGGATGCGGCGGCCCGGCCGCGGGAAGGGAGGGGAGAAGCGGGGAAAGGGAAGGGGGGAGGGAGAGCGGGCGGGCGGCCATTGTGCGGGGGAGCTGCCGCCTTGTTTCCTCCCCCTCCCTCCTTCCCCCGCTCTCCGCCGCAGCCCCCTGCGCCGAGCCCCATTTGCTGGGCGGCCCGGCGGCGGGGCGGGGCGGCATCTCTGCCTCCTGCCTTCCCTCCCTCCTTCCTTCCCTCCTTCCCGGCCCTCCTCCTTCCCCACCGCCCGCTCTCCTCTTCCTCCTGCCCTGCCCTCCCCGCTGGAGCTGGGGCCGCCCGCGTTAGCGGCGGGGAGAGCTGTAGAGCCGGGGCTGAGGGCAGGAAGGAAGAGGACGCGTTCCTCCTGAGCGGCGCCCTCGGCGCGTCTCTGCGGGGTGCGGCGTGTTTGTAAACGGGGGCGGGCACAGGCCCTCGGAGCGGGGCGCAGGCCATGGCAGGAGGGCACAGGCCCTCAGAACAGGCTATGAGAGGAGGGCACAGGCCCTCGGAGCAGGGAACAGGCCATGGGCGGAGGGCACAGGCCCTCGGAACAAGCTCTCGGAGGAGGGCACAGGCTCTCGCAGCAGGGAGCAGGCCATCAGAGGAGGGCACAGGTCCTCGGAAAAGGCCGTGGCAGGAGGGCACAGGCTCTCGGAGGAGGGCGCAGACCCTCAGAACAGGCTCTCGGAGCAGACCATGGGAGAAGGGCACAGGCTCTCGGAGGGGGGCACAGGCCCTCGGAGCAGGGAGCAGGTCATCAGAGGAGGGCACAGGCTCTCAGAACAGGCCATGGGGAGGAGGGCACAGACCATCAGAGGAGGGCACAGGCCCTCGGAAAAGGCCATGAGAGGAGGGCACAGGCTCTCAGAGGAGGAGGACACACCGCCGCCGAGGTCGTGCCTCCCCGTCCGGGACGCTCCCGCAGGCGGTGGAGCCCTTGTCGGCTGCTTCCTGCCATAAAAAACACCATCAATATCAGTGTTTTATGGTCAGGCGGGCTGTGGTTGAAGCTGGCGGTGTCAGTAAGGCACCAGCCCCGCTAACGCCCTCCCTCGCCCGCTGCTCCCTGGTGTTCTCTAGGTGAGCACTCATTCGTACTCATGACGAGTCATCTTGCCGGAGGATTGGCTGCTTTTTTGCTTCTAGAATATGCTTTACATGGCCCCCCCTGGACTTCCAAAACTCTTCAGCCGATTCGCCTGGCGAAAATAGCAGTTCAGCCTGCGGAGGGTTTTATTATGCGCTCAGCTGTGTTGTTCAGCAGTTGTTGTTTGGTGGAGGTGTCTTGTTTCAATGAAGTTGCTCTTCAGAGAGCTGCTGGACTAATTTGTGTAGGAAGGCTGAGCACAGTGAAGTAATGGCACATAATTTGACCAAAATTTTCTGGTGTGTTGAAAGAAAAATGACACTTGATGTATGCCAGTCCAGTTAGCATGAAAATAAAACTAATGAGATTTTTCTGAATAATCTGTTGGAGGCCACAAGTTATGCACAGTCCCAGCATCTTGAGGAGCAATGAAAATAGCTTTACAACATGTAAAGCTAAACGAGGTTGTTAAAATTCATAGAATATCTGGAGTTGGAAGGAGTCCACAAGCATAATCCAACTGCCAGCTCCTTGAAGGGCTACATGAAAGTTATACAGGATTTTATTTTATTTATTTTTGTTTGTTTGTTTGTTTCTTTGATGAGTTTCTTTCTTTCATTCAGGGTTGTTGAAAAGTCAAACCAAAACATTACCCTGTTAAGGAGGGCTGACTATCCTTTGGGTAAAGTTGTAGTAGGTTTAAGAAAAAAAGCCCGTTGCTTCCCTCTGCCACTCCCTTTACAAGAAACAACATACAAATAATAATTTATTACTGGTATTATTCCACACCATTGGTGTGGAACAAGGACTCTCTTGACTGGTCACACAGAAGTGAAGTAGGAGATTTCTGTCTAAAAAAATGGTTTGAGTTTAGTTGTAACCAAGTTACTTTAAGAACGCAACTTTCCAGCTTGGTGCTTTCCTTTTGAACACTGGGAGAACATTCTATTCGAAAAGCCCTTTTACTTTTAACCCTTTAGCTTGTGTTCAAGCTGCTGTGAGTGTGCAGGAAGCAGGAATGGCTGTGGTTTAAACAGGTGCCAGCAGCAGTGATGGCAATACAAGCAGTTCCAGATTCATGTTGTATGTGCATCCAATACAGAAAGGTGTTAAAATGAAAGGTGGCTCTTTATGTGAGTGAGCAGGAGGATGCCCTGGGGTGTCCTCCCTTTGGGCATGTGTTCAGGAGGGAGATAAGGATGAGACTCTTTTATTGCATGGAAAATATTGCCTGGCTAATCTGAAACAGCAGAGTGGATGAAGAGCAGTGAGTGATAGGTTTAATGAACTGCTGCTTCTTCTGGTGAACTCTGCTATTTGGTACCTTTGCTCTTAGTAATTCTTGGACCAGAACAATTGTAAGAAGTTGAAGAGTCCAGAGTTTGATTTGAAAAAGATAATTAACTTCTCTTGTAAAAATTTACTGTTGTGTGTTAATTTGTTTAGTCAGCTAAACAATTTTGAAACTGTAGTTAGTACATGTTAATGCTTAATCCTCACTTCCCCTAAGATTTATAAGTACCTAAAATCAGGAATGTATTTTAACATTTACATTTCTTTTTTACACCACAGCATAAAACAGCAATGTAAGATGGAAGATGAAAATAATTAAAATCTTCAGTGCTTAAATTATTATTTTATTGCATTATTTATCAGAAAGGCTATAACATCAGAAGCATTACCTTTTGAAATGGAAGCAGCTATACTGCAATGTATCTCCTTTATATCAAGTCATTCTACATTGGCAGGGAGAAACAGAATTTTTCTGTCCAAACATTCATCTTCATGAAATGTCCCAGCAACTGTGTTGAGTTGGGTGCTCAATTTTCTAAATCCTGAATTTTTGAGGTTTGCTTTCTCTACTTTTTGCAGTAGGCACTTTTGATGCTGGAATGGCTGTTTTTTAGTGATAACAACGTTGAGTGGTTCTGGTTGGAAGGAATCTTTGGGGGTCTCTCTCCTAAACTTCTGCTGAAAAACTCACTGCTTGCTAAATTCAGAAATTGACTATTGTGAACATGAGAAACAGGTTTTTAAAATTTCATTAAAAAAACAGGGCTTCTGAGTTTTGTAAGCAGCCTGACTTTTGACAGTGGGCATTCCAGTTTTTATATTCTGCACAATTCTTAATTAAATACAAAAACTTAATTGTTTTAACTTTTTACTCTTTTAAAGAGTAAAAAGTTAAAACATTTACATTGCCCTTCCTAATGTAAAAATACACTCACAGTTGGATTTTGTTGCCCACCTTATGAATTCCTTATTTTTTCCTCTTTTGTGGAGATTCAAGAAAGATCAATGTTTTGCTTACAGTATGGGAAAATCAGTTACCACTTCACAGTAGTGCTGATTCAGGATTCTTTTATCCCAAGACTGTCTACCTCTTGTAAGTCTGATGGCAAATAAGGATTCAGTAGGATAATACACAATTTCTTCTCTGCAGTGTAATATTACAGTGCAGGAAAACCCATCAATATTTCTAACCATTCTGAAGTAATATTTAGTATTGAGAATAGAGGCTGCCTGTTTTTATTGGTGAAAAGGCTTAATACTAATAGTGTTAATTTATACCATTTTTGGAGTAGACTAGAATGATATATATGGGAAAAAATCAGCTGAAGAATTATTTAAAGATCTAAAATCATGAAAATGCTAGGCTGGCAAACAGTGCTCCTGTCCTGGATGAAACCTGAGGAGAGATGGAAAGAATCTTTTTTGCAAAGGGAATTAAATTTTTTGTAAAGGTTCCCCATAACCCGCCCTGCAAATCTTATGAGCAACATTAATCTCTAAATAAGTTGGATTAATTTGCTTTTTTAATTCTCTGAAATAATTGGACCTTGTTTGTTTTCTGGTACTGTTTTTTTTTTTTTTTTTTGCTTGTTCATTTTTTAGTTTTTCTGCCCCTGAGATTTACATGTCTTTGCACTTATCAACAGTTTGCATGATTTCACTACTGCAACACTTTAAATTTGCAAAGATTTGTTCTTGCAGCTATGAAATGTGAATGGGATGGACTCAGGCTTAGAAAAATTGTACTTTCACCAGTGAAACAACCACCCACCTACTTTTATGTTTACCAGCTTAGCTTTTGTGCTTGTTTCTTTGATTTTTCGTCCTGGCTTGCACTCAGTAGCTTTTCTTCAGGCTGTATTTTCTGGCTGCTAATTTAATTTATTTGCTTCTGTTAATCTTGGTATTTTTTTATTATAACAAACTTTAATTTGGTTCAGAGTTCTGAACTTGTTGGAATATTTTTTAGTTTATTTAAACAGACTGAGCGTGGGTTTTAAAAGCATTGAAATAATTGAAAATGTTAGTCTCTGGGAAACAAAGTAAATGAACTTTAGTTTTGTATGTTACATTTTTCAAGTGGGATGTTTATTGCTCAGCTGGTTTTGGCACATCACCCACTTCAGCAGTTGGGAAAGCAGTTGCCACATAAAGAGGAAGGACTGAATCCTCCGAGAAGTGCTGATACCTCCAAATGGAGAAGTGATGAGTGAGGAGAAGAATTAGAAAAATTAAGAGTTGCAGAAGGGGCTGCCCTGCTGATGTTTTGTGGAAAAACTGTAATTTGAGGTGTGCCTTGAGCACAGTGTCACAGTGAAATGGGAAATGCCAGCAGTGTTGGATATCCTTGGAGGCTGGGTTGGTTTCTCCAATCTTTTTAAGCTTCTAATGAAGCTTGATACTCTCAGTCCCCTGTTTCTAAAGGTTTTTGTGGTCTGTGTGGGGGCAGAAACTGTAGTGCCATTTAATCTACGTGATATGCCATATGTGCCTGATGTAATTCAGTTGTGCGTGATAGTGGTGTGTTTATTGATGACTGGGGTTCTAATTACAGAGAATCAATATTTGTTTAGGCACAGCTTGAATGAGTCCACGTAAAGGCACATAACTTACGCTACAGGCTTGTAACATTGGAAGGGAATAATCCAAGACAGTTTAGTTCCTGTCCCTCTGCTCCTCCCTCCCCAGCCTCCAGGCATTTAATGTTAAAATCTTCCAGCAAATTAATTCTTTGATTTAGGGCAAAGTTTTAGGCTCCTTTCCTATTAGCTTTATTATTATTATAATTTAAAAATCTATAGCTGTTTTAATCAGTATCACAAAATTTGTAAAGCCAGTAAATCACTTTTAAAGTGTTAACTAGTTACCTGATGTTGACCTGTTGTTTTCAGGTAGAAAAAATATTTTTCAGAAGCAAGGTGAAAAATAAGTAACTTTTTTTTTTTTCCCCCTGGCATTAAACCCTCTGCTCCCCACCCTCCCTCCCAAAAAAATACACCAAAAATTGAAAATTTTTCACATATTGTTGTGCATTTTAATCAAAACCAGCCCTCAACCTAAAAATAACCAAAACAAAGCCCACACACACCTTAAAGCTGAAGTGTTTATGGTTTGGTAGACCAAAAACACCATGTGGAAGTTACACCAGCACTATCTATGCTCTAAGCATTGCTTTCTCCATGCTGCTGTCATGCAGAGCACCCCAAGAGTTCAGCAGAACCTGCTGGTTCAGCCTCTGGCCGAACTTCACAGAGAACAGAGCTGCAAACTTGCTTTCTTCCTTTTTGTCTTGGTATTTTTAACACCAAATGATCTTGCTCCTGATCATCTGACCACCTCAGTCATGCAGACAGTGACTTTCACCTGCTGAGGATAATGAACTAGAGGATATGGCTCCAGAGCCTGGAGACCTCTGAATGAGGTTTCTTGTAAATCCTGCTGATCATGTGAGAATTTACCCAAGGCATTTTCCTGTCGTTGTACTTTGTCCTTCTTTTAGGAATAGAAACAGAAACAGAGCTACAATAGCTACAGACAGAGAAATAACTAGCCTTGTTTCAAGAAATTAAGTTCTTGGTCTTTATGACCTGTGGATGTGTTTGTGTGGATGATACTTTTCCAGAAAAAAAGATCAACTTAGATTTACAATTTAAAGTCGAAACTTTGTGGAGCATTAATGTTATTGAAGTCTGTTCCTTTCTGGAGATTTCTAAGTCAGTCTGGGGTTCAGCAGCAGATTCGGGGAATTCTTACTTACTTATGCTGCAACTTCACGTCACTGTTCTGTTTTTATGGCCCTACAGTGCTGATTCCTGCCTTCTCCGCCTATGGATGTAATAACTCAGTCTAGAAGGGAAAAATCAGCTCTTCTGAGTCATAAGTACTTTCTACTTTGCCCCATGACACTTTTATTTCTGTCTGTTCATTCTCGTTACATGTGATTGCAATTTTGTTCTCATTCCTCTCATTCTTTTGAACACTTGGAACAATGGGATTAGGTAGAAGCTTTTCATGGAACACCTGCTTATTAGATGGGAGCATATGCATCATATGCCCTTTCCAGGAGACTAATAACCTAATAACAGTGCATTTAGGGGAAACTATCTCAAAAATGCTTCATGTTTTGGTTGAATTTGCTCTTCCTGGGCTCCTTGGCCTTGTCTTGTTTGTACCAACTGCTGCTCTCTGAGATTTGAGTAATTTAAGCTTATTTGTAGCTTTCTAACCTTAAGTCTGCATTTTGTTAAAGTTTTTTTGTTTTTTTTTTTCTGGAAAGCCTTGGATTCAAGCTAGATCTGATTGTGGGTAGTATAAGTATAATTTCCAGAAGTGTTTCTGAATTTAGTTTTTACCTTTGTATCACCTCATCTGAAAGTATGTATTAAACTGTGATAAGTGCATAGCACTGTATTTAACTTCCTGTGGGTTACAGGAGAGTCAGAATCTTGCTGCTGGAGGTTTTTTCTGTGTTGCATTGTATTCTTAACCTCTGTCTCTGTAATTTTTTTAAAAATTTATTCCCAGAATTTTCTACTTTCATTGTAGGTTCTTTCATTTTACTGATTATCTTATCCACATCATCAGAGTCTGTTCTCTGTTTTGGTGCTCAACTGATGCTTTTGCTATAAAACTTCTGGTTTGCTCTGCTTTGTCTCAGGTTATGTTTTGGGCAAGACCTAAGCTGATTCTTTAAATGGCAGAGTAAAGGCATTCTGAATAAAAGACTAAAGTGACTATTATTTTCTTTTACTGGTGGTAGTAAACACTAGATGTTTTCTTGTGATGGAATATGGAAATTGTCTACTTTGAATAATGTTATTAGAAAAGTAAGTGAACCCTTCCGCCTTTTTAAGAAGCGGGAGCTAAAATGCTCCTGGGTGTATATAATTATTTGTAGCAGCATGTTACAAATAGATGCTAATAAGTAGAGTTCCTAAATTAACAGTTGAGGGAGTCCAATTTCCTTGTTGCAGATTTCTTTTTATTAGTGCTAATGAAACTTGTTTTAAGGGGATAATAGAGCCATGACAGAAGGTGTAATGTGCCCAGCAGTTTGTTCAACAGCATAACAACTCAGATTCTTACTGTTTCTTTGCATCAGCACTATTAATTTTTTTTTAGTATCACTGTTTCTGTTGACTTAGAGCTGTGTCTTTTTCATAGTACTTTTTTCCCCCTTAAACCATATTTTGGAAGTTTTTAGCTGAGTACAGCAGACACACTTTTTAACTTGAACAGCTCAACACGAATCACTTCTGCAAAGTGGTCTTCATGCTTTTTTAATGAATTAATTCTGGATTTATGTTAAAAGGTAAAAGAATCAGTACTTGTGTGTTGATTTGCCATCTTTAAATGCTTTTGGCCTGTTCATGGCTCCCCAGTAGAAGGAAGACACATGTTCATTGGATAAAGTCCAGCAAAGGTTCATGAAATTTACAGAGGGACCTGGAGAATCTTTCATATTTGGCCTGAAAAAAAAAAAAAAAGAGACTTGCAGGGATCTTGGGTGTATAAATACCTGGTGAGGAGGAATTGAGGAGATGTTCAGACTCCTCTCAGTGCCCAGTGACAGGCAAGGCAATGGGCACAAAATAAAAGGTGTGAAGTTTCATCTCAATGGAAGAAAACACTTTTACCTGGGGGTGGTCAAACACCAGAACATGCTGCCAGACAGGTTAAAAAGTCTCCAGAATTCCTGGAGATCTCCCTGGGCACAGTCCTGAGCAGCTGGCTCTAGTTGGCCCTGCTTGAACAGGGAGGTTTAACTGGAGGATCACAGGAGGTTCCATCCTCATCATTTTCTGTGACCATACACGTATGACTGGGAAGGTTATGAATGGGTACATTTATAGTATGAGGGTGTAATTTGTGATTTACAAGCATTTTGAAATGCACTTAAGTACTGCCTGTTCAAATGCATGAAACACTGCTCAAGCCCAGTATCTGGTGCTAAATGGAACAGTTTTCTTTGTTGCAGTGCTTAACATTTTAGCAGGTATTATGAAGACTGTTCAAGATTCTTCATTATTTATCTTAATAGCTAATAAGATGTGCCCATAAAAGGGAAAGTCTTAATTTTGATTCAGTCAAAGCTGCCTTTGTAAGCAGCTTTATTTGAATTTATGGTTACCATGTCTAGATGAAAGTTATATAATTTGCTATGCCTACTTCTTCAAGATTGAGTGTTTGTAACTGTTCAAGAAAATAGAGTACTTTTGTATCTTCTGCACCTTTCCTTAGGAGCTTGAGCTATTTCTTCTGATTTGTGATGGCAACTGAAACTTCCCCGCTTCTTTTCTGCATTTATTGATGAATCTGTTGACCTCATCAAATTAGGGGTGTTGGGGAAATCAAGGCATATGAGCTAAAACACATCTACTGTAAAAGTCTTGTCTTTTCCTAAACAGTGAGACGTGACCCAACTTCAGATTTTTTTTTCTTGAGTAATTAAAAAAAATTGCTCCTAATTATCAATTTTTCTAAACCCCTGAGACTTGGAAATAATCTGTTACTTGTGTTTGAGTGATACTGCTTTGCAAAATAAAGGCTATATCTTCAAGGGAGACAGGAAATAGAAGTCAAACTTCCTGAATTGTGTTTTACTGTTTTATAAAACAAGCAAAAAAACCTCATAACACATCCCACTCCCCCCAGCTCATAACAGAACTCGAACCAAACTGTCCAAGGTTCTAAAGAATTATGATGCCTGTAGATAGGTATACTGTTGTTGGTATGTGTTTTTAGCAAAAGCACTTTTTCATTAAATATTATGGCTCAGAATAATGTCTGACACACAACAGATCACTGCATTTGTCAGTATTTTTGTTCTGAGCCTGACTTAGGGCTTGAGACAGAAGTTTTATCTCAGAGGATGCATGACTGGACTTGAGTAAATAAGGAAATCAAACTGTTGCTGTTGAACACTTAGTATTCTGATCCTGATAAATAGGTTTCTTCTCTTTTTCAGTTGATTTTCTGACCTCATTGCTGTTAAGGATTAAAAAATGTTTATGTTATCCAACTTAAAGCTCCCTTTTGCTACTTACTTGTTTTACTGTGAGGTGCTTTTTGGGGAGGGTTTATTCTTTTTTAATTAAGAATTGGGGTTTTGAGGGCATAGAGTGGAAGAGGAGACATGACTGTAAATACAAAAAAAGACCTCACATTTACCTTCAAGTATTTTCTTCATGCTATTCCTCTCTCCTAGTGATTTCTTTTCTTAATGCTCCATCTAGTAAAAATTTGTGTTTTGGGAACTAAAGGCCAACTCATCATTCTCTTCCCACTTGTTGAAGCTGCAGAGTTGAGTCGCTTATTGCGCTAATTTTGCTTTTCAGCTGTTCACCGATGGAATCACCAATAAATTAATTGGCTGCTACGTGGGTGACATAACAGATGATGTCGTTCTAGTTCGGATCTATGGGAACAAGACCGAGCTGCTGGTGGATCGGGATGAGGAGGTGAAGAGTTTCCGTGTGCTGCAGGCCCATGGCTGTGCTCCCCAGCTCTACTGCACCTTCAACAATGGCCTGTGCTACGAGTTCATGCAGGGGGAGGCCCTGGATCCAGAGCATGTCTGCAATCCAGATATTTTCAGGTAAGACTTAAAAATTATTATTATTTTTTTTAATCTTATCATGTCATTGTGCATTTGTGAAGTTCTGCCTGGCCTGAAGGACTGTCTTGTTTTGTAAAGACAGGTGTCTGCCAGGGAAAGCTGAAGCTTCTCTAGGAATGGAGAATGTAAACACCCTCCCTCCAATTATTATAATTTTGCAATTAAGGGAGGTTTCGGGCAAAGATACGGGAATAGGAATAACAGTTCTTTATAGGAATAGTAAAAATACAAATGTAGTAGTACAAAAGAAACAACCAAACAAAAAAAAAACACTGACAGAGTCAGACTATGACCTGACACCCTGTTAGGCATGGTGTTACAAGCAGTCCAGTTAAGTCCTCCAGGAGTGACAGATGTGGTTCTGTTGTAGTAGAGATGATCCTGTAGAAGGGTGTAGGGGTGGTGAGATGGGTCTGGTCTTCCTCTGGAAGTCCAGTGGAAAACAAGCTGCCTTGGTGTTCTGAATGTCAGGTTTTATTCAGGTAGAAATGTGTGGCTCCTCCCCCTGGGTGGAGCATCTGACAATGGGGTGATATAATTTTAAGTGAGACTCAATGGCCAATTAACAGAAGATACCTCCCTGGAGGGAGGATGGGTCCTGCAGGAGATAAAGGGCATTGGCCCCACCAGGTTTTAAGGGCTGGCCCATTAAACACCTCCCCACCTGGTTTCAGCAGATGAGAATAGAATACACACCACTGGTTACAACCTGCATTGCAATCCTGCATTGCAACCCAAGACAAGGACTTTGAGTTGAGTTTGAGCAGGAAATATGTAATTCTATAAGCCTGCACTTAGCTGATGTTCCCACATCAGCCTTAGTTATAGTATTTCAGAGCTGAAGAGATGATCCTTGATGCCTCCACAGAAGACTGTGCTCATTAAAGGTCTGTTTATTTTGTTCAACACTTGCACATCACCATTACAGAAGTCATTGTTGACCTCTGTTGTGGTTTTAGAGGGCTGGACTTGGTTTAAGTACTTCCAACTGTTTCCAAGACATTCCTTTTGTGAATAGATCCAGAAAATCCACTGAGAAATTATTTTTTAAACTGTTGGCAGTGAACAGAAAGTGCTGATGTCTTAAGGTTTTAGTTTTAGTGTGCTGAAATGTATTTGCTTGAAAAAAGCAGCCAATTTAAATCAATACTTCAAAAAATAAGCAAGAGTAGACTGAAAATGCAGGTGAAGTTTGTGTGCTCTAACTGAACTTCAATCCTTCCCTCTTCCTTTCCCACAGCTAATGATCCTAATGAACTTTTGAGTCTTAAATGTGCTACCCTATGGCTGTGCTGCTCTTGTTTAAACCCTCTTTGAATTCCTGAGCTGTATTTTTTTAGAATTTTTCAGTTAAATATAACATTAATTTAATTTTATTTTATTTTAGACTCATTGCTAGACAGCTTGCTAAAATCCATACTATTCATGCACACAATGGATGGATCCCTAAATCAAATTTGTGGCTGAAAATGGGGAAATACTTCTCTCTCATACCCACAGAATTTGCAGATGAGGAAGTAAATAAAAGGTGGGTATTTTCATCATGTTCTTTCCAGACTTCACATTCCTTCTGCTGGAAATTGTGTTTGTACAATATCATTAGACTTTGTGGGGCTCAGAAGGCAGACTCCAGCCTAACAATATTCTTCCCATGACTTTGAAATCATAGATGCCCTTCTTGCTGCATTGTAATTAAAGAATGCTCTTGCAAAGTTTTTTCTTTTACAACGTGAAATTCTTGAGCAAACTGAGTAAACGTCAATAAGTAACTGAAAATGTAGAGGACAAAATGGCTATTTAAGTGTAATATATAATATACTGTAGTATACTGTAACTAGACCAAAAATTAGTTTTAATTTCCTCAGTATAGATACATACTGTACCTAATACTGTTGTGTATTCTTCTTGGAGGAAGTACTGCACTGTGAACAGAGAGTGAATGAAATTCATGCCATAATTCTTTTAATCTTTGCACCTTTAAAATGTGTGGGAGTGTATTCATGTTCTGCTCCTGATTTTCATAAACTGTTGTGTTTACAGTGCAGATAATGTTCAGAAAACTGTTTTCTGGGGAGGGCAGAGAAAAAAATGATTGTCACAAATTGACTACTGTTGTGCCTTGGGAAAGAATGCCCTGACGTGGGAGAGCATCTGTTGAACTATTTGCTGGAAGAATGTAGAGAAAAATACTTAATTACAAATGTTTGATCTGGAACACAAAGTACTAAATGTTAACTCTGCCTCTTTACACCTGAAAAGGTTCTTAAGTGACATTCCAAGTCCTCAAGTTCTTCAGGAGGAGATGGCCTGGATGAAGGAAAGACTGTCAAATTTAGGATCTCCAGTGGTGCTCTGTCACAACGACCTGTTGTGTAAGAATATTATTTACAACAAGAAAAGAGGTAGGTGTTGAATTAAACAGTGAGTAGTGAATGTCTTTATCTGTGCCCTAATTGCATGTGCTGCATCAGTGGTGTTGTTTTACTCACTTGTTGAAGGGAGCTTTTCAGACCCAGTGTCAGGGTAGTGATACCTGTGCAAATACTGAGTTGCTTAAGTAGCTAATTCTCATCTGTATGCTACTGTGTAGAGGAAGAAAATCAGTGTTCCTTGCTTTTCCTTAATGAACTCATGAATTTGTTAATCCCCAGCTTGCCTGTGTGCCTGGGCCTCAAAGTTATGTAACTGAATGTTAGTTCTATTCTGGTTGTATAAAGCTTTTAGGAAGAAAAGAAAATGATGCAAGTACAAAAAATAACATGAAAATTGTCTCCTGTAATGTTTTGTTGTGGTTTATGATGTAAAGTATCTTAATGATATTAACTACTACATTCAGTAGCTCAATTTGTTTTCTGCATGAGGCACACAGGCATCTTAAAAGATTTCTTTTGTAAATACATCCTTTGTTTGAACAGTTGTAGGCAGCACACGTCTTGGCAAAACTGAATTACTTTTTTGTTTCTATTACCATACATTTAACTCGTAGTTTGTTGTTAAAACTTCCATATAAACCCACAGCTTATTGATTTTAGTGGTTTGGTTACTAAGTGAATCAATCAGGTATTAAAACAAACAAGGCAAACTTTTGACACTAAAGTGGGCATTGTGCAGTAAAAATAAACACTTTTCCTCTCATTTCAAATACCTGAGCTCAGCTAAATGTGACTAATCAGATTACAAGGTTTTCCTTTGAAATAAGGATGACGCATTCCTCCTCGGAGCTGCATATTTTTGTGCCAGTTGAGTAAGATTTTTGGTATCTAAGTTATGTGCCTTAACTACTAAAAGAAAAAGAATGACAAAGCCAAGCTGGTGCTGGTTCTAGTATGAAAATTGGCTGTATGTGCTCACACATTTCTGCATCGTATGTGAATTCTGCATCACCATGTGAATTGAGGAAATAAACTCCTTTGGTGATCTGTATACAAGTTTCCCTGTGAGTAATACCACCTTTGAAGGGAGTTGCTAGTACTTTTAGTTATATAAGCCTATATGTGTGTATGCAGCCTAACAATGCTATGGACATAAATTTTAAATTCTATGAATTCAGTACCAAGCTTGAGTGGTTTTACTGAGGTTCGATGATTCTGCTTAAACAGAGAAAGGGAGGAAAGCATGAAAGGTGTACATAAGACTAGACTTGTGGTTTTACACAGTTGGAGTTGTGATACTGCAGTACCAAATTTAAATCTCTTTTTACCATGTGGGTCTTTTTAGTGCTGAAATTACCTTGAGCTTTAGCATTCCAGAGAAGACACACAGAGGTAAAAGTAATTTTTGTAGTGGCTTTTCGTAGTAGAACCCTGCAACAAAAAGAAAATAAATCTGAGGAATTCCTTTAGAAGCTTCACTGTTATGGTCAACAGGCTTGAAGCTCCTAATTGAAAAACAAATGCTGTGTGCTTTTCTTTTAGAATGGAGGAAAAAACAATGCCAGTAGTGCATCACTTGTGAGCAGTCCTGCAGTAACAAGTGTGTGAGTGTTTAGAGTTTGGAGGCTGGGTGGGGAGGAGGGAGGTGTGTAAAGTACTTATGCTTCAAGCAAGCTGTAAGCAGCTGGGGGGAAACACTTGGAAATACAAAGTAAATATATTATTAAACTTATGTTTGAATAGTGTATGTGGACTGTGTTGTAAAATTTGTGCCATCTGAGTACAGCAGGGGCCAATTTCATAGTAACCAAACCTCAATGCCATCTGTAGAAAGGATGATTGTCATTTGAAAGCTGATTTTTATAGCACATTTCTTATAGAAAATAAACAGGAAGCTCAGCTTTAACTGTGAAGCAACATGTGTAACTTGTGGGAAATTGTGCTTCCCACAAAAGGATATCGTGTTTAGCAGAGCAAAAGCTTTTCTTGGTATAAAAATAACTTTTCAAGAGCACAAAATAAAATCTTTTTAAAGATGAGCTTCACTAGGAATGGCATCAAATTGTCTGAAGGTAGTTAACAGCTTTGGTGAGTGCAATACTCTGATTAAATTCACTCTTTCATCCAGAAAAGCTTCTGTGTGTCCAAAAGACCTTGGTGACCCTAAACTGAAAACAAGAGAATAGATTTTTTAGATTAACTACCTTATTTTTTCTTTATTCCTCAGTAAAACTTGTGCAAAACTGGTAGTATTGTCTGGCTTTTCAGAAGCTTGCACAAAGAAAACGTAATTTATTTGCTTTAGTGATACTGTATTTATCATTTTGGTTTTGAATGCTTAATTTACACATTTACTTGTCAGGGGGGATGTGTGGGTGTGTATGTAAGCTACAGACTATCAGGACAAATTAGGACTTGTGTCCAATGCAGTGTGAATAATTATGGCTTGTTCCTGAGTTTTGCCTTAGGCTTGGCCTCTGCATTAAATTCACATTAAGTTTTCAGACTTGAAAGAAAAATCAGAGTCATGCCACATGCTGCTTTTAAGAAAAATCAGTCTCCTGTCCTTATTTATGAGCCTGGAAGAGCATGTTGAGTGTTAACTTCATTTAATGGAGTTCCACTCATCTGATTTGAATTTGTTCCTGCTGTGGCTGAGAGAACTTTGCCTCTTGCTGTTTTGTTAATGTCCATTCTCAGTCACTCAGGATATGAAAATCTGCAAGTGTGACTTTACATAACTTATAATTATCACTGTCATCTACCCTTTGGAGGATACAGTTCATCACTTCACATTGGTTTTTTTTTTTTTTGTTGGAGTTTTGACATCAAGATACTCAAAATATGCTTAAAGCTTGGTGCTGCTTATTTATAGACCTTGTGTAAATTCGTTTGGTTTTTGTGTTTGTTTTTTTTTTCTTTTTTTTCAGCATGACCTGGGAATTTCCAGAACTAGCTGACATTTTAAGAATATTCAAATACCTGCTATTCAACAAGATCAAGTATCAGAATTCTTTTTTGTGTTTTCTGTGTGCTCTTTTTGCATATATGAAAATCAGTTGGCTGGGAGCTGTGTGTAGGTAGATGGATAGTTTTGTTCTGTTTATTCCCTCTGCCTACTCAATGTTTTCTGTGATCTTTGGTAGGAGTCTGTGGGTGCTCAGTGCTTCTGAAGACTGAGGTATTTTTAAGGCTTCTGGTTTTGATCTAAAAAACCCTGTTATGTTTTGCAGAGCTCTTTTCAGTATTTATGGCTAAAATTATCCTTTGAGTGGGTGACCTGTTAGTGGATTTTAAAGTGTGTTTCTAGCACAGATCCTTGTCTTTGAAGCTGTTTTCTAGGGGCTCAGTGGCTCACCTGATGAGCAGGACGGGGCAGAACTCAGGGTACATCATTCAGCTGTGGGAGCTACAGCCAAGACTTGGACAGGGGAAGTGCTTTCCCTATTAAACCATTAAAAAGGAAAAGCTGTTAGAAAGAGAAGTATCTTCACCCTCCTACCTGTCAGAACCCTGAGGAGATCTACTTGATCTATTTGAAAGTGAATTTCTGGGAGGTGGAACACAATGAATTCCATTCTGTATCTTCTGTGGTTTTTTTGTGGGGTATGTTGCATATTGTCTGCCCTAGGAAATGCCTGGCAAAAGGAAATGTGTTTTAACTTGAAATATTCCACACTCTTGACCTGCCTATTCCTGTCAATAGCAGTAGCTTCTCCAGAGAGATGGCAGAGCTTGTTTATAAATTTTTTAATTTCAACGAAGCACAAATACACTTAGACCAGCACCTCTTATTGGTCTGCCTGCTCTCAGGGATATTGATGGGATGTACAAATTGTTGGATGCATTTTAGAAACCTTTCAACTACAGCTGCCTGCTAAACCAGTAATTTAAGCAGCTTAAGTAGAAGTGACTTTCTCATATGAACTGCAGTAAATCTTAAAAGTAACTTCTAATACAATGGTTATTTAAACAATGACTGCAAACTGTCTTCTGCTTTTTCTAAAGCAGGGTAGGGTGTATGTGTGTGTACATATAAGGATGTATATGTTGCACATTTTTGAAGCAGCAAACTTCAAAGTTGTTGCTTGCTTTCAATTCCACAGGAAGAGCTGCACATCTTTATTTTGAGCCTTTGTGCAAAAATTAACTCGAAGTTGAGCTTCACAGTGGTCTGAAATGGATCAGTATAAATGCAAAGCTTTTTCACTTTGAAGTTTTGCCCTATCAAATGGGAGTTTGCCAAGTTTTGTCCCTCTGCTACCCAGGGGCTGGGTATGCCCTTGTTCCTGCTCTGTGGGAACAGCCCCACCCATATCTTGTGAGCTTCAGCTTATGTTTGTGTGTAATATTCTTTATATCTGGAAGTAACTTCTTTTAAATGTCAGCTATAATTAAAAAAATCATAATGGCACATAGGGGTGTTCAGGTGAAATGTGCACATGAAAAATTTAAAGTATTTATCTCCATATTTTGCTAGCAGACTTTTACCTGCTGTGTTTTGGATTTTATGTGAGGAAGGAAAAAAGGTCTCCTAATACAAGCAATATTAAATGTCTGGGAGGCAAAAGGGGGTCAGGAGATGAGTTGTGTCAGCAGATGTTAGCCAGGGTTGGGATTTTAATTGGCTTGTAACTTTGGAGGTGTCTGTTTTGAAAAACAGCACTGGAGAACCAATGGGAAGAGCAAGCCTGTGATGAATCTGCTGGTCAGGCAGTGGCAGAAGTTCATCTGTGACAATAAGATCTTGCCTGCAGCTGCTGTAAGATTTACTGCTTCAAAGTTCTAGAGAACTTCAATTTTTCCACTGTCAACAGAATTTCCTGGGAGAGCTTGCCAATTTTTGCAGGGCTGTTGATTTGTTAGAACCTAAAAGAATTAACATCACAAACTTGGTAAGCAAGCCTCTCTTTCAGTGGGAGTAAGAGTGAACTCAGACTTGGAGGATTTGTGACTATGTGATGTTATTTGTGTTGTAGACTTTAATTTCCATTTTAAGTGGACAAAAAGATTTGTCCATCTGGAAAACATAATTAGTAGTTTGAGAATGGCAAAGATGAACTGCCTGGAAAAGAATACTTCTAACAAACTTCTGTGCTAACTTGGTCAGGACATTGGTGAAACTATTTTATTTGAGAGGTATAATACTCCTAAATCTTAAAGAGGTAGGGTAGTAGGCACTTAAAATCCTTAGTCTAGGAAATACATGCATAATGTACTTAATTACAACACTGTTCTTGATTTTTCTCTTTAGCCTAGGGTTGTAAGTCATGTTAAGAGATTTTTAATCATAATAAAGTTAATGCAGAGAGTAATAAAAAAATAGTGGAGAGAGAGAAGGGTGCAATGGTGAAAACTACTCAGTATAGCAGTAAGAAATGTAAGGTTTTACTTTTTAATGTTCTAGTGCAAACACATCTTATGTTAACCTATTGTTTCATTTTCTGATTTAGTAATTTTGCTGGTTTCCCTTACAATACAAGGGCTCTAGTTTTACTTAATCAATCTTGTTTACATTTTGACTATTTTATGTGCTGTAGACATTCTTGAGCAGCTTCAGTGCAGGTAAACATCAGTTGGAAACATTTGGGGCTGTGTTTTGCTGCTGTATCAGCAAACCAGTGCTACATAGTTTGATAGCTTTGGGGATCTTACGATTGTCTGATGTTTTTTTGAGACTAGGTGAAGCCAGTTAAAAAAAAAAGAGCAACAATTAAGAATAATCTTGCTTTGTGAGAGTGGTTGAGGAAACAGGAAGTCTCAGCATGTTGCAATGTTTTTGTACACTGTGGCTGCGCATTTGTATGAGAATAAACAGAAATGTTATTTTCTTAAATCAGGGAGAAATTGATCTGCTATTTCTACATAAAGTTTAAATAAAGAATATGCTACTATACCTCTCATTTTGAGAGTAAGGGAGGCCCTCATGTGGTAGAAATTAAAATTGAAATTCTACTCATATTTGAAGCCGAGAGAATTATAAGCTCTCAATTTAAGAGCTTTCCTGAATGAATATTTACCCTTAAATATCTCATATCGTGGAAGTCACAGCTTTACTCTGAAATGTCTGAGTGCACACAACTGGGTTATAAGATGGGTTTGTGGTTTGTTTTCCCCAAAAATCTTCAAAGGACACCAAAGGATTAGGGCTGTTACTTGGTTTGATCTGGGCTCTGACGTTGCTGCTGTTGTCTCTCACACAGGTGATGTGCAGTTCATAGACTACGAGTACTCTGGGTACAACTACCTGGCTTATGACATTGGAAATCACTTCAATGAATTTGCAGGTAAGAATTGGATTTGTGAAGTAAAAGTTGACTGGTTTTACTAAAAACTCCAATAAACTCATTCTTGCACATTCCTTTTTGTATTTTGTTTGTATGTCTAGTTCCATGCTTACACCTGTCAGCCCATGGCATCAGGATGTGTTGTTGTCTCATTTTGCAGGCCAGTTGTGCCTTTCTTTTGCAGGTCTTCTAACCCAGAAATGGAAATATCACATCCCAGGTTCTGATAGAAGGAGATAATTTCAGAACACAGAGCTTTCACCTTGTCCTGCTGTGAAGTGACACAGCCCTTTCACTGTAGTGAGATACTGTGGGTGTCACACTGGAGATGGATGTAGTGATAATATTCTGTGTGATTCCACAGTGCCAAAAGGCAGGGTTACGTGTTTTGTGGTGGTTTTGAAAGTGTGCACTAAGTACTTGGCCTTTCCTAAAATGAGAAGTAAAGGCTGAGACCATGTAATAGGAAAAAGGTGGGATTTTAGGAATAAGGTGTTTATAGATTAATTTATTAGCTAGTTCAATTTTTTTACAGCCAATGCCCATTCCACTTATTCTGTAAGGAAAAAATGACCTCAAGTGTGTGCTGTCTTATTTCAGAGCATGGGCCAGCAGGGAAAAGCTACAAAATTGTTAGAGCAGATGGAAAGATGTGGTGAAATGAAGAGCCTTAATCTATCAGTTGTTTCACAAACAATGTTAAGTTTAGATAACTTTGAAAAAAAAATCAGACTGTGTGCTTGGTAATTTGAGTTGTATATTTGGTAATTTAAAAATATGGAAAGCAAGCTAAATTCTTTTGCAAAATTGTATTTTGCAAAATTGTATTTGAAAGCTTGATTTTTTTTATCTTCTGAAGTATGACTAAATCAGTAAAAAGAATAAATGCACAAATACATTTTTTTCACCTATGAAGAACAGTTGTGCTTCACTTTTATTCTCTATCTCTCCAGTAAAAATCTGAATTATTTTTTGAAGCTAAACTTACGTGGCTCTAACACACAAAAGAGTTTAGGTGCTAGGGTATTGCAGTGTTCATAGTATAAGAATTAATGAGAATTCCCAAAGTCTGTGGGAGTGATAATGGAAGTGAACTGTGATCCAGGTTTGGGGATCTTGGCAGACCCCCTGTAACCTGTGACTAAGCACCTCCAGTATAGGAAGAAAAACAGGATAAAAATGGGTTATGGACTCCTAATTCTACCAATGCCCTGTATAGAAGAGAGGCAGACTCATAATAAATTTTCTTCAAACATGACCTTAGTGATAATTGCATATGCATCTGGATTTGGCTTGGGATATCGTGGCATAAAAGTCACTTTTCCTACAAAATACATAATATTTGATCTATTTGTTAAGGGCTTCTGTTTCATAAGGCAAATACTTTTCCTTAAGCTTTTTCTCAAAGCCTAAGGTGTTGAGAGTCCCAGCATACAAGCAGACTCTGTCTGGCTGAAAACATAAATTTGTAATGTGGGACACTCTGATTTGTATGTGGGAAATTCTTTGCAACATGTAATTTATGAGGTCAGGTCAAAGTAAAAATGTGGTTGTTTGTCCACATCAGTCTGTGCCTGTGTTTTGGGTTGGGAAGGAGTACACTAATGGTAGTCCTGAAGGGTTTTTTTTAATGGTCTCTTTATGCAACATAAAGTTGTAATAGTGTTCTTTTCTTTTTCCTAGGAGTAAATGAGGTAGACTACAGCCTCTATCCCAACAGACAATTACAGGAGCAATGGCTGAGAGCTTACCTGGAGGCCTACAAAGAATATAAAGGATTTGGCACAGAAGTCAGTGAAAAAGAGGTTGAAGTTCTCTATGTCCAAGTCAATCAGTTTGCACTGGTAAGTAACAAACACTTGATTAGAATATTTTAAAGGATGCAGAGAAACCTGATACTCTTAGAACAAAAGTTGCTGTTGAATTTGAATGTTGTGGCATGTAAGGAAAACTTCCATAAGAAAATAAAACTTGGCTCTTCTGTGGAAACTTGTTTCTCTGTTGCATATTAAATATTCTCTGTAGAATATGCCTAGTGAAGAAGGTACTGCATATTCAGAAAACGAGGAGATGAGCATTGAGTGAGGATTTCTGTTGGCTGTTTATTGGTCTGGGAAGTTTAAATTTGCCACAGCTTATGGTGGGTCTTCGTTGAACTTTTGCCTGTAATGATCAGAAGACAGAAGAACAAGGTAGTGCTTCATGAAGACTTAGAAGCTTTAAAAGCCTTTTTAAAAATAAGATTATAATATTCTATTAAACTAGAATATTTTGATGTTATTTATTTTTTCTATTGCAGATTAATAGGTCACTCTAGAGTCTCTTGCTGATCTTGTTTTGCCCAGATTACGTGACAGGAAATGTTACAGCAAAAGTGCTTGTATTTTTTTTTTTCTTCTAAAGAATAACATTCCCAGCTATTTGTAGGAGGAATAAGGTTAAAGTAACCACTTTGGCCTTACTTTAGTCCTCTTTCCTACTAATTCAAGTAATACCCTCAGTTTTCTGGCAAAAGCTACTGGTTGCAGTAAGGAAGTACAATTAACAGGAAGATGATTATTAAACTTTAAAAAAAAATTATTAAGCTTTAAAAACAACGGCTTGTATGCAGCTATTCTTTTAAAATGTTAGTTGTTGCTGTTAAATTCAGCCTTCCCAATCATTTAGGAAAGTTAGAGCTGCAAGTAAGCAGGCTGGTGGTCTGTTTGAAAATACATAACACTGTTTTGTCAGTTTTAAACAATGGTCATAGTAATGTTTAAGAGGATTGAGTTGTGTTTAGAAAACAGGTCAGGACTTGCCTACAGACTACCCATGATGCACAAACGCTGTGTAACTCTTGGATCAGTTCATGGGGGAAGCTTTGTTAAGGGAAAACTGGACATAAAGTTAGTGGATGTTGATGCAAAATGATGTACTGAAGTTCAGAGTCTGTCACTTTTAACCTGCCTGTCCAGAAATGTCTTTCTCAAGGACACTGTCAGGCTTATGGCCATGACATGTTCATTTTGAAGTATATTAAGTCATATCATTAATACAGTCCATACTTTCAATCTGAAAGTGAACAGAGTACTCCAGACTACTTCTCTGGACTCCTAACAGAAGCAAGTCTGGAATAGATGAGAAATTTGTGTAAATTCTGATGAATTAGAGATTTTCTTAAAGCATTACATATCTCTTTGTTCCAAGTCAGCAGTGAAAGGGGGTGTAATTATAGAGGTCTAAGGGTGTAATCAAAAATTCAAAAGGAATTTTGTGTTTGCACTAGAGTTCAATACATGTGGAATAATACAAATTTAATTAGCAGCAGTAGAGGTGATAGTTACATTTCTGTGCATTATTTTTAGCATAGTGTATATAGTCATACAACGATCTACTTAATAGGTGACATAGTTTATAAATGCAACATTGTTTATCTTGAAAATGACACATGACTCCAATGGATTTCCTCATCTATTTGTGAGTAATTTATTATATGATACTGCTTATAAATCTCCTTGATAAAAAAAGATTACAAAAAGATTGGATTTTGAATGTTCTCTTATCAATGAAATTTTGTCTCTGTGAGAACATGTTTACATGTTAGATTTAAGATAAGGTTAATTTTTTGCTGCTAAATTTTTATCTTTCAGGCTTCACACTTCTTTTGGGGACTGTGGGCTCTAATTCAAGCCAAATATTCCACCATTGATTTTGATTTTCTAGGGTAAGTGTGTTTGCTTTATACAATCATGGGATACTAAAGGGTGGAAGGGACCTTTGGGGCCTTTTAGTCCAGCAGCCTGGCTATCAGAAACTGAGATCTGAGCAACACACCTCACTTCTGGGATAATGCAAATATTTCTTCATTTTTAAGGGAAAACAGGGCAGTAAAAGGTGCCTGTCAGTGGTTTTTGTGGCTGAAAGTTCTTTAAATTATGTGCCCCTGGGCTAAAATACATAGTTTACAAGGCAAGGAACATAATATTTTTGGGTATTAGGTGTTTTTTGCTGGGGAGACAAAGGTATAAAAACCTAGGTGGTCAGTGAGGTGTGCTGTCAGGTGCAAAACCTACATTTCCAGCAGTGAGAATCAAAGGTATAGGACAAAAGAACTTGATTACTTATTGCATGGAGTGTTGATCCTGGAAGTTGCTGTTCTTATTTTAAAGAGTCTTTGTACCACCAATGAATGTTAAGTTCTGTTTTGGATAGATACCTGTGTCTTTGGCCTTTTTAAAATGGTCTTTCATGGCAAGGAGCAGAGGAATTAATTTCTCCATTGGGGACTGAGCAAGATGATAAAATTAATTTTTAAAATTCATTTCACCTGGCAAAAAGTAGATTTTTTTGCACAGTTTAAGCCAGTTTACTGTGCTTAATTATGTCATTTTTGTGAGTCAGACCGATATGGATTCCCAGTTATCTCAGGCCGCAGGACCTGGCAGTCACCACTAGATGGAGTGAAAACACCAGTGATAAACCCGAAAAACTTGTCAGCTTTGACACATTCGTTTTAAATTATCAAGATCAAATTTCTGTGGCATTGTAGTCCATTAAGAAGTAAACACTGAACCACTACTTTTGATGGATGCCTTGAGAAGGCTGACCTGGAACAGAGACTGGACAGAGCTGGAGAATAAAGTATTTATTGAAAGGCCTCTGGGATATACCTTGGGCAGGACAAGAGCCTGACCAGGGCTACACCCAAGGTGGACTAAGAATGGTCACAAAATAGCTGGCTGGTCACAAAGTCTTATATTTTTATAAGTTTTGGTCCATTTGCATGTTAGGGTTTAATTGTCCAATTACAGCTTCAGGTTGTGAGGTCCCATCCTTCTTGTTCCTCCCTTCAGTGCACACTTGTTTATATTTTTGGGCCTGAAAGTTGTCCTTGGTCTTCAGCAGGAAAAGGATTTGTTTTGTCTCCCTACTCTGTGAAGAGAGCTGAGTGACGCTTAATATGTGGCTCAGAACTACACACCCAGGCAGCACAGAATCTGAAAACATGAAAGCTAAAACTTGAGGCATCATGATAATCCTGGAGCAGCATCTCTTTTGTAGACTGGGATTAGGGAGGTGCTGGAGAAGAAGTACTGTAATATCATGGCTCTGTTCTTAATTTCTTCCTTTGGTAGCTGCTAAGAGTCAATTTTGGAAGCAGGGTGCTGGGATCGGTGGGATTTTTGACTAGTCCTACTTAGTGTGGCTGTTGTCATGTGAAGAGTTACCTGTTCCTAACCTGGAATGTCTCTCTCCCTTTGCCCAGGTATGCAATTGTTCGGTTTAATCAGTATTTCAAAATGAAACTGGAGGTCATGACGTTAACTCTTCCTGAGTAACGAAGAGGAGGACTCTTACCAAGTGGATAGACAACCCCTGAATCTTTTCTGAGAACAGATACTGGAAAAAAGCTAAACATTTGTTGAAGTGCTGTAATGCTCACTTGGTGGTTCTTGCTTTATAAATAATGCCTCTAGACAGTCCTTCAATGTTAAATTTATTATGAAGAACATACGTACTGCTGTTGATATAAAACGGATTAGAAACTTGCTAAATCTATAAAAAGTTGTAGAAATGGCAATTTAATCCTTCTTTGTAATTTAACATATGTTGTATGTGAATTATTTATTATACGTTTAACATGATTCCGTTGCTGCTTTCATCAGTTTCTGTTAAAGTTGGGTGCAGACAGTGAAGTTGTTCCAAAGGATTCATTTAACAACTTATTTTGTTGGAGTTGCATTCACTTATGCTAAAGAAGACATGTCAGAGACAATTCTTCTTTTAAGGGCCTACGAGCAAAAGGAGTGACAATAGACTTGTGAGATCTCTAGTGTGGTATAGCTAGGGAGAAGGGTTAGGATGATCTTTATTTTTCTCCCCTCCCTTTTTTTTTTTTTAAGGGTAGCTTTCCATAGGATGGTACTTTATTTTTGCACAAGAATCAAGCAGCTTGTTGAAATGATAAATAACATGTTGATTTTTTTTTTTTCATCTTACTGAGCTGTAGAAATGTTCAAGTTCTGTGACCACAAGATTCTCTGAGGATATTGTACCAATCACTGGTATTAGGTGGACAACCTGCCATCCCTAACTTCCATGGGAAAGCTGCTTGTTTATTAAGTGTACTCTTAAAATCAAAAGACCACTATTCCAAACCTCTCCTCCTTTTTGAGACTTGATTCTAGATTTGACCACAATTCTGGTGTCTGTATCTGTTGTGCTCCAGTGGTGGAATGGACTGTTGGAGGTAGGAGAGCGGAGATCCTGGGGAGCAAGACAGAGGTTTACAGTTCCTGTATGGATGACAACTTTCTGCTTTGTCGCCTTCTAACCTTGGACTTTAAGTCTTAAATGCCTGGTCCTTTAGTTGTGCAGATTCTGGTATGTCTGGTGGTTCTTTTTTTATTTTTTTCCTGCCAGCAAATTGCTTTTCAAAGCCTCCAGTTTGAAGGGCAACATGGAAAAGCAATGAGTGACTTGAGCAATGAGGCTTTGATCATCATACACACTTTATTTCTTAAGGGTGTTATACCAAGAATGGTCTGGATTACAAAATGTTAGCTGAAAAGAAAAAGTTGACCTAATGGAACAATGCATAAGTTTGTGTGGAAAAGAGGCTTTAACTCTGAAAGGAAGGGTGGGACTGGGGGGGCAGGAGATGGGAAGGAACCCACAGCAGAAAACTGAAGCCCAGCAATGCAGTTTGGGGCTAGGCAGGCATGGACTTGACTCTGATGATACTCTGAAAAACTTTGCACTTTGGTCACATAAGTGCCCACATGTACAAAGTCTGTGCATGTGCATGAGCACATGCAAACACAAACTTACGTGGGGAGTCTGTTGTACAGACTCCAGCAAAGATATTTATTCAAAATTGCTTTATGGCACATGGCAGTGTATGTGTGTGTATCACGTACACACGTGTGCTTTACAAAAGCTTGGAGTGATTCAGGACAAAGAAAATTCATGTGAATGAAAAATCCTCACCAATAAAGACCATTTCCAATGGTATTCTGTTGTTTTACAAAAGCACGGTTTAGGATTTGTTTGTTTTTTTTTTCCTCTTGTTTATATTGATCTGTGAATGTTTCCATTTTATTTTTATTCAGTCAAAACCTTAAAAACCTTTATACAAGTGGGAGAACGGGGGGGGTTTTTGTAACTTGAAATGAGGTAACCATTTTCATTAGCTGGAGGCTACTATACTGGACAAACTCTCTTTCATTTGAAACAAATAGCTAAAATAGACATTTATAACTTACTTTGTAGCAGTTATCAAGGATGTTGCTAGAGCTCATGAAGGCACTGAAGACCTTAATCTTCTGTACTGTCTCCCTATGGACTTTATTGACATTTGATGAATAATACCCTGCTGTCTTGTATTTCCTTTAAGTTCAGCAAGATGTCCTTGGAACTAAGATTGCTAAAGATTTTTGAACTCTCTGTTACTATTTTGTTCCAAGCAGTGGCTTTATTTCTGACAGTGTTGCTTTGTATTTATGAAAATTTTTGAAAGAAGGCTGTGAAGTTCATTTGGTCTTGGGAAATCCAACACTTGACAGATCATAAGTTTCCCAATGGCTGGCAAAACACATTCCCTTTTCAGGTACCAGTACTACTTAGGTTTGGAGTTACTGTAATTTTTGTCAGTAGTATTTTTCTTTGTATAGCTCAAGTAGCAATAACTGCAGGAGTGGAAGTTTGCTTCCGCAGAACCAAAGCTTTTCCTGAGTGCAGCTCAATCTCATCCTTGTGGAGTGAATCCTGTAAAAGCACTTTGAAGCAGGTAGCAAATAGTCCAAGCTTTCCCTGAGCCACTTTGAAGGAGCACAAGGACTGTCACAGGTTACAGTGGTTGACTTTGCAGTACTGGTCAAGGCTTTAAGTTTGCACATTGGAATTCACTTCAGATACTTCAACACTGCTCTGCAGCAGCTTTCTCTCAAGAGAAGTGCAGGTTAAATCCATTTGTGATCAGCTCTGAGGAAATACTGTAAAAACATCTCCCAGAATGAAATGCCAGTTACCTTGAGCCTTGTTCCACATCCGTTTGAGCCAGTAGCACTCGGATATCCTCGTTTCCTGAGGAATATCTACAGGTGCATTAAGTTGGAAGTAGTAATTTGCATTGCAGATGATAAGGTAGCTTGAAACTGTGAATACAGGACATTCTGAATGTAAGTTAGGTACTTGAGAACATGTACTTGTTTCACCTTATTTATCTCGGTCTCTGTAATAGCAACATGAAGATACTGGAAGTAGGATGAAAAAAATGACTGAGCTCTAGAAACATCCTGTAGTAGTTTTGACTGTGACTTGCCAAGAAGATACTCTGTTGCCTTTGTTAAGCTAAGGGCACGAATGCCAAAATTAATAATTCTTGCTGTAGTTAAAGCTATATTGTAAATATAAAGAGGATTATTAATCTGGGCTTTCTTGCAGAAATAGCATCAAGTCAATAGACCGTAGTGGCCTGGTTGCTTTTGTAAAGCAGAATAGTGTGATTTTTTTTTTCCTTCTCATTTCTGCAGTCAGATCTGGCTAATCCAGGCCTAATTTCTTAGGTCACCCAAGCACTAAAGATTTCTGGATGGTCACTAGTCTCCTGTCACATATTTTTTAAAAATACCTTCATTGACACTTGTTGATTTACTTTTTAAAAGGACATGTGAAATTTGCATTAACCAGGTCTGACTGTACATGTATATACAACAGTGTAAATAACCATTTGTAAATTAGTGTGAATTGTACTCTATCTTGCATTTATGGACTTGTGTATTGCATTGTATTCTCTCCTATTTTGTAGAAATCTTGATGTAAAGAAGAAATCTAACTCTGTGTGTGGACTTCTTTTGTTAAATTGATTTATAACGGAGCATAATACTTCCCTGTTAAGATATCCATTTGTAGCCTTGGACACCCAGTGTCTTTTTTTCCCCATTAGCTTTTTTGAAATCTTGCTCTTGGGAATGATTCTGGGAATAAAGAGATTTATGCAGTACTTACATTAAGAGAAAATCTGTTCTAATAATAGGGCAAACCATGTGTCAGAGGTATATGCAGTACCAGTGGGATAGGGAAAGTTGTTAAAATTGTTTATTTAAACTTCCAAAAATTTCCTATACATTCTTGAATGCTGTTGACTTCTAAACTAAGTGTGTTGGATTGAAGCACTCCTGAAGTGTGTCCTCCCATGGGGACACTGATTGAGGTAGCTGTGATAGGAGTCCCTCAAATGCTTTTGGTGGATATAGCATACTAATTGGATTAGTTGCTAACTTATAAATGCTTATGCTGAATGCCCAAATCACTCATATAGTTCTGTCAATTAATTTACCTCAACTCTAGAACTATTGGTACTCCTTTAGAGTATTTAAAACTTATGGGTGAGATATTTTCCCTGTGTGTGACTCCCTCCCCCTCCTCCTTGTGCCCACAACCCTACTTTTAGCATAAACATGGATCTAAAATCTTCCTTTCCATACTTGGCTTATCACTATTTCCTTTTGGCCTAAAATTACGTTCTACTTTGTCAGTACATGACAATTCTCATCAGATTTTTTTTTTTTTTTGTGTAATAAGTCCCTTTCTGAAGAGGCCTTGAACCTTGGAAACAGAGACATAATGAAGGTTAGTTTTTTTCCCTGATTGTATTTCATCACTGTTGCCTTTCATTTTCTGTTACGAACTCCATTGTGTCCTTCAAGCTGTTAGTTTATTCTTCTCACTGGTGTGTTTAATACCTCAGCTGGAAAATTCTGGTTTGCAAATCTTATTCTCTATCTGACAAATTGATCTTGATGCAGTTTGTACGACCCTCTCAGCCTTACCTGTGGTGACACTTGGGGTTACAAAGGTCCTGGGAAGTGAGTTTATCCAAGAAGTACTAGTCAAGAGGAGGGATGGGCTTGGTAAATGGAAGTAAAAGGAAATCACTCACTTGGAAGCTCAAGTTATTGCTGTAGCAGGGTATTGAATATGCTTGTTTACTTTCATGGTTTAAAGACAAGAGCAAATTAAAAAATGGTAAAGTTTATTTCAGAATGAAGTTCAGATTTTTTTAAAATCCCTTTGGTAGGTAACAGAAACTTACAAATACTCTTTTATTAGTCATACCAAAAGAAATCTTAAAATTGGGTGACCTTTAAATAAGACTTTGTTGTAAACCGCAGTGACACTGTAATCTCTTGTTTAGGGCAGTCCTTGTAGTTGGCAGAGCAGGTTGACCATGTCTCACGTGTCTCTGTTTTAGGTGGTTGTGTGTGTTCCTTGTTTTCATGATTTTTGTTATATGTTGTGTTGTAAGATTGCTGAACTGCTGCACTTGGCAACTGTCTACTGTCATCTTCCGCACCAGGCAGGTTGTAATTGTGGTAGTGGAGCAGAAAGCATTTTTTTCAGACCTTAAGGGAGATGCAAGGCTGATGTGGAGCAGTCTTGCAGATGATTTTTCTTCCCTCTTTATGACTGTGAGTGGCAAACTGATTGTTTTCAATAGCTGTGAAAGATAGGAAAAAACAAGACCTTTGAGCTCGTGCAAGGTAGATGTTCCATTAGCCAAACACAGGATCTTTAGGGAAGGGGCTCTCAACAGTGAGAAATCACACAATTCCAGATGGAATGTGTTGGATTAAACACGACTTTGTGGATTAGAGACCTTCAGTGGGAAGGAAAATGTGTGTTATGTTTGCACAGGCTGGTTGTAAGGAGGTGCTCTATCCAAGGGAAGTACTCAGATACTGGAAAAGGCATTGTTTAATTTTTTTTTTTCTTTTTAAGTTTTTCTTTAACAGTTGATCTGATCTGTAGAGATTATGTAATTAGGAAACCAATCAGCCTGGGCAGAGAGGGAAGAGGCTGTTCAAAAATTCATTTATAAAAAAGAAAGCACCTTTGTAGCTGATTATTTTGCAAGACATTGTGTTCTAGGCTTTTCTGTGTATTTAATAGTGTGGCTGGTGCTCTGCACTGAATTCTTCCGTAAAGGGTTTTATTACTGTTGGGAAATGTCAGGAAACTGACTGGGATGGCTCTGGAGACTACTGGGATCTTAGATGGCCAGACTTCACCAGATGCCCAAACTTTAGGTTCAAGATTTCACAATCTGTTTCTGCAGCCTTCTAAAGCTGCCAAGCTGCTATCAGAGTTAGTATCCCTGTGGTGTGGAATTTAGTTAATGGACTTCCCAAATATCTTTGATTTGATGTTTATAGAGAGATGACACAGAGAGAAACTTCATGGAAATGAAAAGGAAAGGAAAACAAGTTATTTGAAATCAAGCAAGCAAACTTTGATGCTAAATGCTGAAATAACTTCAGGTCCTGCACCAGCCTATTTTTGTGGCATTGCAACTGTGTTTTCCCTCTATTAAGTGGTTTTGGGTTTTTTTCCCACTTTGAGACCCATGCAAAATAAAAGAGACCTTGGAAGAGAAATGTGAAAAATATCGTATGGATAAAATATAGTGTGAACTAGAGAAGAAGTATATGTCTCTAAATTTTTGGTAGTAGTAATTCTTAAGTGTTATCAGAAAATAAGTGTCCAGTCTTAAGTGTGTGAAAGTTCGTTTGTTTTTGTTTTGGTTTTTTTTGTAACAAGTTTCCATTTACCATTTTGTATCACAGTGTGGTAGTCAATGCTGCTGCTTTGTACACAAGTGCTTTGAATAGTCTCAGCACAGAGAATGTATCCAATCTTTCTAAGGTGTGACTTCAAGTCAGAGCCATTGGTTCTAAGCCTCTTCACTAAAACCCTTTCAACACTTGCAGACACAGGGCCACAGCATATTAGGAATATATTCAATTTGGTGTCATTTTCTTTGTTACTGCGGATTTTTCAGTGTTCTTTTAAACACAAGTCCACTTGTATCCTGTGAGTAAACTAAGCTCAAATTATGAAAGAGCCTTTGTCATCTTCTAGCACTGTCATCCCCCAAAAGAGTCCCCATGCCTCTTGTATGTTGTGGTATTTAGGTGCATCATTTATTCATTGGAGTGAATTGTATTTCTTTTGAGCTAAATGTGATTGAAACTATTCTAAGGCCTTCTACCACTGATTAAATGAAGTAATGTACCTTTCAAAGAGATTTATATTGTGTAAATAATTTCAAACTGCAACAATAAAGTTGGTTTCTAATGGCACTGTTTGTGTATATTGTGATGATTTTGCTTTCCCCAGGTTTGGAAACTCTTGATACAGAGTAGTCAAGAGTTCTTAAAGGGCTTTGACTTATGTCCAAATGCACACCTCTCCATGGAATAAACAATGCAGCTAAAAAGAAATATTTTGAGACAGAATTTGGCTTGCACAAAGTTAACAGTTAACTTTTGCATATTTATGCAAAACATAAGTTTTGCATATCAAATAGGCTTGGTCATTGTCTGCTGAAATTTAATGTGGGAGACAGGAATTAGCTGGAACATGGCTGTCAGGAGGGATCACTGCCATTGAGGAAAAGGAGGAAAGCATGCAAAGTTAGGGCTGCACCGAAATTTAATTTATTCCTCATAAGTGCTGTTTTAACTCTGGGGGACCATTTTATAGGCTGATTCATGATGCTGAAAATAAGCTCTGCATCCAGTGCCAGTGGCACAGGGTTGGATACGTGCTTGTGGATCAGCTGGAATGTGTTCAAGGCCAGATGGGATTGGACTCTGAGCAACCTGGGATAGTAGGTGTCCCTTCAACTCCAACAGGGAGTTGGAACTGGATGATCTTTTAGGATTCCTTCAAACCCCATTCTATGATTTCAATTTAACAGAAAATACTCAGACTGACTGGGTTTTTGGGGGTTACTGTCCCTACTGAATTGCTGCTTAGAGCCAGGAGATGGTATTTCTCTGGCATCCACTGCTCAAATCCTCAAAGTTTCCCAGGGAGGGCTAAGCTGTGGCTCATCATTGTTCACTGTTGTAGTTGCAGTGGGGAGATCTGTGCTGATGATTTAGTCCAAGGTACCCACAGTAGCTGGGGATCCCTGTTTCACATGGAGGAACTGGAGAACCCTTCCTGGCAATTGGGAAAATCCAAAACAATGCATCCACCCATAGGTGAGGTGTCTAAATTCACCTCAAAAGTGGGTCCAGCTTTTATAGACCCAAATCAGCACGTCAGAGTGGTTTGATTGTATTTTTAGCACAGAAACTCCTGCATCTCATGGCACACTTCCTGACCAGCAGAGGCCAGGGCTTGGCCAGAGCCCAGGCCTCAGCTGGGAGGGTTTTCCCCTAAAATACCCTACAAACAGCCCTCTGTTCATGCCTGATGGGGAAGTTTCTTAAAATGACACATGACTTGCAGATAATTACACAAGGTTATACAGAGCTAGCATAAGCATCCTGTAATACATTTTAAGCTAAATAATACTGATGGTGTTAGTCACACAATACCCAGGATTCATCTTGTAAATCAACTCTGGCTGAGGGCTGCTGCTCAGGCCTCAGCACATCCCCTGGGCAAGTTAGAACGATGGCTTTTACTTTTCCTCCTTCTTTCTTGTGGATACCTTTTATTTTTTTCCCTGTGCTCTGGGAAATAAAGCAGGATGACAGACTCCAGCACTTACCCGCAGGTGGCAATGGAGCTGCAGGCTCTGTCTCACTGTTGGAGAAGCTTTTTCCAGACAGCTCTTTTCTGTAATGCAGCATGTAATACATTGAGTTAAACAGGAAAAAGGGTATTCTTTTATCTCTCAATGAGTTGCAGCCAAGATCTTGTAATTGCCTTGCTCTTAATGTTGCATAACTGTTAGCAAGACTCAAGCCAAGCATTAATGAATTTCATCAGAACTTCATTTTTTAATGAGCATCATTAATCATTAGTCATGCGTGCTACAACCTACACTCTTCTAAAGTGGGGCTTTGCCAATCCTGTTGCACTATAAAAACAGCAGCATGTCCTCCCCAGATTTTATCAGTGAAATAACAAGAAAAGACTATGGAGAGAGGGAGACACAAAAAACTTGTATTTGACCTTTTAAATACTTAGGATGCTCTCTGAAAGTTGGGCTGAAGCTTCAGCTTGTGAGCAGCTGCTGCTCCATTTTTCTCTGGGCTGTGGTGACAATGTGAGAACTCTGAAGTTGCTCTAAGCCCATGGTGTTGTTCCAGCCTCTGCACGTGGATTCACTGGGCTCCCCTGACTTGTTACAAAAATCAGTCAAGCTTTGAAGGTAAAACTTGAAAATAAATTTGGAAAGATGATGTCTAGAGGTCTTTTGGATTGTGCAACAGGTTGTATTCAAAAGCTACAGAAGGAGCAGTGGGTTCCTGGCTGTCCCAGCACATTTGTCCAGATTTAGCAATTCCAGTAATGAGCAAGTGACAGTGTTTTATCTGCACCAAGCTCTCTCGCAGCTTCTTCATGCTTCTGCATAAAGCAGAGCTAACTTAATTCACCCACCTCTGCAAGTTAAGTTGTCATGCAGGTGCCAGACTGGTAGAGCTATACAGGAAACAAAAGCTTTTCCTTGGTGTGTGTCCCTATGCAGGATGACTCACAACTCCTCCCAGGCAGTCAGAGACAGGAGAAGAGCAAATGGCCTCAAGCTGCACCAGGACTGGTTCAGGTTGGACATCAGGAACAATCTCTTCACCAAAAGGGTTGTCAAGCACTGGCATGGGCTGCCAAGGGAAGTGATGGAGTCATCATCCCTGGAAGTGCCCAAGAAATGACTCTACGTGGCACTTATGATGTGGTTGAGAAGGTGATGCTCAGTCAAAAGTTGGACTCTGTGATCTTGGAGGTCTTTTCTCACCTTAATGGTTATGTGATTCCAAGTCTGACCCAAAAGGTGCAGTGTCTCACTGCAGTTGCTGACTAGAAGCAAGATTTCAGAAACATATTAAACCAAAGAAAACTAATGAAACTCTATCTAATAATTCTGCACAAGGAAAAACTATTTTCTGCATCTTATGCACTTGACCAAGAAAATGTTTTACTCTGATCTTGACCTATGTGAATACTAATGTTTGTGGTTAAAAGTAGAGGAGTTGTCTGAGATAGTATTGTATGGGGGGAAGAGTAAAATCATGGAATCACAGAATCACTGAGGTTGGAAAAGACCTCCAAGATCATTGAGTCCAAACTTTGACCAAACATCACCTCACCAACTAAACTAGAGCAATGGGTGCCAAGTCATTTCTTAATATATCACAGATAATAATAATTATAATAGTATCAAGGGATATTCATATATTGAAATATGAGATCTTCATTTGCTGGAGTCAGAAAGAAGAATGTATCTCCCTGAAGGAAAAAGGAGCTACAACATAGAAGAAAAAGACAAGGAAAGAGTTATGGGACAGGTAATGGAAAAAGGATTAATGAAAAGGTGCACTGACATGGGAGAGAGTGGAGGGTTTAAAAACAGGGACATGAAATAAAAGGGAGCAGCTAAGATGAGGGGGAGGAGATATTGAATAGAGTGGCAAGATTGGATCAGATATCTGTTGCAAATAATCAATTTGCCTTTGAGAAAAAAATGGAAGATACAATTCTGTATAACAACAATAACACACACACAAAAAATTTACAATGTAAACCTATCTATAAATATAGGCTGAAAATACCAGAAGATGGTACGAAATTTTCTATCCCTGTATCAGCTATTAGACTTAGTTGTTGACAATGTTCTAGTGAAAACAACAGTCTGAACCCATAGCAATGGGAAACAAAGGATCTCCTTGCTTGCTTCGAAGATCATTTATTGTAATGAACTGAATCCTTTTATGTCCTACACTTAACCCAAAACAAGCACTGCAGTGTTGCTGTTCATGCATCCCTTTACCCAGTCAGCTCTCTGCTCACATGCATCTCCTAAACCAAGCACTGCCTCACGCACAAGGCATCGCCTTTCCTGGCAATATTAAAAACTTTCTGTCCTACTGCCTGCCAGGCTTCCAGTTGAGAAGTCCCAGTAGAAGGGAAATGTTTTATATGTGTGATTACCCTGTCTAACAAGGCACCCAGCTTAGCATCAGAGATATCTGTACTTTGCCGATGCAGGAGCTGCCATAACAGGTCTTTGTTCCAGGGATATTTTTCCTCCCATAATTTTTCCACTTATCACCTGATGGGTGATGGATGTGTTTGTGTTCCTTTACCAAACTTTGCCTGGTTGACCCCAATTCCTGCTTCAGTGGAAGTTACTGTTATGCCATCCAAGTCTTTCACCACCTGTGAAATGTCCCTGTGTGGGTACCATTTGTAGCAACTGGGGACAAAGACACACAGACCTTCTTGCTTGCTTCAAAGATGATCTTTTATTGTAACAGACCAAACTCTATAATGTCCTACACTTAACCCAAAACAAGCATGCTTTGACTGCCTGCCACTGCAATGTGGCTGCTCATGGGTCTCTTTACCCAATCAGTTCTCTGATCATGTGGTCTCCTCAACCAAGCACTGCCTCAAGAACATGCCAGCTACACATCTGTTCTCTGGATACATGACCTGGTTTTTACCTTGCTGTCAGCTGAACCTTTCCCAGAGTGCTTTCTGTTGAGCTAGAGTGAACAGGATTTCTTGTCTCCCACACTAACCAGTGTCCATCATGTGTACATTAAATGGAGTAAAAGAAACCAGCTGGCTGGCAAAGATAATTTCCTTGCCCCAGGAAATGATCTGAAATTGCAAAATGTTATCCCACTGTCACATTGTTCTGCAAAGAAATGTGTGGCATACAATAAATTAATTTCTTCAAATAATTCAATGTTTTATTTAAATATATAATATTCATGGGAGATAAAATCGCTGACTTGCACTTCCTAACTCTTGGCTGTATTTTTTTAAATAGAACAGTAGAAGGACATGCATCATCTATGTTACAAATGAGCTGATATCCTTCTTACTTTGTGTGTAAGTATACACACACAGGGAGAAAACAAAGGATGTTACAATGGATATAACGGTAGAAGAAGATAGATTCCCATTTTAGATGTACAGAAGAACATAATATAAATATAAATTGCAAACCTAGTTCGGCACAATTGGTTTTGTAGCATGAGCAGGAATTAACCACTGATATTATATTGATCAAGCTTTAATTTCTTTCCTGATGAAATGGTGCTCACTGAGAATCAAATGTTTCTACAGAAATGCTCTTTTTGCAGGTATCCCTCTTGCATCTGTGTGAGTCTCTGTGTCACCAGGGCAATGATTCTAGATCAGGTCTCCTTTTCTCTTCCTAAAACGAAGGTTAAAAGCTCAGTCTCATTAGATTTATTACTACAACTTTGAGTTAGAAATAATTTTGTGAAACCATGTCCATGGTTTTTAATCCAAACATCCACTTTCATCAACTGTTGACAGTGTTGATAATAAATTCCTGATTTTTGGCATAATTTGATTCAGTTAAAACATCTTGGCTATCTTCAGATTATTAACCATGTGCAAATAATTGATGTGTAGATTCACATAGATTATAAAGACAGTGGATATTTTAAAAACACTTATTCTGTTCTTTTCTGTAACTCAGGTTAGATAATTTTCCCCCTTCTTCTCCTGAGCTGAACCAAAATAACTTGTACCTTCAGTAAAGTTTTGATTAAAAGACATCTGAAATGATGAGTTCACCATGGTGATAATTGCTATGTTTCTAGGGTCAGTCAGGCTCACCAGCAAAAAAAGTTGCTTCATTTCTCCTCTGAACTTGTCTGCTTTAAATTCCTTTTTAAACTCTGTCCTTAAAAAAAACTCCAGTAACCTTTTATATATTAATTTTTCCTCACCCCTTTTCAGTCTGTGATGGGCAAAATAACAAAAGGCACTAACTTGGCTTGTCCTTTCCTCAACGTCTTTTCCCATTATTCCAGTTTTATGTTGCTGGTATCAGAGCAGGACACCACCTTCCTCCATTGTTCTCTTATCAGTATCTTGCTTGTTTCGCTCCTGCTTTCATTTACTGCTCAATTATTTATCCATTAAAACACCTTGGTCTGTCCTCACAATGCAGAGGTTTTTTGGGGGCAATGTCTGGATTTTTCTGACTTGAAACAGCTGCTATTTGAGTCACAGGTCTCTCAAAGTGGTCCCCATCACACTGGTCGCTCTGCTAAACTCCTTAGTGCCTAGAAATTTTTCAGAAGTGTTTTTATATTTATTTCAGGATTGCAGATCAGAATGTTAAATAGCACTGGCCCATAAACTAATCTCTTTCATCTTATAGTTGATTCACAGTAATAATTCACCACTGACAACTATTTTTTGAGATCTGTGAGTTAGCCAGTTTTTAATTAGAGCTCAGTGAAACAATTCTTCTATAAAAAAGAATTCTGTTTGTTGAAATCCAAATGTTTTGCAAGAATGTGTCAATATCGACAAATATTTTTAACAAGGAAAAGTCAAAACATTTCATTTTTACTTTCTTGATTTATTTTAATAATATGAAAACTTTTTAAAATATAAAATTGTTTTGACTTTATCATGTTTTCATTTCAATTTATTTCTATATTAAATTATCTTTAACATGTTTCATATTAAATACACCAGCTAACACATATTTAACATAAGAGGAGCTCAAATGAGATGGATAAACATTATCTAAATGAATTTTTGGAAATATGTTCACTGTTCTAAATTAAATTGAAAGCAAATTTTAATGCATTACTGATTTTTGAAATCACAAGATTTTGCTCTGAACTGGAAACTTTTTCAGCTCCCCTCTACAGCCCTGAATTTTCCCACAAGGTAAGTTTGCAATCTTGATCAATTTAACACCCACTGTAAATGATAAGCAGTAACAGTGGTTTAGTTACAATAATAACATTGCTCCACCTACAAAAGTGAGCTCATTTTGTCAGTTTATAACTGGAATAATATACATATTTAAGTTTTGGTTGTTCTTAATTTTGGGGTTTTAGCAATTCAAGTTGTGTTCTCACAGTTCTTCATCTTGAAGGGTCATGGTTTAAGAGGTTGAAGCTGTAGTCTCACACATTACAGACATTCACAGTTTACTACACACCAGGTGCTGCAAAATTAGGGCCATTCCAATGAAACACAGGAGTAAAACTCTGGAGTTCTCTCCCAAAATTTCCTGGCAAACACATGAACAATGGGCAGCAAAGTCTTGAGCTGTGCCACTCACCATTTCTCATCAATAGGAGCCGACCAGCCAAAGGTTATTTGGAGACTTTCAATCTTGATGAGGTCCTGGGCAGGAGCAGGTTGACCTCCAAAAGTCAAATTTTGAGAGCACTTAATTTTTAGCCAGAGCATTTCTTGACCCAGCTTATGGTGCGGCCATGGGACCCAACAAACTGGAAGGCCATGGTGGGATCCAAAATGAGACAAGGCTGGGCTTTTGGGCAGCAGTCTCTGCCTGGGTTGGGCTGTCAGTGCAGGTGGTGGCTGCTGTGCTGCTTCCTGGCCACAAAATTTTGAAACACTGGAGGTATCATCTGATGGGTAGCTGGGCAATAAGAGGATGACTTGACCAAGAATGATTTTTCCAAGTAGTCCATGCTGGATTGGAAGAGGAAAAAGAGATAATAAATTGAATGGCTGAGGAATAGAGTTCAAAATAGGCTTGTAAATTGAAGGAATAACAGTAAAGAAATGAAAGATGGAGGAACCAAGAAAAATAGATGAAAAAAAAGTCATACATGAAGCCAAAGATAAAGTTCCAGTATTTTCCTTTGCAGATAAATAATTTGGGACTTATCTTTAAAGAAGAAATCAATCTGCAATGTACCTGATCATCGGGTATGTTTATATGAGCACAGGTACAGCCTTTGGCTTCTGGGGAGGTTCTTGTGTGACAGGGACCATGATAAAGTTGTGTGTCAGCAATAGGCTGTGATTTCTGAGTTGACATGGGTTCAAATCAAGACAAATGCTAAAAGCTTCAGGCTTCCCTTGACCTGGAAGTTCCATAGTGTTTATCATTTTGCAGTTCCACGTAAAGAGAGGCACGAAAGGATGATGATTTGCAAAGCCCACTCCATAAAGGATTACAAATTAAAAGACATTCTGACACAATGGAGAGCCTGTGACAAAACTCCAGATGATGTTAGGCAGCCTGGCTCACTTGACATCCCCTCTCAGCCCTCCCTCTTCTTTGGATGCCTTCTCTCCCCTTATTGCTAACAGGGCATAGTAATTTTTATAATTAAGGGCCAGGTCTTCAGCTTTTGTTCAACCACCAAAACTCCCTGGAGACTGACAGGTTCAGACCAGCTGGAGCTCCAACACCTGACACTTCAGGCCCAGTGCAGTAGCTGGAGACCAGTGTTGATCCTTAGGGGTCTCAGAAGAAGAAATGAACAGAAGCAAAACCTGGGACTCGCACTGTTCTCCCCTCCCATGACTGACTCTGCTTATAAACTGGCACAGTATCCTTAGCCAAACAAGACACAGGATTCTTGTCAGCCAATGAAAATATAGATTGCCAGGCACAATCCTCTTTTACTGCAATTTCTGGTTATCATACAGGTTCTTCATTTCAGCTTCTGTGTTCCCCTGTCTTTTCCCTTTTGCTCCTCTCCTCCTGTCCCTGCTGCAGCCTGGCTGAGTTCCTGCCCCTGCCAAAGGAATAATTCCATTGTTGAGTCCTCATATGACGGAGGCATCCCAATCTGAGCCAGGCATAGTTGGTGCCCAAGAGTCCCCAGTCACCTCTTCTACTGCTACAAAACAGCATGGGATGGCTGGAAAAAATCAGATTAAACTTCTCATGAAACAGCTTTCCTTCCAGATAAGACCCTGTTGCTGTGGAGGAGCACAGTGTGGGGATGAGAGGCAATCTAGAACCTGCCTCTCTGGAGTAAGTGGCATTTTAAATGACCAAACAGAGTTAAGAGTTGACTGAAGATTTTACTCTTGCAGAGGAGCTGAAGGCATCTGCTCACTAATAAATGTGTGAAGGAAACATTTGCTTATATCAGGCTGTGGTGGAAGAGAGCCTGCTTTAAAACCAGTAAGTCATAAATAAGCTCTGAGTGAAGCCTTTTTGTTATTAATTCAAGGCTGCGGAATGAGCAGATGGAGCAGCCCAGGGAGAAGGACCTGAGGGGGTGCTGGAGGATGAGAGGTGGCCACACCTCAGCCATGTGTACTGGGACCCTGAACCTCTGTGCTGGGCTGAGCCCCCAGGGTGGGCAGCAGGGAAGGGGAGGGGAAATTCTGTCCCTCTGTCCTGCTCTGCTGACATCCCTCTGCAGGGCTGCATCCTGCCCTGGGATCTCAGCACAGTGAGGACACAGAGCTGTTGGAGTGAGTCCAGAGGAGGGACACCAAGGTGATCAGAGGGATGGAGCAGCCCTGTTGGGAGAATTGGGATTGTTCAGCCTGGAGAAGGGAAGGCTTTGGAATGACCTCATTGTGGCCTTTGCAAGGGCCTGGAGTGACAGAGTAGGAGGGAATGGCCTCAAACTGGGAAAGTAGGTTTGGACTGGATATTAGGAAGAAATTCTTGGCTGTGAGCATAATGAGGCCCTGGCACAAGTTGCCCAGAGAAGCTGTGGCTGCCTCATCCCTGGAAATGTTCAAGACCAGGTTGGATGGGACTTGGAGCAACCTGGGCTAGTGAAAGATGTCCCTGTCCATGGAAGAAGGTTGGAAGAAGATAATCTTTAAGGTCCTTTCCAACACAAACTATTCTGTGATTCCCAGCAACAGGCAGGTACCTGAACCTGATGGGGGGTGGGGAGGTGGGGGCAGCCAGCAGCTCTGCAACCCAACTCAAAGGTGGGCACAATATGAAAAGTAAGAAATTATAGCAGAGGTAATAGAAAAATGGTCATGAAACTTCTACCCCACCTTGTGTGTAGGAAAACAACAGCTTGGTCAAAGTGGAAAATTTGATGAAATGGACATTCCTAGGGAAAGTGTCTGTTTTCAATTCTGTACCATGCACCAAGACTTAAATCTGTTACTGTTTTAGTTTTCTCAACAAAAAAATATTTTTTTTAGCAAGTACTTGGTTTGTTTTTTCTTTAAAAAGAATAATTTTATTTCCAAAGTACAGTTAATCTTGAAAACTCTTTACTAACAGCCACTAAGAATCCAGCCTGGTGAAATATTTGGCTGAAAAATTGCACATGCTATTTTCAGCTCCAGTGTTTCAGTTTGTACATGTCCAAACCTTTATGGTTTGAAATTTTGGACAAAAGAATATTTAAGAAAAAAATTTTGGTTGCCCTGTCAACACTTTTCATTAAAAGTAACAAACTTACCTCAGCAATGGAACTGCTCTCCCTGTGTAGCAGTAACATTATATCCAAAAATATACTTTATTGTATAGTGGTGATGTTACTGGCAGTGACTAATCTCTCTAGAACTCAAAGTCCTCTATCCATCTGCAAAGCTGAGATGTCACCTCTTCAGGATAAATAATCTTTACCGAAGCTGCTTTTGCAATACAAAAGCTTACAGTGTTCCTAAAATTTTTGCAGGCTTAGACACTTAGATCTAAAGTACCATTTTAATTCATTAAGTAACTCCTTAATTAAATTAACAAATGCCCCCTTTCCTAATCAGTAGATCGTCTGTCTCTTATTCTGAGTCATATTCCAAGTGACAAAAAATTATGGCATTTTCTCTCATTAACACTGCAGAGCAACAGTAGCAATGACTGACCTAGATGCTCTTTTGCTTCAGGAAGAGAATTTTACTAAACTTTATTAATATCCCCCATGAAAATTCAATAAATCACATTTTTAATGGACAACCTAACTTTTTACTGAAGGACCTTTAATGCCGGTGGTGGGTAAGGAAGATGCTTTGCTTACAGCACTCAGACAGTAAAGAACTCTGACAGAACAGGAAAAGTGATTAGATTTTGATTCAGGTGCCTACAGATTTTGAGACAGGGGTGTGAATTTTTGTGTTTAAGACAGCATAGTCAGTGCTGTAGTGGAACACATGAGCTTAGTGACAAACTGTGCAATTTAAAAATTCACAGTGCCATTTCTCTGCTCCCCTATCTAGAGAGGACACAAGCTCTGCTTTTCAAACTATGTTTAACAGAAATAGATAAAAAGATGCCTTACAAGATTTCCTGCTTACTTTGTGTCCCAGAGCAATACCTAACAAATTTAAAGAAAGCAAAGAGTGAAAGAGAATTAGGAAAAGGTTCAACCTAAACAAAACAAGCCAGTCATGTAACAAGAGATACTGAAGAAACATGAGAAATGCAAGCAGGAAGACCACATCGACACCTGGAAGCATTAAACATATGAACCTCTTTTATTGCTCAGTTTGTGCTTTATTCTCACTGTAACTTGACCAGGTATATGCAATTTTCTTCTTTTATCCAGGAGAAGCTTATCAAGAGAATGCTGTTCTACAGCAAGGTTTTTACAGCACCATTCTGTTCATTACTACATCAGAGAAGACCCAACAGGCAGCCTGTGGAAAACCACAGTTATCCATCAGTTGTATTTTTAGAAACAGTGCTTCTGCTGCCTTTAAACCTTTTGAATCTGCCCAAGGAGAGCAAAAAAATGTGTGAAACAGTAATATAGAATTAATTCTAAATAGAAAGTCTGCCAGGTGCTCCCTAAGGTCTCTGGGCAGTGTAAGAGCAGAACTGATATTTTCAGATGGACACAGAAGAGAGGAGTTACAAATCATAGAATCACAGAATGACAGAATGGTCTGGGTTGGAAGAGACCTTTAGGGTAATCTCATTCCAACTCCCTGCCATGGATAGGGACACCTTCCACTATCCCAGGTTACTCAGAGCCCCAACCAGCCTGTCATTGAATACTTCCAGGGATGGGGCATCCACAGATTCTCTGGGTAAACTCTTTCAGTACCTCCCTACACTCTGAGTAAAGAATTTCTTCCCAACATCTTATCTAAATCTCTCCTCTTTTTGTTTAAACTATTTCTCATGTCTTATCACTACCTGTCCTTGTGAATAGTTGCTCAGAGGATATTTTCAGTTCAATCCATCCAAAAGGTGGATTACACCTGTATATAAGACCCTGCAATTGTGAAATGTGATGGAGAGCAGGGTGGACACAGGAGTTTATGTCAGACAGGGTGCACTTGCATACGCTGGGTGCTGTGCACAAGAACAGGGTTTTTTCAGCTTGAGCTCACTGTGCTGTCTTCTCAGTAAATGGATTTCACACCCTTCAATGAGAAGCCTGATTGCATCTGCTTGAGGTAGTTGAAAAACTGGTTTCATCTATAGCTTCCTTGTTTCATGCGTCTGACTTTCTCAAATTTTCACCATTGGGACTGGAGTTTTCCATGCCAGCTTTGCATCCAAAGGTGATTATATGAAGATCAGTATGATCAAAGAAAAGAGGAGGGGTTTATGTTTCCTTGTTTGTTTTTGAGAAAGACTAGATTACTTTTACTTTTTTTCATGGATATCTCTGGTTTCTGGAAAAGAACACTGCATTTTGCCTACTCTCCATGCAGACTTCTCTGGATTTAGCTTATTCACAGTTGCTCACTGCTAAAGCTTGTTCAATGAGATGATGAGTTCAATGTGCTCTAGGAGAAAATAGGACTAAAACCTGAGGCAGACTGGCTGCCACCCCCAACCGTCTGCAAGATTTGGACAGGAATCTTCCTTTCTACTTAATTTAGGATGTGACCCTGATCAAGCTTTTCAAATGAATATTTTATTCCACTCCATAATATAATCTAGATACTCTATATAATCTTCCTCATGGAGTAGAAATATCTTTGTATAAGTGAGATATAGAAGGCACAGGGCACACCCTACACATGGGGAGAGTAGTTGAAGATAGGAGATAGGAAGTTTTCCCAACAGATCCTGCAGGGTACAGCTGGCCATACAGCTGGGTCTTAGGACACTCTAGTGACAGCAGGCTGGGCAGCTAATTTGGGAACACTGGGATAGCAGTAGTGTGTCAGACCAGACAATATTTTCTGCTTCCTATGAAAATTAAAAAAGGAGTGCAAGAAGGGGTCTAATATGTCATAAAATTTTCCCTCCCTGTTACTCAGGGATTTTCTGAGCTGGAGACTTGTGGCTTTGTGTTCCGCAGCCCATAATAGATTTTCCTCCATGAATTTGTCAAATTACATTTCCAACAATATTATACTTTTGGCTTCCAGAATTATCTGTATTTGAGCTTAATTATGTGCCACATAGAAAAGTGCTTCCTCTGCTCCTTCCAATTCTGTTGCAAGATAATTCATTTCATGTCCTTAGGTCTTAGATACTGAGAGGGAGCCACAGATCTCCCCCTCCTGGCCTTCACTACAGCCACCAGCACATGGAATATCAAGTTCCCTCTTCTCCAGGCTGGAGCATGCCAGGCTGCTTCTCCACACAAATGTTGCTCTGAACTGTGATCCAGCTGTTGCTGTATTATTTCTATATATGCTGTGTCATTTTCGAGGGTAATGACAGGACTTTGAAGTAGACACAAGCACAGTGGTTCTCCTTCCTGTTCTCTCTGCCCTTCCTTCCCCCATGGTTCTCTGTGTCTTATTTGTCTTTTCAACCTTCCTGAAGCGTGGGCTCAATGTTCCAACGGCACTCTGCACAGTGACACTCTTTACTGTGTGATAACTAGTGACTCCATGCCCGAGTGCAGTTTTTTTTGCTTTTCTTGGTGTTCATGTCTTTTCCTGGCTACCTTATCACCTCCTCACCCAATAACTTTCTCCCACAGATGGACTTTTGGATTTCCTAGATGCTGCCTATGCCAAATAGTTGTGCTGCTGGCTTGTGTCACAGCCCCAGCGTGGGAGCTGCACTTGAGATGTTTGGGAGCTCGACTTGGCTACTGCTGCCCTGTGAGAGGTTTCTGCTCTGTTTCCACTCTCAATTTTGAAATGTGTCTCAAATGGTTCATAAAGCCCCTGAGTACCAAGTGAGCTCTTCCCAAGGCTGCCTCCCTCCCTCCCAGCTCTCCTCCCGCTCTGCTGAGAAAAATTTCACAGCTTTATGTATTGTCCCCCTTTGAAAAGCATGGCTGTTTATTTTGTACGTGGTTAGGCTGGAGCCGTTTCCTTTTCAAAGGCACAAATCAGCAAGCTGACTTACATTCCTTGATTGGCTGGTTAAGCTTAGCCAAGATTCAAAACTCAGTCTCGAACAGAACTGAATGTGACATTTTCTTTTCCAGCTGCTTCCCTGAGTTTAAAATGCCACGCGCTTGTGAAGGAGAGTCCCAAAATAGAGCTGCTTTTTCTCACCCTGGACAAGACACTGCACCCACACAGGAAAAAAAAGCATTATTTATAAAATTCCCTTTTCCATCCCTCAGGGTAAACAGGGTGTGTGCCCTCAGGGCTGCTCAGGCAGAGGAAACAAAAGTCCTTGTGCCATGTGTGAAATATTGTGTCTGAACTCTCAATTTCTGTTAGTCTGCCCAAATAAAAAAATCACTGGCACTGTAAATTCACAGTAGAATATACTCCAGTTATCTTAGCTCATGATGTCTCCAAGGAAGGCACTGGGGAACTGCTGGGGCAGAACTCAGTGACAAAGATATCTCTCCCAGGATGTTTGTTGTTACTACTGCCATCACATCTCATTGGGATGTAGAGATAGGACAATGACTATTTTGTGCTGTGGTGTCCTTCCAAAACCAGAATAAACCAACACCCAGAGAATTGTTTTTATTTTGGTCAACAAAAAAAATTAGACATAATGGTATTTTTGCTGAAGAAATGGTGTACAAGTTACTGAGTATCTTACAGTTTTTTTAACCCATGTGCAAGACCATACTCCTTGAAAAAAAAAATGTTGGTAACAATTAATTCACTGCAGCTGGCAATGTTAAAAATCCTACTCTATTTATTAACTTTATGGTGTGCCATTACTGGTTTCCCACATTCCAAAACAATATAACAATCTGTCTTCACGTTAAACACAATAATGGTGTGAGGTTGCCATGACTAGCAGTGATTGTCCAACAGATCTCCTTATTATATATAATTACCTCACTGTCTAAGCAAGCAGCCACACAGAGCAGCTTAATTTTTGTTACATTTAATTCAAATCTTTCAGTATTACAAACTCTCAGAACACTGCAACAAAAGGACTTGGTATTCATAAAGTAATTTGTTGCTAATTTTGTCCAGTACCTTAGAAGGTTGCTGGAACTAGGGGACCACAAAAGAATATACTGCTCTAAGCTGGGATTTTTATCACTTTCTAAACGATGCAGTGAATGTCGGGGAAAAGCTGTGTGATAGTGGCTGAATGGGTATTGATGGTTGCTGTAGTGCTAAATGATGCATTGGCACCAAAATAGAGCCAAAGGACAAATCATTGGTGACTTTTTTTCTATTTTACTCTTTCAGGGAGAAAAGCTCACATGAAGACTTGCAAAACCTGAATTAGCTGAAGGAAACCTGCAGCAGATAAACCCAGTTGTGTGCCCATGTTCTCTCACCCATCGCTGCAGCAGCAAAATAAGCAGGGAGCTCTAAAAAAGCACAAAGAACAATTTTGTTCAGATCCCAGCTGCTCTTTTTACAAACCTGACAAGCTCTGAAGCATGGCTGGAAAACTGCTGGGAGGAGCAAAAAAACCTGAATAAAATCAAAAACCCAAGCCACCACTGTCCCCCACCCCAAAACCAAAAAACTACATGCATGGGAAGAGGGTGTTGTTCCTTGTGCCCACTTTTGTACACTCAACCCACTTCTGTACACCCAGCTCTGCTGCCTATATTAAAAATCTGGTCTTCCTCATCTGTGCATGGGGGCAAGCTCTTCCAGCTGCTAATGGGGGCAGGAAAAACAGCTCCCTCTGATTTCTGCTGTCCAAACCAGACTGCGTGCAATACACAATGCACATTAAACATTGGATGCTTTGGGAAGAGAAGTAGGAGCCTCCCTGAATACTACATTAAGTGCTTCTCCATTGCAGGTTAACAAACTTTGGGTCTGAGAAATGTGACTGACTTTTTTGCCCTATGGTTTAGGCACCCACAGACACCTAACCCATGGCAATCAGTTTTTACCAGTGCATGCACCAGTGTTTGTGGGACAGATTCCCAGGCTGGCCAACTTCAGCTCTGTGATACATCAACAGCTCAGAAAGTGCAGAGAGTAGGTGGATCTAGAGAGGGTACAGGGACCTATAAACAACATCAGCTGGGGGGTGGATTGGACTGAGGAGCAGCCTGGAAATTCCTGACCCTCTACACCCCTTGGCTGGCAGGGCTGAGCTCAGTTCCTGCTAAAACAGCAGCAGTTGTGCTCCAAAAATATGGAAAGCGTAGGATTAGAATGGAGATGAGCTCACTGATGGGATGTGGACTCCACCCTCCTTTCTCCATGGTGGGTGATAGCTGCCATGTGCATGACTGCAAGTTCCCTGCCTCCTGACATGAGCTGAACACGAGCAGTGACCTCATGGGCTTATTAATTCTTCTTACTTCATTTGAGTTTTTTCACTTGAGTTTTTCAGTCAGCCATCCAAAATTTTAATTCTCTCAGTATTTCTTAAGCTACCCTTGGGTCTTATTATCAGCAAAAAAAAAGGGAACTAAGAATAATCTTGCTTACACTGCTAGGGTAGAGATCAGTCTTTGGCAGCAAAGATGTTTGTAGTTCTACTAATAAAAAATTACTTAAAAGAAACAACCAATCGGATCTCATATAAAATGACAGCTCATCCTCAACATCCCCTGTCTATCCCGGTTTCCTAATAGACCTTTGAGGGGACATCACACCTCACTGTGGCAATATTTAGATGGCATATAGAGAAGAGCCAAAAAATATCCATCAGTCTCTTATATATGAGACTGTTTCTCAGGGAAAGAAGCAGCCCAGAGTGGTGCATCTGAAGGAGTCCAAGCAAAAACACTGATGCAATGCCTGGACTGTGGTAGCAGCAGGCTGGGAGAGGGAAATGATTATGCTCAAGCAGCAGTAGAGCTGCTGCCCATGCTCTGTGCAATAGGACCTTTTGGAGAACCCTGGGATACATCTAGCAGGGATGCATGGAAGTAATATATTGAGAGAAAGGGAAACACCTTTGTGGCACAACCATGACCAGGGAAGGGGAATTTAGAAATCCCTTGCTTCTATGGGGTCACCTGTTTTAATTTGAGTCAGTTAACTAATGTTCTCAAAACAGGAATTAAGGGGATGTCAATAAAAGTGAATGAGCACCTACAGGTTAAAGGTACCTATTAATATTACAGCTAGCAAAGAAATAATATAACTTAGGATTCAATGTATCTTACCATCCAGTTGGTGGTGGGGCACACATTGAGATCCTTTCCCTCAATCCCCCAGAAGTATCCACAGAGTCTGCATCCAAACTCCAGGGAGAACCCTCAAACACTTTCAGGGTGTGGGTGTAAGAGGCTCCTACCTCTGTGATAACTTCTGTGTCTTTTATAGTTTGTAAAACAGTGTCTCTCAGTCAAGAATATTTCTTTTATCTCTTCCCACATCTGCTCTCCAGAGTGAAATGTTGGTGGGTGGCTGTTGGTGCCTGGGAAGGCCAAGCTGTCCTGCTGGCAGGAGCATCCATGTGTGAGACTGGCCCAGCCTGGTCCAGGTGAGGGAAGGAGCAGCAGCGAGAAGCAGACGTGCCTCAGTCAGAGGCTGGCATTGCAGTTCCATTAGGCAGAAGAGGTTAAAAATAGGAGTTTGCAATCTAGAGAGCAGAAACATCAACCAGATGGGGGAGGAAGGAGAGAGGCGCTATTCCTAGTCTAGGTAAGGAATTTTTGCTAAATTGTTCAGGATCACAGAGCTGGAGAGGAAGAAGGAGCCACGTAGCCCTGTGCCAGCAGGGTGTGGGGGACACCCACAAGCCTGGGTTCTCTCAGGGAGCTGCTGTCTGCCTGTCCATTATGGTTTGGCTCCCCTGGTCCTACCAAGTGTTGTGATAAAGGTGTGAGAAGCCACAGGCAACTTCTACCTGCTGGGGCAGATGCCGTGTCTGCTGTGGGCAGTGAGGGAAGCTTCAACGAGGGAGGAAGATGGCATCCTTTGTGTGGGCTGTGCTCAGGTGTGAAGTTTTGCCTTTCGCCTGAGGCACACGAGCTTCTTAGCAAAGTGCTGTCAGGTCTGAGGTTGCTCAGGTCAGGTGCCTCCTGCTGTGTGCTGGGATGTCATGGAGAAAGGCTTGGCTGGGGAGCCTTGGCACCAGGGTTCATCCCACTGCCTGTCCGATGGAACGTGTGTGACGGGAAGTTCTGGCAGGTCTTTGTATTGCCACATTCACAGTGATTTATCATCTGGTAAGGGAAGAAACCTGCCCCCACTGCCATGGAACAGGCCAGGCATCTTTGCCACCATCTCCTCTCCTTCTCTCTGCCCCATTGCTCAGTCCTGAGGCCCCTCTGCTCACCTACTGTACTTCTTGCAAACAGCAAATACATCCAATAACTTAGTGCAGGGTGAGGGTCACTTTCTCACCCAGTCTCATTTATGCTTTAAATTAAAATTCTCAAGTGAAGATTTGGACCTACTATTTAGCTGAAATAAATCTTGGTTATGAGGGAGTGCTTTATCTGCTAGTAAGAGGTAAAGAAGGAAACTACTACCTGTTAATCCATTATAACAGGTTGTATCTCCATATCATTCAGATGTTACTTTCTCAACCTCCTTCCCAGAGTGAAATTGTGTAGTCATGATGGGAACTGCTGGGATGATGGGACATGAAGCTGTTCTGGGGCTCAGTAGTTGTGTAAAAGGGTCACAGTGCAGTAAATTATCTGATATTTTGAATTTACTTCTTACAGCTTTCTTTCTCTTAACTTATAATGGATTTACTCTGTAAAAGTAAAGCTGCATAGTAGTGTATGAAAAGGTGCTCTGATGAAATGAGTGCTGCCTAATGGAATCAATACAAAAATATCTGATACTAATTTTCCAGCTACTATGACAGAAAACTGTGGAAGGAGGAGGGATCCTCTTGCAGATGGGAAACCCTATGACTCCCTCAGTTATCCCCCACTTAAAAGCTATCAATTTAGAGCTGTCCTGTGTACTGCCCCGTGAATTGAACAAGCCTTTTCAGTCTTTAATTAAGGGTGACAAACTCTTTGAACATCACAGCATTCATCTGTTCATGTGTGGAAAGCCTGGTATAACAAAAGAATTTAATCAAACTACAAGCCTAATGAAGACTACATTGCCTGAACTAAATGATGTTATTGCTGCTGCAGCTCATAGTTTTACATTTAAAAAAGCGGGTCAGAGTGTTCATTCATCTTGATTAGCAATGCCAACCTAATTACTTCTGGAGGAAACAGTAATTAGCTGGAGTCTCACCTCATTAATCATGACATTCTTCTAGCAGACTATTTTTATCTCATAAATGGCTTGGATTGGAACAAGGTGTATATTTGAATTCTAGTTAATTGTACACAGCTTGCTGCATAACATTTCACATTTTTATCATTTAACTGCTTCCTTCCTGTAAACTTCTCAGCTATTTTTGTAGGCTGCTCTTGTTAAATAAGAGATGAATGGCCCACATAAGATAAGTCAGATTTAATTATGGATGGAAGGAGATGAAGGTGTGTTCCAGCAGCAGGGAAATGGAGTTCCTGCTTGCACAGGAGAATAAAGGGATCTTTTCTCAGGCAGAAATCAGGGCACAACGTCTATTGCACTGACACTTAAGAGAAGTCTGGGCCAAGATTTTCAATGGGGGAAAATGATTAAATACATCCTCATTATTAAAGCCAAGTTCCTGGGGGTGTCTCCATGTAGGCACCTTGAAGTCAGCGCACCTGAGTTGCCAGTCACTTCTGGCAGAATTGATTATTACATGGTTTAGAAATGTGTGTTGTTAGAAACTTGGTTCTGCATTTATTAAAACCAAAGAGGAATAAATACTTTTTTTTGGTGTGTGTGTGTGCGGGGGTGGTTGTTTTTTAAAAAGTTGCTTTGAGCAACTTCTTAATTTTACAAATCATGCTTATTTTTCTGAACTTTAAGAACTGGGGAAGAGAGAGAACATGGAAGCCACAGTTCCAGATTCAGTTTACTAATAAAATTATTAGAGCCTAATTTTCTAGGGAGGCTGACTACAGATGCATTTGTCTGGGGACATCAGATTTTTTAGAGGTAGTTAAATAAATGAGTCTTTCTATAAATGCTTATAAAACATATGCCAATTGTGTCCCTATTACTGGTCTACTTGAAGAAAGTTCTCCTGCATAAGCCATGTTTTATATATTTTTTTTAAGGTTTAAATGAAGGGTGTTGTTTCCTTACCTACAATCTAACTTTTTAAACAAGCAGTATGTTAACCTGAAACAATGAGAGAAGAATCACAAAGAAACATAGGAAAAGAAAAGTTATTCTTTCATTTTTCACTAATGAATATTGTCAAGATTGTACTTCGCATTAGTTGTATGCAATATTTTACATTTCCAAAGCACACAAATGTTAACATCAGCTTTTTATTTGCTTTTAGTAAGTAGAGAAATTAGCTGTAATTTAGAAGTTGATCTATGTTCTATGAGTAGCTTTCCTCTTCCATAATCAGGTAAGTTTACATTACTACAAATGGAAACTGGTAGCTATTTTTGGGTGCTTCCTGCAGGAATATTTAGTTATAACTGCCCCACAGATTAAGCTGTAGCCCACCAGCCAAAGGGGCACTTTTGGAACTTGCAAATAAGGCAGCAAGTATTCTTATCAGTTTTTGAGAGATTATTAAATTATTCTCATTTTAATAGTTAAAGAAAGTACTTGGCATTTTGATGCAATTGTGTTTTTAGAAAGATTTGTTGAAGTCCTCTTTCCTCTCTTTCAATTACAAAAACAAAATGGAAAAACACATGAGGAGAAAATCAAGTGTCCCTAAAATTGAACAAAAAACTCTCCCTCAATCCCTTGACCTTGAAAAAAACATTTTTTCACAGGAAAGAATTTGATGCAAGAGACAATTTCCATTCCAAAAAGATGTCAAAAAGGGTCCACGCAGTGATAAAGCAAAAAGCTTCTTAACTTCTCTGGTAAAAGCAGCCCTGCTTTTTTTGTAGATGTGAAGCAGCTGCAGAAAAATGGCATATTTGACTTATGCATATGTTACATGTAAGTGACTTTTTGATATTCAAGTGATTAATTTGAAAGTCTGTTTCAATAACTGGTATTGTTTCTAATCGTTAACTTTATTATTAGGATCCAATATGTTTAAGGCAGATATCTTTGATCACAGGTCCCAGTTACAGTGTTATGCTAGAGGCAGTGCTTGTCAAATGTTAGAAATGTAGGAGTTTTCCTAATGAGTATGTACTTATAAATTAATAAAACCTTAATAAATATTTAATGAAAATTGTAGGCTTGTTTGCCTGCATATTACTTGTGTAGATATCACTGATGTCTCATAATTTCAGTCATGGATCACTTCTAGAGGATTCCTCAAATCTAGAGAAAATTATCTTTCCACTTCTAATAGCCTAGAAAAAGCTCATACTAAACTTTTGATATTTAAGTAGTACTTTTGACATCTCAAATGAATTTATAAAAAATTAATTAAGCCAGTCTTGCACTCATGATAGAGACTGGCACTACCTGCCCAGCTTTAAAGAACAACTGAAAATGAAATTGGTTAAGGACAACTCTCTCTCAAAAAAAAAAAGGATTTTAATGTGTGTAGGGCTCAGAATAATCAACCTTGTCTCTTGCTTCAGCTCAAAATATCAGTGTACCTTAAACCTGAGCTTTGTGACTTTGTGAGCCAAGAGCAGAAGACCAAAGTTCTTGTTATCAGGGCTGTTTTTCCAGCTGTGAGATACAGACTCAAACTTTGCTCTTGCCCTCTCTACAGCAGAAATTTAATCGAAGATCCTTTAGTCAAAGGGCTGATGTGATATCCAAATGGAACGCAATTTCTCAGCCATAAATCCACAATAAAGGGAATTGAGCCTCCTTTGTACCATTTCAGTGGTGAATGCTGTAGAGAAGTAGGCAATGATGGCCAGATGTTTGGCTTGGGAATCAGCTGGTCTGTGGCACAGGGAAAATGCCCTTTTTTTGTCTGGAGCCTGCAAAGTTGAATTTCTGTGCATTTGTGGTGACTGTGGGAAGGGGTCAATCAGCCACTGGAGGAGTGGGATGGACCAGGCTGTTGCTCTGGTGGATTTGACACCTCCTATTTCCCTCTGCCTGCTGCTGCAGAGTTGTAAGAAGCCCTTGAGCAGGTCTCCAAATTCTTATTCCAGTTTCTTGTAATTTATGTCCAGATTCTCTTCTGCATGGCCTGCTATACAAAACACTCCCACTACCCCAGTAATAAACCAGTCACAGGATTCAAGTGCTATTTTTTGGGTATGTTGCATCAGACATTATAAGGTTTGTGCCTATACAGTCCTGTTACTGCATTTAAAACATGTGATCCTCAGGTAATGCCAGGGTTTCATCTTGTGTTTGCCTTGAAAGGCTTTTAAGAATGTCCAAGGGGAAAATTTTAAACACTAAAATTCAATTACAAACTCCATAAAATCATTCAAAATTGCTACTGCTTGGTAACCAAAAGACAAAAAACACAAACACAGAGTTTCTGGATGCTGAGAAAGACAGAATGAGCCTGCACTTTTAAATACAAGTAAGGGACTTGAGTGGCATAACTTCTATCACTGTCTATACCCTTTGATAGCTCTATCCTCCAGATAATCCTAAAATTGATTGCATCGCCATTGAGATATTCCTGCAGGTCTTTACTCTCACCCATAGCCATAACTGGACAGAAAGTCAACAGAAACTAGAGCAAACTTTTGAGCAATTATATATATATATATATATATATATATATAAAAATAACTATATTTATTTTGGTTTTTCTAGTAGCATAAGGTGGATAAAAATGGTACATTTGTGAGCAACTGGTTTGTGGGAAAATAAAAGAATAGACCACAGTGGAGAGGCATGGTGACCATGCTGTCCTCCAGGGTTAACCATGCATTGACATGAGGATAATCAGACTTTCACTACAACACATTCTCTTGGAAAAGACAGGTTATGTGGTATTTCTCCTTGCTGAAGACTAACTTGTGTCTGCTGATTTTATATTGGTTTGAAGTTATCAAACGCACATCAGAAAATACCTGCAATAAAACAGATATTTAAAAATTTCTAACACATTTTAAACTAAAATCTAAGGCACAACCTTGTACTGAAGGATTAAATCCTGCCCTAGCCATTAAAAATAGATTAAAAGCATGGGAAACTATTTTAAGCACAGTGTTGGCTGTACTAGACAATTTTAGTTAGTTCTGTGTCTCAGTCTTCTCAGGGATTAGGATAGTCCAGAAGGCTGCAGTCAGTATGCCAAAAAATGGTTTTGGCAGGGGAAATAAAATATTAAAAAATTTATAGAAAGCCAATGTTTATAAATAAAATGGGAGAGTAAACCTGTACCTGAAATCTAGAAGTGTGAAAAAGATAAACCTTGGAAACTGGTCACTGATGAAAAAATAGAAGAAACTGTCAATGACAGCATCCAGTCCTGTTGTAGGCAGTGGAAATTCTGCCACTTTCATCTTTTGGCCAGGATTTTTTCATATGGAATGGGCCTCCAGCTGGCACAGGCTGTTGCAGTTCCATAGTTTTCCATGGAATTATAACGTGTTTTTAACAATGTAGAATGGACTCGGTTTGAGGCTTTGCACCTTGTGCAGTCCTTCATACCAATATGAGGAAGTTGGATCATTCAAACTTTGCAGGACAAAGAAGAAGAAAAAAAATCAATCCCCTTGTTGCTATAATCACTTTTATTGGCAATGGAAAAAATACCAGGCTAAGCTCTAAATGCCTGTTAGTCTTATTTTTCCCTTTTAATTTTGTTTGGTTGCTTATGTATGAGATTAAAATCTCCTAATCTGTGGAGAATTTGCAGATGACCTCTGATCCATGTAGTTGTAACAGCCTGGTGTGTGAGTAGACCCTCACAGTGTACACATTTAGGAAATAAATGTGGAAATGTGGTCCCGTTACTACGGTTCTTACCCCATCCCAGAGAAGAGATGCAAATGTGTCCAAAGAGTTTGTATGGGCAGAAAAACTCATGGATACTGAGTTTAGATTTATCCTGCTGAGACAATAGCCAGAAGTAACTGAATTTTAATGTAATGGTTTCCAGAATATATAGCAGCTTGAAGAGAGAAATTTTTCAATTCAGATTTGTGAAGTCCCAGGGAACTATTACCATCCCTTTCTGGTGGTGCACCCCTGTTCTGAGGACTGATGGGATTTTATCGTACCAGGCAGAATATGTGGAGGGCATGTTGTTATACCACAAACTGCCAGGGAAATTCCTGGTGACCTTTTCTCTTTCTAATAATGTGTCTTGGCTCAGCCTTTTTCTCTGTGGAGTCACAAATATTTTCAGTTTTTCCAGGAAATGCAAAGATGTAGGGCTTCTGCTGCTCTTGTTCTGTCTCATATGCAAAATTTTCTATATATCTTCTCTTGTTCTGACCTAGGAGCACCTCAGAGCCTCTGCCATACATTTGAATTTTGTCTTGACTCGGTTATTCTATTCATTTGTAGACAGTGTACTGTAATTATTCTTTGCCCCAGGGGTTTGTTTGTACTGAGTCACTGAAGCTGAATGGCCCTTCCTTAAGCATATTTTCTTTGCAGATGTAATTTGCTCACTTAAATTATTAGTGTGTTTATGCTACTTATGTTTGATCCTGATTATGAAAAAGTGCTCATTGTGGCCCTGAGTTGTAGATAACGCCTGGCATCGATTAACCAGTTTAATTTAAAGGGTAATTTTAGACTGATCTGTTAAAGAGGTGAAAGAGGTGGTGTAGGATGAAGTGCTCTGAAGGAAAATCTTTTTCCTGGGATTTACCATGCTGCAAAACTTGAGCAGCCTCAAGCTCTTTGGTTTATCTGTTGGCAACTTGGTTGCTGCTCTCCTGTGCCCATGTTTGCACCATAAAACCAATTGGTGAGGAATGAGGGGGAGAGAAGATCTGAAGGAAAACATACTTTAATCAAGACACCGGGCAGCCCTAAGGGGTCTTGCTGTTGGAACTGTTTTGCAAATTTTGATGTGACATTGTGGTTTCATGTGCAACAGCTTTGCTTTCTTCTGCTGCAGGGAGGCCTGTGTGCACAGGGCCATGCGGTCCTGCCCTCTCCCCCTGCTGCCTCTGAGGCTCATGAGAACCTGCTGCACTGCAGAAACACTTTTTTCTTTTGGCTGAGTTAGTTTTGTGTCTGATTAGTTATCGAGATTTTAAGATTTTAAGGGAGGCGTCTTAAAACGTGAATAATTGCTCCTCTACAGTCTCATGAAGGGTGAGAATGTCTTCTCCACATACACCAGGAGTTCTTGGCAAGTGGTCATCAGTGGTCAGTGGTCACAAGACCACAGGTTAAGGGGTTTTTTTAAAGGTTTATTAGCCAATAATCTACACCCACATATATTGTTTTAACTTTCACACCAATGGCTAATTAAACCATATCACACGTCCTGCCACAATGTGGACAAATTTATCCAGTCACACAGTGACACACAAGACTACTGGCTACACCTTAAAACTTCCCCTTACCTTTATAACTACTCCTATACCTGAACTTTAAAATCTTAAAACTTTCTACTCCCTAGCTTAATATGTCTCTGCTTAAACTACAATCCTATGTTCTTACTTATGGGCTCTAAATTTGGGAGCCTTTTCCAAAGTGTCAGGTTGAACCCTTTATTCTCTGCTGTGTTTGGGACTACATGCACAAGACTTTGAGAGTTTTCTGTGCCTTGATTCCCCAAAATTAGTGATTTACACTCCTTGAAGGGGGCAGACAATCTACTGAGGGGAGATGGACAATATCTGGGAGTGGGTGAGAGAGGCCAATAACACTTTTGGGTGGAATCTTATCCTCCAACATTGGCAGCAATATGAGCTCCTAGATGAGCTCAATACAACTTCATCCCAAATTAGGGCTGGGCCAGGTGCTCACCTGGTCAAGGCTGGTGGTGCTTCACTGTTTCGGATTCTGGCACTGTGAAAGGATGTTCAGGGAAAGGAAGATCAGGCTTAGATCACTGAAGTCCAGCATAAGAGTTTAAATTAACTTCAGACTACTGAGTTCCAGAAACAAATGTGGACCTGTCTCTTCTGTGCAGTGATGCTGCCTCACCTAGTCTGGCCTCTTGGCAGGAATGGTGCAGCAAGAAACAAGGGGAGTAAAAATGAGGATGAGTCTTGGCATATACAGGTTTGTGCATCCTGGTACACATCTGATATCACAAAATATTTGTGTGTAATCACACATGATTTTGAAGTTTCAATTTGAGTTTGGATAGCATTCAATAATCTCATTTTATTCCCATTTAAAATCCGGCTTAATTAAAATGTACAGAGTATTCCCACAATGAGTATTGTTTCTAAATTGTGTGTCTCTTTCAGATTCCCAGTATAAACAATCCTGTAAATAGGTAATTAAAGCCATCTGCTTCTTGGTAGCCTAGTTACCTTTGCAGCATCATTTACATTTTTTTCCCCTTTTACTCAGGGAATTAAATTGCCATAAATTCTTACTTTGGTGGAGAAACTACTACAAAATAATGCTTATGGCACACAATTTTTCAAGAAAAGACATATCCTATTGAATTTCTCTTCCAAATAAACTGTTCTTCACAGCCACAAAAAATTGTGTTGTCAGCTGATGGACACAACCATAAAATGTAATCCAGCACAAGATACTTAAAATAATTTGGTTACTGCCAGTGATCTTGTATTCCTTCTTTTTCTATGAAAATGAGACTTTTTATCAAGTCATCAAAGGTAGGCACTGAAGTCTATGAACCCATTTTGAGTTAAAGATCTGGCTCTTGTTTTAGGCCAGTTTCACAGAAGAGCAAACTGAAAGTCAAATTCTAGAATAATTCTTGGAAGTGAATAAAACCAGAGTTCTGCTTTGTGGTCACCTCTTTTAAGTGAGAGAAAAAGAACCTCTTGTGTAGGAGTCTGGCTGATAATGTTATGACTGTAGAGTGAAGATTTAAATGCACTGAAGTAGCTGCAAAGGTCTAGATTGTAGTGTCCAAGGTACTTTCTGGGACTTTCAACTTCTGATAGAGTTGCAAATTATTTTTTCCCAGTAAAAGAGGAAGAAAAATGTTGTCTGAGTTTTTCCAAGTTATTACAAGGAACTTCTGCACATTGTTTCTATGAGAGGAGAAACACTCTTCACTTCTACTTTCTCCCTGTTAAAAGCAGCAAGTTCACTGCTGATTACTCACACTTGTGAGCTCTGAATGGACATTGTAAACTCTGGGATAAAATATTGCAATATTCCACCTGACAGGTATGATTTAAAAGCAGAATCTGCTTAAAAGGGAGTAAAAGGCTTCCTGTCATGGCAAATGGCAAATGACAAATGTCCAAACCTGGCATATAGTTCTCATTGCATTGGTGCCACTTTCTAAAAGAGTCCTTCACAACTTTCAAGCACAAAGTAAAGGTATTTGAGTTCTTTAGCCCCTAAAATTCTTTTGGGCATCAAAGCAAGCAACACTGTTGCAAAATTTCCTATTAAGAGAGTTTTCTCTGGATATGGGAAAGAAAAAATACCCAACCAACCACAAGAAAGTAGCCAGGTTCTGCCTGTGACCTTGGGTTTCCTTTAAAACTCAAGTTGAAGCTTGCTGGTAGAGGGAGCTGATTGTGCCTAGATATAACAAATAACTCACTGTCACTTTGAATTTATTCAGCTACTACTTAAGACACCTAAAATAGTGTGTGAACACCTCTAGGAAAAGAACTTAGTACTTCTGGTTATGGTTATTTTCTGAGGATGATGACATGACCAGGCAGGCTAGGTATGTACAGTCTTAGTCCCAAGTTATTAAAACATCCTCTTAAATGAACAGAGATTGGAAAAGTAAGCCTAATTATGGGATTGCTTATTTAATAGAAATAACCTTTTAATGGGTTTATATAGTTTCATCATTGGGAGTTGAGACATATGTAGAATATTGTTGCATAACTGAACCATTAATCCAGTATTGTGCAATAATAATCTACATTGGTCTTTTTCAGTTATGACCAATTTGAAGTTTGAGTTATATTTTGTTTGCTCTGCAGGTAATACAAAAGTGGCTTTTTGATTTACATTTTAAGAGCTTGTTCATAAATTCTAAGTCTGGTGGTGTTTCTGTTCCACACGCAGTTTTCTGTGAGAATATTATGTCTTGCAGGTGCGTGGCATTTGGTTTAAAGCAAACTGATTTCAGTTCCAGCAGTTGTGGTTTAGTTCAGGAATAGGTGCAAAGGGAAAAGCTCACCAGGCTGAAAAAATGAAAATGCTTTTGACCTTGAACTATAACAGAGGGAGTGACCTGCAGAGGGTGGAGTGTCTCCCAGGAGAACAGGCACACTGTGCCTTTGCATGTGCTAAAAATGCTGCTGGAGGAAGGGGGGAGAGAGAGATGGAAACAGGGCCAGCCAGTGGAGCTGGCTCTGAGGAGGAGCCTCCTTTGTGAAGGAATGCTGCTATGGACCATTAGTAGTCATTGAAGTACTGGCAGAGGAAAATAATCCTGAGGTTTTTTTTTTCTCCCTGCAATTTTTGGATCCATATCCTAGACATAAAATCTGTGTTAAGAGATAAAATTTCTTCTTATTGTCAGGTAAAGTATTTTCACTGAGGGAGTCAAGGCTGCTCTCCCAATGAAAGCCATTTCTTCCTTCCAGCATCCAAAGGGGGCCAACAAGGAAGCCATAGAGGGATTCTTCCTCAGGAACTGTAGTGACAGGACAAGGAGTAATGGCTTCAAACTGAAAAAGGGAAAAATTAAATTCAATATATAGAAGCAATTCTTTACTGTGAGAGTGGTGAGGCACTGGCACACGTTGTCCTGAGAAGTTGTGGATGTCCCATCCATGGAAGTGCCCAAGGCCAGGCTGGATGGGGCTGGGAGAAACCTGGGATAGTGGAAGGTGTCCCTGCCCATGGCAGGGAGTTGGAACTGGATGATCTTTAAGGTCCCTTCCAACTCAAGCCATTCTGCAATTCTGTGATTTTGGCAGAGAAGCTGGAGCTCCAGGAAAGAGCAGGTAATTTCAGTGGAGGACAGATGATGGATATGTATTCCAGGAAATACTGTTCCTGATGAATAGGGAGGAATTCATGTGCATTCATATATACATTTATATATTTTAATTTTTGTCAGGGTTGGTAGCAATGACTTCTTGTCACATTTGAAGCTGAGATAGCACTGGAAATGCAGCCAGGGCTTTGGTTACCTTGGGGATATTGGGAGAAGTGATGCCATTTTGCTTTTTGCCTTTCTTTCTTTAATATGTTCTCTGTATTCTTCACACATATATTTGTAGCTCTGTAGCCTATTGAATTAGTGGCTAATTTTCCCAGTAATTTTCCATGCCCTTTTGGTAAGGAAGAAGACAAAATAAATTTCATAATTCCAAGCCTTGGGAGGTACAAGGCCTCTATGGTATCTTGGTTCTTCCTGGCTACCAAGATTCAGAATAGCTCTTCAAGATACATTCTCATGGACAAAGTACAGCTAATACCATGGGGGAGACTCCAGAGAAGGGAATTCCATCACCACTTGTCCTCCTAATTGGTGCCTTTTTGTCAATTAATTTGCTAAACATATAAAAAGTTTATTCACCCATGTGGGTGAACTTTTGTGGACATCTTTCCATAACTGCCCCTGAAAGCCTTCAACAAAGATCCACTTTTATATCGCCTTCCATACTAAAATTATCTTGAGTTTCATTTCTACCCTGGAAAAAGCAACAGAAGAAATTAGTTGTTAAAGCACTGTGAAGATGAAAGTTCCTTTATAAATCCTAGCTCTGTTTCCTCCCCAAGAACATTGCTGGGATGGCTTTTCAGACCTTCAACTGCTATAAATTAGCACAGCCACATGCTTTCCAGTGAAGCTACTTTTAATTTGCATCTGCAGATCTGACTTCCTTGATTCAAATGATGCTGCAAACTTCCTTTGTATGACTCCTATTTAAAGATTCTCTTGTTTTTATAGCCTAGCCAAAGAATTTGTTTTCTTAATGATATCCATAAAAATACACAAGCCAAATTCTTTGCTACCTCATTGCAAATCATAGTCCTTGCACTGCTGTCAGTGAATTTTATCTGTTGTCCAGCTGTGCAGCTGAAAAGAATGTGATCCTGTTTGTCTGTAGAGTTTCCAGGGTGCGCTTCTGCAAATATTTTTGCTTTCTATCCAGTGAGCATTTCCACATCAATTCAAGTAACCTTGGCTACAGTGGAACTGTGCCTGTTTACACTCATTTGCACTAAATTTGTGCAAAGATTCTTGATATTGTTTTACAAACGTAAATTATTAGGGGTTTTTTTTAACCAGAAATGAGATAAATTAAGATATTTTAAGTGGGAGCTCTGGCTTCTTTGAGGGAATTGTGTGATTAAACTCACTGGTATAAATTGTATTGTCTTGTGTAGGTAAGAGAAAGAGACACTTTTTCCAACCGTTCATATTCAACACAATTTTCCACCAAGGAGACTGTAGCAGTTTGCCAGAATTGTCACATGCCTTGATGTCTTTGAATTTCTTCCTTGGAAGCTGCTGAAATCCTTCATGCAACTGCTCCACTTGGGCATCATCCAGGAAGAGCTTTCTCCAGCTGCTTTGGTTTATTATGTATTGGCTCCCAGAATTTGAGATCACAAGTGGAGCAAAAAGGCTAAATGTGGATTCACAGAGAACAGCCGGCTCTCTACCAGCCTGTGCTCCAGGAAGCCCCTCTGACCTGTTCTCAGTGCTAATGTTCCTCAAGATGCTCCCAAGACCCCTGGGATTTAGGCTGTTGATGATAACAGGCCAACAAATGTCATGCTGCATTTATGGGACAAAGGAAAAGCAAGCAGTAAAACCCCCTTCTTTTCTTCTGTATTTGTTGTGTGGGGAGAGAAGCCCATTCCACATATCCTCCCTCACAAGCTGGAAATGAAGTGCTAAAGCTAAAATCTTGGCACTTAGGAAAACAGGAAGGAAAGAGGCTGAGGTCCAACACAGTGAGATATAAATCTTTGATGCTCCAAGACTACCTCTTGCTCTTGCTTTTGGTCATGTTTGTATGCTTTGAGTATTTTTCTCTTGTTCAAATTCAGAGCATTCAAGCTTATCAATGTGTTCTTATGGGAGATAAGCTTCTTCCTTCAGTTGGATAAGAAAAACAGTGTCTTATTCTTAAGGCAGGACTGTCAGGTAAAGAAATATGATTGAGGTAGATGAGGTTTATGTAGGTTAGAGTGGGATCCCTGTTACTGTAGCTTTGGTAGGGTGGCAAAATAGCTGCAGCACTGTAGTGGCAAAGTAGCAGGTGCTTACTGCCAGCTACAGCATCTTCCACCCTTCATGCTTCAGGTATTGCCATTCAGGTCTGTCTCAGCTTTGCAGCTGCATATTGAGGTCAGTCTGGATATTCTTCATCCTTCCCTTTCCTCTCTGTCCTTCACCCTTCCTCTTCTTTGCAGTGCTGTGCAATCAGCTGGGTAAAAAACTCATAGTTGTGAAAATGGTGTTTGTTCTTCATTGCATCAGAACCCCAAGTCTGAGATAGTGCAGAGAAATGGAAAGGGTCAGGTTTGGGTGTCAATGTTTCTAGAAGAGAAACACACCAGGAAAGGCTCCACAAGCCCATGTGTTGCTGGCTTGCAGAGCAGCAGCCCATTCAGGCCCCACCACATCCATCAGCAGCCCCATAGGATACTCAGCTGGGCAGGGGATGAACTGGGGACAAATCCTAATGACCTGCACAGGTGGAACAGGATGGAAATGCTAATTGCTTTCAGCTCCAGAAAGCTACAAAGGGGCACAAACTGTGCAAACAATTTGTTGCCCACTAAAGAAGAAACCTGGAGGCATGAGGAAGTTTAGTGTCCCTTGTCCTCCCTGGCATTACAATGGAATGGACTTAAAAGCTGGACACAAACATTGTTGGCCCAGTGGCTGGATGGATTTCTTGGCACTACTCACACTGGTGTTTTCCTGTGGGAGAAATTGACACCTGTTTTATTTCAGTTTTTCTAATTAAAAAAAATATTAAAAAAAACCCCCCGTCTATGCTGTGTTCTGATGCAGTATTGCAGCAGCACTTCCTCCAAGATGTGGGTATTCAGGAATGGAAGATGTCATGATTACAGAGTTCCAGGATTCCAGCCTAGTCCAGCTGAGTGTTTAGGCATTCCTTTTGCAGAAATGAATAATCCCTATTAATTAAGAGGATTCTTAAATGGTTTCCTGGAATGTCTTGCAGGATCAAATACACTTTCTTCCCAGAGCTCTGCTTTTTTTTTTTATTCTATCATTTATGATTTAAGAACAGTGCTTGAAAAACAGCTGCTGTGAAGACTTAAAGATCTCTATAATTCACATGTTCTAAACTCAGCAATCCTAGGATACTTATGTTCTTTTACAAAGCAGGGGGAGGAAGGGACATGCAAAACCTTTAAGATGCTATTTAAAAAAAAAGACTTCAAAGGAAGAGGGAAAGTTTTATCCTTTCATAGCTCAGGAAAAGTGTGCCAGAGTTATGCAGATAATCAAGCATCTTCTCCACACTCTAAGAGTGCAGAATGTGATTTGCCTCTTTCAGTTACATCTAAACACTTTATAACTTGAAAAGCTGTAGTTGTGTTTTTAGATACATCTTGGGAAAGCTTAGGAGAGCTAACCTTAACTAGTATATACACATTTTATGTGAGCTGTTGTGTGCTCTTTAGTCATAATAAAATGGTTTTTTCTGACTATATGCAGGAGTATTTTATATGGGATCTGTCTTTGGCTTAGTCTGACTTTCTCACTACTGCAAGGAAGAACCCACATATACATTCCATGATTATCCTGTGTCTTGGTTTCCTGTATGTCACCTGTAGCAACTTGGAAGGACTCTGTCCTTTTGGGAAGGGCAGTTCTGGCTCAGAAAAAGGGTGTGTTGGAGGAGGAAGAGAGTGGTTGGGTGACTGTGGCCAGGGAAGAAGAGTAGGGTTGAATAAATCTTTTTTTTAAATCTTCCTAAAACAGAGCTGCAAAATGTACTATAATCCTAACCTTGACTTGGAAGTCAATGGAAATTTTGCCTTTTTTTTTTTTTTTTAATAAGGACTAGTTTTTTTCTCCTTTCTGTGTGCATGTAAGACAGTATTTTCTTCTAAACAAATAAATCAACAATCCCAATTCTGAATATATAGCTCATACAATGGTAAATACTTAAGATAAATGTTCTCAATTTATAGTCATTAAAGTCTAGATATTGGAAATTTGAACGTCTTTACTGAAGATATTCTTCCTCATTTATTATACCTTGGACAGGCTGCATTTTTCTCTGCTTTACTGTTGTGACCAAGAGCAGGAATGGAGATCTGAATATAACAGGTGAAAAAACACCAAAGCCATTTACCAGCTAAAGCACCTCCCACCTACCCTGTGAACTTGTCCCAGTGAGTGGAACACAGGTCAGGCATCCAGGGACAATGAAAAAAGACATCTTATTGTACCTGAAACTGTTCCATCACTTTGGATTTTAGTATTTGCATGATATTTATCTAAAGATTATCTAAATAAAAGATTTTACCTTTTGGTAAAATCTCACTGTGAATTTATGATTCTAATTTGCAGCATCAATATTTCTTTTTTGTTCCTGACTGAAGCAGTTCAGCTCCTCTTGTCACAGTTATTTTTCTCTGTTTACAGGGTTGAATTCTTGTCTTGTAACTAATATCTCCCAAGCCCATATGGTAATAAATATGTGCTAGCTCTTCCTTTTTTCCCTATTTTGCTTTACAAGATAAGGCCACTCCTGTCATCTTTTTGCAAACTATGCTCAAAGCACACTCTGTGCTCAAGTGTGATTATTTTTTAAAAAATTACATGTATGAGAAACAACACAATGTATAGAGGACAAGCACAGGTTCTGAACATGTGAATTGGAGTATTTTTTCCTGTTTCTGTGCTGATGGACTATTGCATCTTGGACAGTTTTAGGGTTTTTATAATGACTTTACATTTGGTAGAAAGGTTTCAGACTTCTGAACTGCTCAGGGTCCTATGAATACTGATTTATATACTTATTTATACAAACATTTCAGTGTTGAGAGACAGCATGCACCACTCATAAAGTTTTATCTTCTTATGTACTTTCCTTAAATTTAAAACCAGTGCATATTGTTGCTGAACTTCGTTGTTAGATGATGAAAAGATTTTTTTTTTTTTGCTCTTTTAAATAATTTTAAACCTAGATTATTTGAATTGGAGACCTGGTTTTTTATTTACTCCATGCTTATTTACATAATCAGTACTCAGACCTTTTCCTGTACAGTTAAGCCCAGCCTGCTGGGTGGTTAATTTTAGCTGTGAGAGTTTTTTTCCTCCTTACTTTATGTTTTTCATGTTGCACCTTCGGACTTCAGCTAAAGGATTCTAATATAAAAGAAAAGCCACTTTTAAGATTGGATGGCTAATATTTCTCTGTACAGAGTCCTGAGGGCAGGCATTTTGAAATTGTTTTTCTATATTTTCAAATAACTCAGAATGCGTATCAGAACACTTCTGTGCCAGTTGTGCAAAGAGGACTCTAAACTACAAGGCTAAAAAATCTGACTGGGTACATCTCATTGGCACTTTTTAGCTTTATTTGCTGAAGTTGGTCCATTTTTGCTTTCACATCAAACACTGCTTTTCTTCCACATGTTTTGGCAGAATGGCTCTAAAACAGTTATAAGGCTGCTGTGAACTAAGTGAAGCTGTTTCCAGCGAGGTATTTGCAGTATTCCCTTGTCATTGTGCTTGCTGACAAGACAGTTTGGGGGCTGGAATTTCTCCCTATCCTTAGCGTGACTGGTTGCCAGAAAATGAACACCATATGCTGTATTTAGTTTAATAAAGTTTTCGGTGTGTTATCTATGTCATTATTCCTTCTGGAACATATTTGTAATGTAAAATTATATTAGGAAATTGGGAGAACTGGAGACTCCATACAGACAGCAGAGCTGCTGCTCAGGGGCAATGAGCAAAGAAAGCCCCATGGGGGAGACTTGCAAGCCCTGGCTTTTTGCCCTTTCATCTTTCTTTAGGTGACAATAGGGAACAAATCTTGTGCATTCTGACTATTTGGAGACTCATTAAAAAAAATCATTATCAAGGGATAGGACTAGAGTAATTAAAAAAATTATTTTACCTGGAACTAGGTATAGTCAGTAGTGACTTTTTTCTCTTGGCCCTATTCTAAAGGTAGAGTTCTGTACATAACATTTGCTTGTCTTATAGGTAAAACCCCCTTGTTTCATGTTTTTCTTAATAATGGATAATGTTCAGCTCCCTGGCTTGCAAAAATGTTATGCAAAACATTTCCTGTTTTCTAACTAGCTCTAGTTCTGAGCTTGGAGAAAGCTTTTGGCACTCCTCATCAGAGGAATTCAAACAGCTTCCCAGCATGCTTTTATGACCTGCTTAATACACAGGGACTTGGAAGCAAAAGTGGATGTAAACCAGGTTTTAGGGAACAGACTTTACGTAATTTTTTTCTGCTTAGTTTGCCTGAATTTCAACAATTGATTTGCTTTCCAGAGTTTGTCACTGCCTAAGTCTTGCATTAACTACTGTTGGTGGTAGCAAACTCTCCATTTGTTTTCAAACAGTTCTTTTCAGGTATCTTAAGTCTGCTTTCAGAAAATTAGAGACATCCACTTCCAAGACTTTTCAAAAATAAGGCACTGCAGGAATTGGAGCTCTGCATTGTGTATGTGATACCTCATAAGCTCTTTAGTTTTTTATCTATCACAATAAAGCTATTTTTGTGATAGAGCAATTCCAGTCCTGCTTGAACAAGAAGTACAGAAAATCTCAGTCTCATAAGATACCAAGATTTGCAGTTTGATTTTTTTGAAGAGAGCAGATGTTGGGAACGTGCTTTGTTAAGCTTTTAGATGCATATTTAGGAATGAAGAAACCTTCATGCTTGGTCCTGCTCAGGAGGTTCAGTCATCACTGGATTGTACCATGTCAGGGTAGGAATTTAAGTGGAATTTGCAGAAATCCCAAAGAGACAATTGTTGGACAGTCCTGCCCATTAGAGACTACATTTCTTCTTGCTTGCTTGTGAGTGATGGATGCAGAAACCACAAGACTTTGCTTGCACATTCTGGTTTTAAATCTGTAACACTAATGGCAATGGGCTCAGCAGGATAACAATGTGTTTTCTTTTTCCTGCCTTGCTGTCTGGATGCTTTGCCACCCCAACCCAAGCATGTGGTCCACCCCATGTAAGACTTGTTGATGTGACTCACTGAGATTCCTCCAGTTGTGGTGAACCAGAGACGAGTTGTGAGGCTACACACACCATTCACAAGGCCAGAGAAAATAAGCTATTAAAAGCTTACTAGGATAAGTATGAGTCCCAGGCTGAAATTAGGATTTGGAAATAGCCGGATCATTCTAGGCTGAAAATGAAGACAAAGGTAGGATGAGCTACAACAATGAATACAGAACAGGTTCTGCAGCTGTGGTTCAACTGATCACAGGTTATTCCCTTTATGCCACTTCCTACATTTATAACACAGCTGACCTATCAAGCCCAAGTGACCAGTTAGAACTGATGCACGGATCCTGAAAGTGGTTTAACAAAAGAGAAGGCTCCACAGTATTGTGGTGGGCCAGAAGAGATGAGTGTGAATAGAAGACTGACAGTGAAAGTGCTGGTGCAGTGTAGTCTCTTCTAGCTCCCTCCTGTGTCATCAGTTCTGCCACTGCAGAGGCCCTGGCTTTAATTTGCATATTAGTCAGAGGTTATAAAGAGCTCAAAAGGGATCTGGCATAAAGAGCTCAAAAGGGATCTGGCATATGGCACTTTACCCATTGCTGTTGAATTTGGCTCCTTGAGTCCTGTTGAAGAGCTTTGATTTGTAGGGATGACTATTGCAGAGGGCCTCTCCCCTCCAGCAGTGATGGTCCCCTGCATGGCAAGTGCTGTGTGATGAAGCTCTGTGCCTTGTGGTGGCTAAAACAGAGGCATGTAGGGCATGTAGGCCTTTCACCACATCTGCTAAATCAATTGCTAAAATATGCTGTGACCACAGTGTTGTGACCTCTTTGTGGCAGGTTATTGCCATTCAGTCCCGTTTAAATCTATATTATCTTTGTTTATTATTTTAGTTGTATATTATTAGGGCTAGGACTCTCATAAAACTGCAAGCACCCATATCAGCCTGTACTGTCACTCAGAAAGCCCAGCAAAGGCAGGCAACTGTCACAAGCTTTCTGAACAGAAATGATTCCCCCTCCACCCTGCCAGACTGGTGGCAGAGGTTCTCATGGACATCCAGGGAGTGACCTGGTGACTTGGGCATCAGGCTAAATACAACTTTTACAGCTGGAGCTTAAGTGACAAACATGATGAATTATGAAGAATCAATGAAGCGAGAAGAGAGAACAAAAGTTCTTGTGACTGGTATGAGCTGAAGTTTTGAGCCAATTGCAAAAATAATTCATGAAAACGTGGCAAAGAGGGGTTTTCGTTCTTGGGAATAACTTTCAGCACTGTGTGAACAGCTGTAAACAAATCTTGCAAGTTAGAGCAGATAGATGCTCTTTGAGAGCAATATAACCACGAGTGATGCAGTAGAAATGTTAATCCATGTCAGAAATTATAATCTATACCTTTGCCAGGTAAGGAATCTCTGGGACCTCTATAAGTATTTTTGAATGCTGTATGAGAAAAATCATAAATCAGCTGTTAGTGTAAAAACACTGCATTACAAGTGATGAGATCCTTTACAATACAGAGCATGGAGTTTTCCTTTCTTGGCCTTTGAACCTGAAACATTGGTATTCATAGTGGATTTAGTGTCTTCCCATTGTAAACTTCTTGTAGTGGAGTGGGGATTGTTTTTTTTTTTCCTTCCAGTAGCCCTCCTATTTCCACCCAAAAAAGTTTGCATTGTTGAATGCTAAAAGACCAGGGGTTTACAATTTGTAAGGGTAAGATTTGTTATAAAATTGCAGGAACAGGCAATATTTCAAAGCCCTCTGAGATTTAAATATTAAAAGCTCTTATGTAGATTCCTGCTAAGAATACTGGGATATGCCTCTATACTGGAACATATATTATATTTTAATCTTTGATGGTGTATTTTTGGTTATTAAAATGTTGATATTTTTAGAGGTCATTGTAAGTCTGCTGTAAAAATATTGTGCTGGAATTTAATTGTAAATTTGAGGACTGGCAGTCAAGTAGCTGTCAGGCAGCTGCCTAATTTCAGGCTCCTTGGAAACCTCACCACTCTTTTTACCTTTTATTTTTCATACAACTTCCTATATATGGGTAAGATTTACTTAATTTCAGCTTTCTAGCATCCAGCTGAAGGAGTCATCTGGATTCTCTCTGTAGTTAATGGAAAGAGATAAGCACCTCCAGACAGTGCCTTATCTCAGAAAGGTGAGATAAATCTGCTTTTGGAGATGTGTATCCATTCCTATTGACAACAGAGGAATCCTGGAGAGGTAGCTCAGACTAGATGCCTATCTTTAGATGGCTGAAGTTCAGTAGGATGTTTACTCCTTATCCTAAGTGGTTTTGAATCAGACTTTCTAGTCATGGACTGATAGCAAGGGAAGCAGTTCCTCTAACACAACACCTTGTCATGCCAGTGAAGCTTCAGGTATTTCTAAAATTGGGCTGGGAGGGCAAGAACAGCAGCTCACAAGAGGAGTGGGAAGGTGTTCCCATGACTGTGGCACTGGTTTATGTCTGTTCTGTTCCATCACGCAATTCCAGGCTAACCTGGGACTCATCTCCCTGGCACCCACATCATTGTCTTATGAGGCAATTTAAGTTTTGCCTCTTTGGGAGGAGTTTTTGGGGAGTTAAGACTGAGTTGCTCAAACTGAGAACAGCACAAGTAACTGGAGAGGCAGGAGTGCTGTGAGTGGGCAGGAGCTGCCTGTTGCCAGCCCAGACTTTCCAATGTTTTTTAATTGCAGGGATCACATCCTTATAGGAATGAGAACCCCTTCAACCCATTCATAGCACACCCCCCTGGCACCTAGAGGTTGCTTCAAGGGAAAAGAAGGAAAGATAGCTTTGAAGACACTCTTGATGTGAGGCAGCTGCTGTTGACAGCAGATTGCAAGTGGCACTTTGCATCAGATCTCCTTGGGCACCTGGGCATGTCCACCCTTGGCTCTCACTCCCCAAAGCCTCACTGATCCAGTGCCCAGCTATGCTGTTCTAGCCCTGGATGAGCCTGGTGGTCTAAGAATTGCTGCACAAACCATTCTTTTTCTCAGTGGAAAAATAAACACCGACTTTTCTTCTTAAGGTTATAGTAAGACCAGAATATTCAGGAAAATAGGTGTGTGGGTATGTAAAGACTGCTCCTCTATATGAATCTGTTACCATTCCCTCTTATGGCTGGGAAATTATAATCTCTATATCCCACAATGTTACACAGCAGAAAGAACACTTGTACACATTATCTTTTTGTGTATTCTTTTTATTATCAGGACCTCTGTAAACCAACAAAGCTCCTGGAAGCAGATACAGTTTCTTTAAAACTTCCATATATCCTTTTGTGGTCACAGGAAATAGAGACAAAAATAACTGAAAAACAGGAGTTTATAAAAGACTGCTCTTTCATTTTTATTAACATGAAAGCAAGAACAACTGTCTTGCAGAAAAACAGAGACCTTCTATCCTGCACGATCCAATAATGCTTTTTTACTCCTCTGTATGTAATTTTAGTGGGTCCTGAAAGGAGAAATTTAAGAACTGTGGTTTTTGTGGAGGCATCTGAAAAAGGTAAAAGAATACTTTAAAATGGAAGAGTTTAGAAAAGTTAGACCTTAAAACTTAAAATCCCCAAACCAATATAACATGAAAGCCCATCTCCACACTAAATGAATATCAAAGATACAAAAGAGTGCATTAGGAAATCAGTAAATTTCTTAGTAACTCTAACATCAGACCAAAAAATATCTAGCATGACTGGTAAAAGAAGTATATAAAAATGTTTTATTCTATTCTAAATTTCCAGATTACTTTAGTAATGGCATAGTTGCCAAGATCACTTTTTTAAAAATTATTATTACAAAACCTTATTGATGCCGATGTCTGCACAATATACATTTCTTTCTTCTACACACTTTCTGTGCTATGAGGAGATAACTTTTATAAGAAAGCTGAAACCAGTAGCAATGGGTAAAAATACCACAAGATGTCACTGCTAACCTGGCAAAACGGCTGCTGCTGCCAAGCTGTTAGACAACATGCTATTAATTTATAATAAAAGGTATCTGACAGCTTTATTCTGATGAATTATGGGAATCCGAAGCACAATTCCAAGCTTTTGGTTTATAAATTGTCATTGATTTTAATGTTCTTTGTAAAGTTGTGGCACGCAACAAATTTTCCTGCCAAAAGCTGTTAAATAAATAGTCATCCTTTGCTCCGAATAGTACATTGAACTTGTTAGAGTGATGAGCAGAATGAATTGATGGTTGTCCATAAACCATTTATGACAGAACGCACAGCAGCAATTCAAACAATTATTGAGTGCATTTATTAGAGTTGTTTTTTTTTTTTTTAAATACTCCAGCGAAGAGAGAGAAACAGGCACAGGTAATACAGGAGCAACTCGACACTGTTCTTTACCTGATGCCTCCTCTTGAATGGGGCTGCCACAGCATTTCTAAGCAGCACATTTGCCTCCACCTGAAATTTTTCGATTTCCCAGCATAGGAGATCTGGCACTATGAAAATATATTTCACACCCTTTGGAAATAGATAGTTATTGTAAAGACAAGCTAATTTTCCTTTCTAAAAATTAATTACTAACTCTTGTGCTTCCTTGAAAAACTTACAAAATGGTTATAATAGTTGCAATTATTTTTAAACTCAAATTTATATATTTTTGATAGCATTAGGTGTAGAAACAAAGCTGTGGAAAATTTACTTTTTCTCATGTAGTGTCCTTTGTTAAACCTGACAACCACATGTAATTATCTTTAAGAGGGAAAATAATCTAAACCAACAAATTGCAAGCAAACACATTTCCAAACCTTTGCCCCTTTTCTAGATCTGAAGTGAGATCAAATCCCTTTAGCAATTTAAACGGGTAGGAAAGAGTTGAAGAAGTTTGGACATGGAAGGACTGAAAGACTGAAAGGTTTAAAAACAAAAATCAGGTTGCTTATATGATACTGTTAACCAAAAATAGAAAGTGGAGGTGCTAGAAATCTTACAAGTAAGCTTGGCAAAGTTTGCAGCACCATTTCGTAGAGGAAGGGACAGATCCACAGATTATATAAATTGATTTAGCTCAAAGTTTGGAGAGAAAAATGTGATTTTTCAGCAGCTGATTGCAGGGAGCTAAGTATGTTCTGTCAGTTCATTGAAGCTGCATGTATGTACAATTTCTATTCTAAATTTCCAGATTACATTAGTAATGGCATAGTTGCCTACAACTGCTAGGCTTGATTAAAGAAATTATACCCTTAAACTTTGATATTTACATATCCCTATTTTCTAAAATCTCGGCAATATTTCAGTTTATTTGTGGAAAATCAGAAGAAGCAAAGTTCTTGCCTGATACTTTAGCTTTTTGCAAAAAGCATGACTGAACAAGGAATTTTCTGGGTTCTACTTATTTGTGGAACTGTCATTTCCAGGTATGATACATCAGCCTTAAATTTGAATGCATTTTGTCCAAGGGGCTGCCATGATGGGAGTAATTTAACTCTTTTTAAAAAAAAAGAAAGTATAATGAAAACTTGGGAACAGAAATAAAGAAACAATTAGAAAGTTTTTGTAAAGCTGTCTCCTACCGACAGCTTGTCTGGAAACATTATGGTCTGACATCTAAACACTGTGTTTACTAACATTTCAAAATGCAGCCTATAATCTGTGTACACTTGTTATTTTATTAATGCTTTTTATTGCAAGTTACAGACAAACACAAATGTTTGAATGCAGTGTGACTTGTAGGTATGGACAGATGTTGATACACTTAAAAAGCTTTTAGTTGTATGGATTCAAAGTGTATTTAGATTTTAGTTCTGCAAAGCTACAGCAGTGAGGGGAAAAGATTTGTCAGTATATATTTATGCACTTTTTTAGTGTATGGGAGATTTTGGTAAGTGTGTATTAAAACTGAAAGTTGATGAGTGTTTTGTAAAAATGTCACTTGCCTTTTCCTGGTGGGAATCCCACTTCTTGCCCACGGCAGACTCCTCTGGGCACTGGAAGGGGCTGCAATGCCAGGGAAAAGGAGATTCTTTGCTGTTTTGGGGAAAGGGGAGAGGTTTGCACTAACACTGAGTGCTTTGCAAGTAATTCTTCTCCACCCGGGTTTGCAGCTGAGGGTAGGATTGTGCAAACCCTCTAAAAATCCCTGTAAGAAAATACAGCTGATTCTCTCCGTTTAACATCTGAAAACTAAACAAACAGAACCTTCAAATCCTTAGACATCTCACCGACATTAGCAAAATAAACAAACCCCACAAAGCAGAGAGGTTGAGTGAGACACGGTTTCTAGAATCCGTGTCTCAGAGGAGTACTTGGAAGTATTAGATCTCATTTCAGTGTGCAGCTTTTGAAAGGAACAGCCAGGGCATAATCGGCTGCTGGTGTAAATCGCTCTTGTTTCTTGCAAACAAACTAGAGGAGCTGGGATAATTTACTCCAGCCGAAGCTCTGGTTCCTCTGAATGTAGTCAGATTTGTCTGTAAGTCTTTCAAGCTCAGGGAAAAAAAAAAAAAAAAAAAAAAAAAGGAGATAGAAATCTTTCTGTACGTGTTTTCCCCTCGCGTTTGGAAAAAAAAAAAAGAAAAGGGAAAGAAAAAAATATGAAAGGATCCCCTCGCCTCCCGAAAAGCCCTGAAAAAAAATGTTTCACACAATTTTTATGGGACCTCTGAGGACCTTGAATTTTTAAGTAATCTTTTTTGATGATTTTAGACAGACCATTAAGCTGAGGATAAAAGTCCCTCTGTTCAATATCTGGATACATTAAGCATTAGGCTTAAAATTTACAGCTTTCATTTTGACAAGAAAAATGGCATGTTTGGTCTCAAGTGCTACCTTGAACTGTTTTTCAACATTAAGACAGGTTGTCAGTCTGAGGGGAGGAGGTCTGGGCACCAGTGGCAGCTGCTGCTGCTCTTGCTGTGTGCACATGCAGGGATAGAGAGATGCAGCATTGCTGCCTGTCAAGAGGCTGCAACTTGAGAATGCTTTGGCTTTTTTTTAAAGTAAAAGGAAAATTATGCTGATCCAGGGGAAGGCAGAGAGCAAACGGGGTGTAATTTCTGACTGTAAAATAAGTGGTTCATCCAAATATTTGAAAGAATCAAAACCAGGGGAAGACGGAAAATCGAGAATCGTATTTCCAAGAAAGCTTTAGGGATTAGAGTATTGAGGAGTTTGACTTCCAGCTTCCCTGGTGCTGGTATTCCAGAATGACTTGCTTTTCTCAACATCTGAGCATATTTTACCATGCAGTAACCACTTTCAATTTTGTCCAATGTCTGAAACAGAGATAGAAAAGCAGATATGTTTATTGGCAGTGTCTTCAGCTGGGAAGATACAGCAAGATGTCAGTAGGAATCTGATAGGGAGACTTTAACTATGTTAATCTAAGGCACAACCAGTGTACAGCTGGTCTTAATAGTATTTTGTATGGGGAGAAAAACAGCCCAGGCCATTCAGCAGTGGAGGATCACATTTACTGTCTGTAGGCATTTATTCTTTTGAGATGTGCCAAGGTTAGCAGTTACTTTTGGTTTGGTGGAATATTAGGACCTTAAATAATTTTATTCATTACATTTAAGGGGCAGGGGAGCAGTGACCACCCCATGTGGGATCATGTACTTGTCTCTGGAAAGGTGGAGAACTGTCTCAGTTAAGGAGAGTGCCCATCTCATTTGCAGGTGGCAAACCAGGTTTGCTGGACAACATCACAGTACAAGCTTTGTGCTTTAGTGAGGCAAGTTTTGAAGAAAGTTTGCAAAATTTTGCTTAATGGTAGTGGGTGGAGAGACAACTCTGAGAAGAGATTAGCCTTTTTCTGCTTGGCTGAAGTCAGTGAGTTTAAGAGAACAAAAATTAATCCATTAATTGACCATCTTCCAAATTAAAGTAGAGCTGGAAAATAAAGCGACTGTAGAAAAATGCCTCTGGGATTTTCCCATGTGAGCAGAGTTAGTAACTGCTGCCAGCATACGTGTCCTGGTAATGGTCACAAATCTTAAGGCAAAAAGGCTTTGATAACCAGTCAAAGGAAGATCTGAAGCACCTACAAAACTGCATCCTCTCTAGCTGCAGGAGGCAACACATGATCAGGCCATGCAAAAGCAAGAGGCATATGACTGGTTTGCTGGCATTAGTCTGTATTTATTGTCCCTGTTATTATTAACTTCAAGCATCTTGTGATTTTTCTGATACTTGAAAAGGAGGACAGCAAACAAAAGGAGTTGTGTTTGTTTATTTGTTTCTAATTTTTTTCTTTGGAAGCAGTAAAATATTAACTCAGTGCAAGTACACTAGGCTGTTGTCTTCACACAGTCGAGAGGAGATGACCTACCACCACAAATACCACTCACATGTTTCTCAGAGACATTAAATAGGAAAATATCATCTCCCAAGTCACAAGAGAGCTGAGAAAGTGAGCTGTAACAGGGTCAATTAAACAGGCTTAATTACGATGGATGTTGTGAGTACTTGCCACCCTTTGGGTTAAGGCTTGGAGCCTGATCCAGGATCACACATTGGGTCAGAAGTACTTAGAAATACTTCCATGCAAAAACTGCAATTTGCTGATCAATAATTCAAAGTGAAGAACACTCTTACTGTCTCTCTCATTTCTAAAACATGACTGAAAATACCTAAATGTTTAAAGTCAGTGGTCTTGATGAACTGCTGCTTGGGATGGATAAATTACTGTCACTGGCTTGGTTTTGAGACACAAAAGTCTCAGGAAAAGGAACTGGGGTATTTTGGCCCTGTTATCTTTCCTTTAAAAATTATGGGAGAAGTAACCAATAAAATTCTTTGTAAGCACAGTGGAGTTAACCAGATGAATAGCCACCAAATGGATTTGTCAAGAGAAAAATCATGTCAAACCAATCTAACTCCTTTTGTGAGAGGCTATGATGTCCTGTGGATAAAGGAAATGCAACAGATGAAATATTTTCACTTTCTTTAGGCTTTTGATAGTGTCTTGTGACACTTTAATAAGTAATCTAATATTGGTGAAATCACTGTAGATGGGGCCCAAAATCACTTACGAAACTGAATGTGGATAATTATCAGGGGTTGGCTGTCAAAATAAAAGGGTGGATTTAAGGTGTTCTGCAGGAGTCTGTCCTGGGTTCAGAGTTATTCAGTATTTCAGTTGCAATTTGGGTGACAAAAGAGAGCACACATATTGAATTCCCACGTGACATGATGCTAGGAGAGAGTGAGAGCACGTAGAAGACCTAGATTAGAGTAAAAAGTACCCCTCATTAAAATAGATTCAGAGTTTAGAAGAAATTAAATGCAATTTGATAGGAAGAGCTCCAAGTGTCACACTCAGGCTCTTATGACCAGAAGTTCAAGTTGAGGGGGGAAAGTCTTTGATAGAAGCTTGTGGAGCAGGACCTGAGAGAGACAATAGAGCATAAGCCAAATGTAAGTCAACAATGTCATGCTCTTGTGAAAAAGGCAAATATCATTTTGGAAAGGATCAACAGCAGCATAACCTGCATGACCCCTGAATTTTTTCTGCTTTTTTAAGCATCTGTAAAACCTCAGCTTTAAGGCTGTATCTATTTTTGTGTAGTGCAGCTCAAGAAAGATGTGGACTGGTTGGAGAAAAGACAAAGGAGAACAGTGAGAGTGATCAGAGGTGCAGGAAATGTGACCTAGGAAGGGAAAGTAGATTAATTTCTTTCTAAGATAAAAAGCAAGGACTGAGGGGTATGTGGCAATGATATGCAACTACACAAAAGCAGAGGGACAGTGCAGGAGAGGTTGTGGGAACTCCATCATTGGGTGTCTTACAGAAAACATAAACATCAGGAGTGATACAGGAAGAGTATGAGAAACCATCATTTTCCCTGGCAAAGGCTGGGGACCACCACATTAAGTGGCAGCTTCACAGAGATAGGACCTCAGTCATGCCTAATTTTTTTGAATGTTAATTTTCAGAAAACATTTGGATTGATTCATTTGAGGCTGGATGTCCTTGTTCACACAGGTAAAGCCACACTGTCATCACTGTGTAACATTGATAGATCAAGGGAGCATTGATTTAAATATGTATGTGCAGAGACTAACAATAATATTTTCTTTCTATAAAGAAATCATTGGGTCTGACAGATCTATAGCTAAAAGTTCAGTTTGGAAGTTTGACTTTTATATATATAAATATTATAGAGTAGAAAATATTGTTGAGAAGTGTTGATATTATTTGCTCTGCAATACTGGTCACAGGTCTGACTTATGCTTTGACTATGACCAAAGACAGAAAAATGAGGATCCCAAACCTAAAGAGGGTAATATTTAAAAAAAAAATCCTTCTAAATTCTGTTTTCAGAAGTGATCCAGGCACTTAAGAATCCACACTCCACTGATTTTCAACTCACTTTTGAAAGCCTGATGGAGATGAGTTATCATCTTTGGATGGATTGCAAACAGTGGGAATAGCTCCAGCAGTTGCTTTCATTACAGGTGTTGTCTGAATGTTCATATTTGCCATCCAATTCTTAACTCACATTTGCAGGACAATAAAACCAGAGAGAGTGTTGGACAGCAGATGAGCTTAACTGAGGGCCCTGAATCACCAAAATCAGTGATGTAAAACAAAAAGTTTGAGTAATCAATATGTCTTAGTTTGAAAAGACAGGAGTCTGTAAAGGAAGGCAAAAGCCTCCTGTGAAGTGGGAAAGGTAAACTCCCTCCCTCCCTCCGAATTACCACAATTTCAAAATAAAAAAAACAGCTCTCAGGCAAAGGTATGGGAATGGGAATAATAGTTATTTACTAGAAAAAACTAAAATAGAAAAAAAAGAACAACAAATGTAATTAGTACAAACAAAACTACTGATACAGTCAGAAAACCTGACACCCTGAGGAGTCAGGGTGTTGGTAAAAGTCCAGTTGGATGGTGGCTGTGCCTCCTGCAGTGGCAGATGAAATGCTGCTGAAGCAGAGATCCTGTAGAAGGGTATAGTTCTCTGTGAAGGTCTGGTGATAGAGTAGATGGGCCTGGTCCTCCTCTGGGAATCCAGCAGGGAAGAAGCTGCTTCTCTGGGAATCCAGCGAAGGTGGCTGCTCCTCTGGGAATCCAGTGAAGAAAAACTGGGCCGATGGCTTAGACCAAGCTTATTTTATGCAGGTAGGAATGCTTGGTTCCTCCTTCTGGGTGGAGCATCTCACAATGGGATGATGTACCTTATCAGTCATGCAGTGAGTCACTTAATGGCCCATTAGCAGGAGACATCTCCCCGGAGGGAGACATTGTTCTTGGAAGAGATAAGATAACTGCCCCCCACCTCCAACAGATGGCAAATAGAATACATTCTTATCTCACAAATCCAGGACACAATACTGTCCATCTACCTGTGTTTTGCTGTTTGACAGTTTCACTCCAGGATCTGTAAGACAAGTGGTCCTAGCAGAGAAATGCAATGGGAGAGACTAGAAGAGACTTTCAGCTCCTCAAGGGTATTTCACAGGGCAGGTGAGCCTGGAGAGAAAGCTAAGGAAAAAGTAGCAGAAGTAGTAAATTCTAAAAAAAAAAAGTGGGGTAAGCAGGACATGAAGAGCTAAGAGATGAAGGATCAGGACTTTTTAACTGTGAATCTCCATCACTCCACACTGAAAAGGGCAGGAGAAGGGGAAGCAGTTCTAAGTGAGAATAAACATAGAAGGTGACATCAGAAATACAGTGACAAACAGGAAGAAAGTGGGAAGCTGAGATTTTACCTAGAGTAGATTGTGTTGAGATGGAACAAAAATTCCAGCAAATTAAAAAGCAGGAGCAGGGAACTTGGAGAAAGAAGGGATGTTTTTGGGGAAGTCAGGAGGAGAGGAACTCAGGGCTGAAAAATTAGTATTAAAAACATGTAAGTCAAAATGATTGACACGTAATTCAGTGAAACAGTCAAATTTTATCAATCTTCACTGGGATTTAAATATGTCTTTGCATGTGTTTGTAAGTGCCCTTCCTGCATACTGTCACTGTTGTCTCTTCATTTGATGAACTGAACTGCCGTGAGTTTTCTAAGATTTGACCAACAACAAATTACTGAAGCCAGAAGATAAATATCTGTCTCACTTTACAAACATGCCAGCTTGTCAGACTCCTTACAGCAACCAGCACAAAACCCTGCTGATTTTTGGAGATGTGTTTGCAGTATGGATCTGCAGCAGCTCTGGACACGACAGCAGAAGCAAAAGCACATCCTTCTGGTTTTGTGTTTGAGTGGAGCCTGAGCAAAGGATTTGCTTTTCTTCATGGCTTTACTTCATTTTCCTGATTTTATTGAGTACAACCTATTTGTGCTTTGGAGAAAAAGCTGGGATTAGCTAGAGGAGTTTTAGTTGGCTGGCCATCAGTTGTAAATAGCAAAGAAAAACTAACTTCAAAGCAAAGTGCATTTCAATTGAAAAAAAAGGAAGAAAGGGACATGAAGACTTTACTAAGGTCACGAACTAAGAGAGAGAGTGAGAAAAGTAGCTGTGTTAATAATAATTTATTTTTAGTTTCTACCTAAATCCAAAGTGCAGGAAAATTAAGGTTTTGTAGACTATGCCCCTAATTATTCAGAAGTCCTTATTACACTGGCTGTGCAGTTTAGAGCAGCATTACATGATGCATGTCTACATGTGAGGGATTGTCTTAACTCCAGGTGATTGTATGGAAAACACACAACCATACCTATTGTAGGCAAATAAGCTTTACAATGTCATTCTCAGGGCATAGGAAACAATGTTATGTATTTTATATATGTATGAACTGAGGAAATGGTGTGTTGCCTATGGTTGCCCAGCAATTCAGGCAAGAGTCCTGAATGGAAATGAATAATGGGGATTGATCTGCAATCCTCTTCCAGTCACTGGGTATCTCTGCCTCCCACAAATGCTATGTAGTATCTTCAAACAAGTTCCAGTTTTGAATATTTTAATGTAACTTTCAAAGAAATAAGCGCGAGTTAAGCATTCATAACCCAAAGAAATAAAAAGACTCTGACAACTTTGAAATTCCATCTCTCACTCCTAAAAATAGCAGTTGTGTCATTCTTTTAAAATGCTAAAGGGGAGTTTATGAATCTGGGCATCACACCAGGCTCTTAGAATCACGTCTCTATTTCTGTCCACTAAAGGACGATCAGGGCTATTAGGCATTTTTTGAGGAGACCTTTCATTAACCCAATATGTTTAATATTGCTTTAGTACTTTCACTGCAGCTTTGCTTTCCTTTTTTATTGGTATTGCATTGAGTCACATGGGAATATCTCTGCTGTTGCAAATAATGACAGGAAAGATAATAGCTTGTACTGCAAAGGACATATGTAATGATTCAGAGTCTCTTCCAGGCCAGGTTTTAGTGGGTGCAATGCAGACTGGCATAGCTGAGTTAATACCATGTACAGTGGATCATGTTCATTTGTTCAGAAGCTGGAGATACCAGCTGCCTTGTAGATGAGAGTCAGGTCAGTATACATATATATTTATACCTATGTTTAGTAAGGATATCAGAGTGCTCCCTTTTGGTTTAGTTTTTGAACAGCACTAATAGAGAAAGCTCAAATAAAACAGAGCCTTTGCTTGCTGGGCCAGCTGCACTGCTCCTGGAAGGATGATTTGCCTGAAGAAAGGCAGAGGAGAAAAGAACTTGCTCCTGTGGCAGCAATAGAAGAGAGCTGAGTGAAGGGATGAATTTCCTGCAATCCAGAAAAGGCTCCTAGCCTTAATTTTAAGGAATTAATAATTGGTAAGCTGGCACACATGCTGGGTGAGGCAGAAGAGTTGGTGAGGGAACCTGCTGTCATAAATGTGTTCCTGGAAGAAAGCTCAATTGGGAAAATTGTGTGGAACAGGAGGAAGCAATAACTATGGACAGTCCAAAAGAAGCACACAAAGGCATCACTGTGGGAAGGAGCAGCAAGCCTACCTGCACAAGTTCCACATTTGTGTGCTTCTCATTCTCTGTGCATGTAGCTGCCTTTTATGACACATTTATGACTCACCCTTCTTGGGCACTAGCATCAAGAGTGATGCTCTAAAATCTTGTTTATGAGAAATGGCCTTCTAGGCTCTGTATTCCAAATTTATACCCTACCTGCAGTAAATATTGCTAAACCAGGCCTCCTGCTAAGGAGCAGAAACTACAGGCAGGAACATAACGTGTTTTGCAGGTGGCTCACAGGTCAACCTTAGAATCCTATTGCCCATGTTTCATGTCTCCATTTGGCATAACTTTCTTTTCTGTTTTTTCTCTTGCCTGTAAAATATTTAAGGGAGTTGTTCTCTTCAAGCAGGTTGAACACTATAATGTCTTTTCTGTTCATGGACCAGTGAGCACTCCAGCTTGTCAGTATTCAAATTACTATCAAACTCTTTAGTACCTGTCTAATTAAAACAGAACTTACTTGCTGATCTCTTCATGCTAAAGCAAATGAAATCCTAATAGGAAAAGCGATATATCACTTAGATCAAAAGAAAATGAGTAACTATAACATAACCACCTCTCCTCTAATTTTCTTCCTTTTTCTTGAAGTGGGGGAGGAGAATGGCAGGCGATTCCTGTTTTCAGATAAAAACATATGTTCTGTCGCAACCTTCTTATTGATTCTCTGTACCAGCAAAATCCCTGCTTTTTACTGTAGTGAGATGGAAATTTCCTTAGCTGAGGAGAAGCATAATTCCAGGGATGGAGCATGGGGAGGGGAACAGGAGATGGCAAATTGAGGGAAGAGAGAACATTGGGGAAGGGGAACATACCCCTAGAAAGTTTTGAGCTGAATGTAGAGCTTTTGCAATTGCTTTGTTGATTAAAGGAGGATGCTCTGTGGAAGTCCACAGTCCTTTTGTTTGGTTCCATTAAATTGCTCAAGTATCCTTGGGGAAGGGGCTGTCTCAGTCTCTCTGATACTCTTGGGTTATTGATAAAAATAGAATAGAGAATATCTCCTTGTTTTCAGTCCATTTGCATAGTTCTTCCTAGAGCAGAATGGTCTGTTCTTCTTCCACCAACAAAGGCACCATTTGTCTTGGGGTATTGACTTGTTCTATGAGGCCTTCCAACCTTTTCCCTTCTTTTTCTTTTTTTTTTTTTTTTTCCCCTTTCCCTGACCCTTTCTCTCACTGAGCTGTAACACACTTGCCTCTGGCTAGGAATATTAATGAGCATTTCTTTTCAAGAGCTTATGCAGATTCCACTTTGTGAATCAGCTGGCAAGAGGTGCTGTCCAAGTAACTTACCCAGAATGGTGCCCAGGGGCAGATCGTATGAGTGCATGGCATGTCTCATTCCCCAGCCTGAGAATAAAAGGTCAAAGAGTTGACTTTTAGTGTGGGGTGTCTTGTATGGCATGGATGGCTCAGAGAGAGCCCTTCATACAACAAAGGTTATTTAAATAACTCCAATGTCTCCAAAATATGTAAATTTGGAGCAAGATGGGGAACTTAGCAGCTCATGTGGTTCATTAATGGCATGAGTCTTTTTCTTTTGGTTTTTTTTTTTTTTTCAGATCTGCTCCAAGTCAAAAAAGACATAGAACATTAAAAGTGTCTGAGTAGGGTTCAGTAGCAGGCATGAAATTAATTTAGTTGGCTAAACGAGGGTGCATTTTTTTGATAGAAGAATTTTGACCACATTGCACACTTTCATTGGTGATAGACAAACCTGGCCAATGAAAATTTAAAAATCCTGAGCAGAGCAGCCCACAAAAGTGTGCCACTCCTGTCTCCTGGAGAGGATGGACCATTTGAGATGAGTGGTCTGAGTGACAGTATAGAGGAATGTACACTGATTTTTATTTGAGTCCAAATTGCATTTTAATGACAGAAATCTGTGTTTGTCCTCCTCTGCATCCTCCTGTAACCTTGGCCTTGGTGGTAGTGGCTCAGAACATTGGTCGTTATGATAGAGATCTTTCTTTCAGTTGGGTTTTGCCCACCAGTCCCAGCCATGGCACTGGGTGTGCATCATTGAGCTTCTGGTTGACACAAAAAGTGTCTGAAAGAACAGATATCCAATAACCTGCCAGGAAATCTTTTATAAAATTGGGCTAAATCTGATGCTAAGTGAAGGAGCAGTTTAAATTGCCTCAGGTAATCCTTCTCAATAGGGTTTTTAACCCTGGGAGGAGATGTTGGCATAATTTGACTGCAAAAAAAGGGGTAGTTTTTTTGCCATAGGTGTCCAAACCAAGCATGGGCTAAGTCCAATCATCATGACTTTACCTAAAAATAGAGAAAAGATAATTGTTAAAATAAGTGTTCTTAAAGGATTGGTATGGTTCCTTCCATCTTACGTCTTGGACAGGATAATGATAAAAAGAGTCACCTTTTTTGCAATATTTTGTTATTTTTAACTATTTGTCCCACTGAAAACAGAAAAACAGATAATTTAATACAAACATGGCTGAAGAAAAGTAAAACTGAACTGTAACTGCTGGAGCTTTTCTTTCATTTACATCCTTCCATCTGCCAACACGGGTCAGTCAATTCCTGTACAAACTCTTGATTAATTCCTGGGCTTATCAAATTTCAGATTCCCACTAGATAAATGCCTCCTTTGCACCCCTTGAGGAAAAGAAATGGTGATCCAAGGATTGGTGTGTTTGACAGGCTGTGGAAAACTAAGCTTTAGTTCCATGTTCTGCTGCAGAGTTCCACTCAGATTTGGACAACTTCCTTAATCTCTATATGATGAAGCATTTCCTGCAAAATTAAGGCTAATAGCATAAATAGGCATGCTCTGAGAATATATATAAACCCTTTGACAGGAATGGACTGACATTAGCAAAATTCAAGGTTGAGGGAAATTTCTACTAATATGTTACCTCACATCCTACCCTGAAGCCAACAAAAATCCGACTTTTAATGCTTAATGTGTTAATGTTCCCAAATCACAAACAGGAATAATTGCTTAAGGAATGGTATTATTTGGAAAGGAAGAGAACCTGTTAACTGTAAAAGTCCAAAGAGCTTTAGGTCAAGTAATTTTGTGTGAATGTGCCTGGGGAATGGTCACCTAAATAAATGACAATAGCTTCCAGCAGTAGGGCACAAAGGTTGTAGAGTGATCCTTGGGATGTTACTTGTATTTTCTTCTCCTTCTGCAGTTCTAAAATGGGGAAAGGTTTTCTCTGCACAGGATGTCAGAGCACTTTACTAGAATTTTCAAGATGTTTAGGCATCCCCAATTCTAGAAATTATAGAACTATTATTACCTTCATTATTTCAATGAACTTTACCAACTAGGTGAACGGACACTGCTTTTGAACTACTAAATATTAAATATTTCAAAGCATCCATTAACAATCTCATGTGGAGGATAAGGATTTTGAACGTATTTTATGTTGGTTTAACGTATTATTTTTCTAACTTTTGTGAGAGCAGAGATAAACTAACATAAAGAACTTATTATACTTAGGAATAAGAGTCCTTGGATTACAGCTGTAGTGGAAGATACAGAAAAAAAAAAAAAAAAAAAAAAAAAAAAAAAAAAAAAAAAAAAGCAAAATGATTAAAACCATGATAGGAGTTTAGTGCAGCATGAAACTTTAGATGTCTGCTGGAGAGAGGGAGATTTAAATACCAGTAGTGAGAATATGGAAGAAATATCCTTAATGTAACTACTCCTTTTCAGAGCTGATTTTTTTTTCTTGTTTCACTTGAAAACTTCAATCTTTCTTCCCTATCTTCAAGATATAGTTCTTTCAGGAAAATAGTTTTTCACTCCTACCTCAGATTTTCAGTTAGATTCAGTTACTCATTGTGGAGCACGCACAGCACTGAGAGGCACTTTTGGAGGTGCTACAGATTTTATCTGTCAGCATAACATATCAGAATGGCATTACCCTAATAATATTTCTTAGCATGATATAAATTTTCTGCAACTGGTTGTGACACTTAGGTCTCTAAAGTTATTGTTACTTTTTTTTTCCATTTTGCTGAAAAGCTGTACCAGGAAAATGGATCACTACCATGTCTGGTAACATCTAGAGCTTGTATTTTAGTTTGATATACACCCTAATGCCAATTAATGTCAGTTGAATCACAAAAGTTAGAGATGGAAAACACCTACTACATAATGGCAGGCCATGACTGTTCCCCCAATAAATTCTCAAGTGCTTTGTCTCATCTAGTTTTAAATTACTTGCAGTTGAGGTGTCTCTGGGGAGGCTATTCCACAGACTAATGTACCTTGCCATTAGGAAATATTTGCTTCCTATTCAGACTAAACTTTTCTGTTGCTTATTCTTATCAAATTACTTCTACTTCACTGCTTGCTGTTGCTAAACCACTGCCATTACTCTCACATAATTACTCTTTCCAGACATCAGTCTATAAATCAATATTCCTCTCCTTGTTTATTATATGCCCATATCCCCACTACATTTTTTTTGCCTTTTGTATCATCTCATGATCCAGGCTCTCCTCTTCCAGGACCTCTTTCTGATGTCAGTCCCCCCAACTGAAATGGATATTGTAGAACAGTGTCCTTTGTAGATACAAACTCTCTAGATAGTTTGTGGTAAGAGCCCATTTTGACTGACACTGGAATTTCTTGTTCTCTTATGCCAGCTCTGTCCCATTCATTGGTGGTCAAATGCTTCAGGACCTTGGTACATCATAGTTAAAATATGTGAGGAAGAATAGGCATTTTAGAGTTCCAGGAATTAGGGTTGGGTGACTCAAAGTGTACAGCTAGGTGAGAAATAGGATAGGCACCTCCACACCTCCTTCCACTAAAAAAAAAAAAAACCCAAAAAAACAAACAAACAACAAAAAAAAAAAACCCCAAAAAAACCCCCACAAGCCCTCAAGCCATTTTAAAGCATCCATTGTGGAAGATTTCAGATGATCTTATGGAAGATTGAAATCTTTGATAGTCATTTGTAGTTGAAAAAATCATTGTGGAGAGATGTCTGCCAATGTTTGCAAAGAGTAGGTTGCTTTCTTCAGAGCACTGTGCTGCTCAGGAGCCAGCTCTGTCACTGCCCAAGGCTTTACTGAGCTCTCCTGGTTCCTCTCATCCCCAGCTGCTAATGCACACCTTGAATTCTTGACTATGAATTGTTTAAAATGCAGCCAACCTCCAGATCCAGGACTGGAATCCCGAATCAGTCATCTCTGTAATTAAAAGAGACTGTGGTCAGCCCCTGAGGTGACAGATAAAGCTGAACACCAGGTTAGGACTGATTCTAATGAATCTTCTCTTTGATGTTTTTGTTAATGATGGATAAATGTTTGTGAGACATATTTCTTGATTCTTCAGATACCAGGGAAGATTAGTACTTAGCCAACTTAAAAAACCAACCAACCAACCAACCAACCAAAAACAGGATAAAAAGGGAAATTATATTTTCAAGCTTTTCTCCTGGTAAAGAGCGCTCTTTTGTCGTATTTTCTTTCTTTGCAATTAGCCAAAATTGCCATTGTTGCAAGTCATGGAACAAACAAATTTGCTCTCCTTTCATAAAATAAAATCTAAGCATTCAATCCTAGTTGTCACCTCTTGCTATAAATGCACTTTTCCAGACCATTTCCAAGGTTTAGTTAGGGAACAAAAAGGCAAAAATGCGCATATGGGAGACTGCAAATGCACTCTGACTGAAAGGAGAGCAAATGATTGTTCATTAATTTAAATCTCTATCTAAATATAGGTACCTTTCCATAGATCTTGAGAAACTCTTACGACAAATACAGTGCTTGGTTCATGCCTATTATTCAAATTTCCTAAATTTAGGACATTTGTTCCACAACTCTCAACAATAGTAACTACAGGGAAATGCAAAATTGATCAAGAACTGGAGGAAGCTCAAATAAAGTGAATGAGTTTTGGATAAATAGCTCCACTTCTAGTCTGTGTCCTAAGCTGAAAGCCATCTCTGGCCCCTCTAGATTTGCTTGGTTTTAGTTGCTATGTTTCAAAATTAAAGGGTCTTAAATTATGTTCATTGGCCTGGTTTTAGATTCAGGCAGGTGTGACTGTGTGCAGAGCTGTTACCTTCAATAATGTAGTGTAAATGGAGAAAGAATCTACTTCACTGCCTGCTCTTGGTTTGCCCTTCACATACTCCATGTGCTGTGTGGAGACTGGATCTAAATTCTGCATCAAGACCCTCTTGTTCCTGCAGCACCCTGGGGAATCCTGTGATAAAATGGGAATTCTCTGGCAGCTACAAATAAGTTCAGGTTCATTTCCTTTATGCTGAATTAAATATGTACATGAATAATACAATTGGTGCAGTAAACCTTGTGGTTTACATTATCACATGAAGTTCTTAAAATGTGGTTCCCTACATTTTCAACATGCGGCAAAACTTTGTTTCAATAATGTAAAAGCTGCACTGTAAAAGCTTTTGACAGAAAAAAACCCACCAAGATTTAGTTTCATTATATCGCGTATGTGAAATAATTTGGCTTATGGACCCCTGGCGCATGTCATAAAATCAACCACAGAATGGCTTGGGTTGGTAGGAACCTCAAAGATCATCTTGTTCTAACTCCTTGTCATGGGCAGGGGCACCTTCCACCAGACCAGGATGCTCAGAGCTCCATCCAGCCTGGCCTTGAACACTTTCAGGGATGAGGCAGCCACAGCTTCACTTGACAACCTCTGTCAGTGCTCACCATCCTCACAGGGGAGAATTTCTTCCCAATATCCAATCTAAACCTACTCTCTGTCAGTGTGAAGCCATTCCCCCTTGTCCTGTCACTCCAGCCCATTGTAAATAGTCTCTCTCCGTCTTTCTTGTTGGTTCCTTTCACGTACTGGAAGGCCCCAATTAGGTTACTCTGAAGCCTTGTCTTCTCTTGGTAAGACAAGCCCAACTTTCTCTAGATGCTGACATTTAAAGAGTAATATTTCACATTTAGACTGAACTTTGCCTGTATGTTGCAATTGTTTCTGAGGCTGCAATGCTGTGTAACACTCCAGAATAGGTGATGCCATACAGACCCCAAGTCGGGGTAGACTTTGGTCCCAGAAGGGATTCATGAATAAACGAATTTCCAAGGAAAATGTTCTATGGAAAAGAGAAGCAGTGGGAAACACAATGATTTGTGAGCAGACCTGGCTGTGCAGAGCTGGTGGTTTCAGACACTTTCAGTAGAGTGACACAAACTCTCTTGGATGGTTGTTCCCCACTTTGTTTTTAAGAACAAGTGTTGTATTTTGCAATTACTTTCTTTGGGAGAGTTCTAGAATATGTTTTGGATTGTAAATTGTAAAATATCTAGGAGTATGCTTAAAAGTTATCAAAGTATCTCTGTCTATTTCCTAGTGGTACAGAAACTTAGTTTCTACTGAACCTAGCGGGTGACCACTTAATTAATGAAATCTTTCCAGGACTTCATAATGGGCTCTATCATTTTCTTTCTGGTTAATAAGAAAATGACTGGCTTTAAAGAACAATTCAGCTGGAATTTTTCAGCTCTGGATCTAAAAGCATAATTCTAACTCTCCCTTTAATATGAACACGAGTTTCAATGAAACACAAAAGCAGAGTATGTCAGTCCAGCAGTATGGTGCTTTGCCTTGCTCTTTTATAACATGAGGCCAATGTTACTCTGCTTCTAATTCTTGTGCCAGGGCAAATCATCCATTTAGGTTTTATTGTTCTGTGTTTTCCAGTCTCATAGAAAGGTAGAGATTTGGTCAGGTCAGATCCTCTTGATCGTCCTTCTTAATGTGAAGAATCATATTTATGTTGGACATGGTCCTTGGGTAAAGGAATTAGCCTCTTTTTCTATAATGCCATTTAAAATGTATCTTTTGTAATTAGGTTTAAATTTAGGTAATGAATACAGACAGAGAGTTAAACTTGGTGCACTCAAACAAAAACCAGGAAGGGCATATTATTTGGGATTTATATCAGGGTCCATGTATAACAGTCAGGATGCCTGGGCTCCTATCCTGTTTACCACAAGTTGCTGGCTCTGAACATACAATTATTTTAAACAGCAGAAATCTTTATTACTGGGGCAAATCCATCCTTTGTCTCTGTGGGTGGAAATTCCCATGATTTCAATGTGACTGCCCATTGCCTACATGTGGATGTATTTACTCCATGGGAAGGGAGTTCTGGCCCAGAGTTTCAAAAGTGGGTGTTTAACAGAGCCTTGTATAACATTTTTACACTTATTCTCTAACATAAAAGATGATACCAGGCAGTGGTACTGGCAGGACTTGCTCACACAGATGTTATTGGTAGTTTAGATAAACAGTAACACCTAGGATGCCAGATGTTGTGATTCATCCCTGGTGCTTGCCAAACTGTAATTCATATTCCATTAGGGGCTACTGGTTATTTATTTTTCAGCCCACTAGAAGTTTAATTGACTCTTTCTCCATCTATTCTCCTTTTCCCCTCTGCTCTTTCTTCTTCTCATTTACTTTTCTTCTACCTACATTAATATTCATTTTGGCCTGAAGCATGGAGAAATCCCATCAGTCACCCAGGGACCAAGTACCCTAGGCCAGAGTATCCTATTTTTACTTAAGACTTAGTGGTAGTATCCAAATAATTTCCCATTTTCCAACTGAGAGGTGGGTGAGGGGAGAAGATGAAAACCTTTGCCAAGAAGCTCTCTGTGGTGGATACTAAGATAAGTCAGGTAGCAGATGTCCAACCCAAACTTCAGTGTGTAATTAGCTGATTCAATATCCAAAAGAAGCAGGTAACTGTTGTGATTTGTGAATCCTCTGCCAGGGCAGATAGTTTACAGCTTGCAGATATTTCTCTAATGAGGGAGGATAGCATGAGCTCTGCGCAGTAAAACACTGTTTTCTTAGTATTCAAAAAGAATGGCTGGGTTTCTTTTCTTTAGGGATGTTCTTGGCATAGACAGAACACAGTTCCTGTTCTTTTCTTTGCTATTTCTTGGAAGTGTTCTTAAAACTATTGATACAATATGCAAATTCAATGCAGGAAATGTAACATTATATAAGTATAATTATCCCTTTATCCAAATATGTTTTTATTTGTCCCTACATATTTTAGTCCTGTTTAAAAAAAAAAAAAAAGAGAAACATAATTGTATAAATTGTCAAAAAGAAAAAAGTCAGAGTAAGATGGTGTAAAAATCAGATCATAAAAAGAAATTGAGGAATTAGAGAAATGCTATAAAAGAAAAAATATGGATGTCACTGGAAAAGCACAGAAAGGGTCCATTTCAGGAAATAAAAACGTATGCCTGGCTGTTGCCATTCTAGGAGAACTAGACATGGAAAGGAGAGAATGGAAAATAAGATCAAAGCTGTAAAGCCATTTCTCCTCCCTTCTTTTCAGTGTCATTTCATAAAGGAGTGCAGGGAGAGGGGGAGATGAGGGGAAGGGGGCCAGGAATCCTAGCAACCAAAATATATGGATGCAAACACCTTTAAAATGTGCAACTGCCAGCAAAAGTTCTCAGAGGGTCAGCTCACTGCTTCTGTTCCTGGGCAGAGCAAGATGTGCTCACAACAGCACTATGACTTTGTTTTCCTCACTTCCTAAGGTGGAAAGTTATTGTTTTTTATGTCTGCAATATTTTGATGTGCAATTCTATGCCTATAGAATGTTGGGGAGTTAAAAAAAAAAAAATTGCTTGGATGTAGTTAGTTTGAAGAAACATCTGGAGAAGTGCAGGAGAAAGGGAAACAATGTTTTGTACAAGTCGATAGGATTCTTTTTTATACTCTATTAGGATTTCCCTTTCTTTTCTAAAATCTGTGTATTTTCTTTCACTTACCTTTTTTTTTTTTTTTTTTTTTTAATTTTTTTTTTTTCCTCCATGAATCCCTCCTTATTGTTTTCTTTCAAAACAGAAATCTGGACAAAAAGTCACAGTAACTCCACTAAAGTCAGTGGACTTTCTCTGGTTCAAGAGATGAAATATCCTTTTCTCTTCATTGTCTTTGTTCAATTTGCCCCATTTTCTGCTGTCTCTCCCCCACATGACATTTCCTATTGAACAACTTCTTCCTTGTATTTTTTTTTCTTAAATTATTATTATTATTATTATTATTATTATTATTTTTTTTTTTTTTTTTTTTTTTTTCTGCCCAGCACTTTCTAGTAAATATCTCTGTTCTTCACTACCAGTACAACTGGCAGGCAGGTGTTGGTTCCTTCCATTCACTGACAGGAGGAATATTTTATGGCAGAACCCAAAACTGCCCAAACAACAAGCCCACAAATGAAATCATCACCATCACAAGCACCAGAGACAGTGAAGGTGCCAGTTATCCCAAGTCCTGGACTTGGAAGGAAAAGACTGAGCCATAATTCACCCCTTCATTGCAATTTGGTGCTTTTAGCACCTACAATTTCTTTCCCAGGGTCAGTATTTTAGGAATGACACAGTAACGTTGCTGTCTATGAATGTCCAGGAGAAGCTGACAGTGGAAATGGACAATGTAATTGTTGCTTACTTTGAACACTCACATAAATAAAGCAATGGTAGCAAATTTACATGTAAATTATTCCAGTCCAGTGTGGATATTGATTCACTGGGGCTAATAACAGTTCAGCAGGTTGTAACAAAGAGTAATGGAAGAAATTTCTACTGGAATGACAAAACTGAAATCTGCTCTAAGTCTTTTGAGGTCATGTAAACAGTGTTTTTCATATTGCTAAACCTCTCACATAATCTTTCAATCTGAATCCTTAAATTCCTTCTAGAATCAAACCCCTATTTCACTCATAACAATGCTTATATATATTTTCTAATTGCATAAAGCTGCTTCAGGCATTACACAAATCAATCCACACACTTACCACATATTTTTAGTTGGCATAAGTTATTAAGACTGTGGTACAGTAGTATTTGATTATCTTTGAAAGGATGAATGCTCCAATGAAAAAGAATAGTCTTTGTCTGGAGAGCAGTAGACCATTTCAGCTTTCACAAACAAAAATGTATCAAAAGCTAAATCCAGGAAAGTTGCATTCTAGAACAAAGTGATAGGATGATTAGAACCTGTCTGTTCTCCTTTTGTTCTTGCCCCACTTGGGAAAGGTCTTCTAGAGATCACTCAGAAAAGGTTAAAAACTTTGCTGCCTTTTTCCTAAACCAACAGTATGGTGATAATCCTATGAAAAAGAAACATAGTAGACAACATCAAAGTCCATCAGGCCCAAGGAGACAGACTGAAAACAGATGAAACCCAGGTGTGGGTTTAGACTCTGCCATAGTTTTGTCTTGTAACGTGCTCATTGATAAAAGCAACCAAGCAACCAAGTTCGGTTGCTGGCAACTGTGAAATACTTGCAGCTTTGAATTCAGCCTGGATTCTGAAGAATCATTTTGAGAAAACAAATGTAAAATTTTGGGTTCCTTTTTGATTTTCAGGATGCAGAAACAAAGATGGTCTGGTTAACTTCAGGGTATGCAGAATTAGGTGTTTAAACAGAAAGTGAGAAAAAGAATTATGAAGGGGTTTTGTGTTATTTTTTCTCAAAAATGTATCTTTGTATCCCTAACTTTCTGTGTGGAGAATAGATTTCCAACTCTGATCCACTATGACACACTAAGGGTAGCAGCAGGACAGAGCTGCTTAAGAGCAAACAGTGGAGACCATGCCAGTTTTGTAGCTGGGGAAGTTGAGAAGGAAAAGGGGAGTGGGAGTCACTAAACCCTCTACTGACAAACTGCCAAATCTGCAGGAGAAATGTCCTCTGACACTAGGAAAGAACTCCCTGCTCCTTTGACTTACCTGTGGAAGAATAAGGGTATTTTCCAAACAGCTTTCTTGGCTCTGGTCATCACTCGCCTCCAAATGTGCATTAAAAAGCAAGGCAGAACTCTTCAAATGTAATTTACTTGGTTACAATAATGGATTTTGTCCATTAAATTGCTTGTGTGTCCACAATCAAGTCTTAGTGTGCTTTTAAACCACTGACAATCTTCTTCATGTAGATCAAATCTTCCAAGCTGCAATTCAGCTGATAGATATTTCCATGTACACAGTTGTTATGAGCATGATTAATGCTTGGATACACTGTTTGCATTTTCCAGTGCCATGTGTAGGATTTACAAAGCCCAGACTATCTCATGTATAGCCAAAGTCCAAATAAACTTTGGTTTCCCTGTTCCTGAAGAAGAAACTTTGACAATAGAAGAAACAATTGTTTAGAAACAGTATACACTTTCTAAAAGATGTGCTGGCCTACAAAAGAATATGTTTTAAAAGTTTACACTGTTTTTTACAATGCTTTTGGTGTTTTATGCAAGCTGTCATATAATGGAAATAATGACCTCAGGGACATGTGTTTATCTTGGGTTTAGCCCACTCAAAATACATTTAGCCTTTAACTTTTCTGTAGGCCAAAACCACATCAAATGGGCCAAAGATGGAATAAACACACACACTCCTGAGGTCATTATCACTTCATTGTAGTTTTGTAGAAGAAAATGAAAACAAATGCTGTCTCTTTGTGTTGCTTTTGGGACTCAGCATGCCCAAGTGATGGTGTATACACTATTTTATAAATATTTTCGTTTTAGAGATGTGCTTTTTTTTTTTTTTTTTTTCTCCTCTGCCACTTCTTAATTGTAAATTCTTCTTTGTTAACACTTCAATCTTTAAAACATTGAAAAGCTGAAATTGTAGAAATCAGAGCTGGAGTTGCCAGTGCAATATTAGTAATATCAGTAGCTGGCATTCTCCATGAAGAGAGGCACAGATGGAACATTTTAAGAAGAAGAGTTAGCATGGAGAATCTACTCCTTTTATGAGCTGAGTCTGGGAATATTGGATGGGGTTTTCTTTGTGAACAAATAAATGAACTTTGCACCCCAATGCTACAAGACTGTTACTGATCAGTACAATAAATATAGATCAATGCTATTCCTACCACTACAAAAAATGTGGCAAACAAACTCTGCCACCTTACTGTGGGAAAGGCTTACTTTTTCTTACTTTTTTTTTTTGTTGTTGTTGACCCTATTTCAACATGAATATCACAGTTTACTCCTGTCATGTTCTGCAACAGTCCCTGTGGACTACAGCTGATGAAATTTTACTCATCTTTTCAGAAGATTTAGTTTCCTTCCTAACCTTTAGTTAGGAAGGGGGAGGAAAAAAGGTTTCTCTGAAACATTCAACTTAAAAGCAAAATGTTGAAGTCATTAGCAATTTTAAAAATGTATTTGATAGGGTGAGGATTTCACTCTACACCCAAATGGTACTTGGACTCAATGCTGTAAAATAGAAGCTCGTGGAAAGCTGCAGATTTTGTCTCTGCAAAGCCACCCAGAACAAGCTGAACTTCAATGGAAAAGTATTTCAAAAGTCCTAGGTTCTTTACATTTTAGGTAAATTATGTGTTTAAGTGACTTCCTTTCTTTTAAATATGGAAACAATATGGTTTGACTTGTGGATAGATAAGTTGACCCTGGCAAATGTTCTTCCGAAGGAAAGGAAGCATTGTGCATGTTAAAGGGAGCTGTTGGCACTCATGGTTAATGCAAACTGAGGCTATCCAAAATTCTGGAAAGGTCAGTAAGGTACTGATTCCCATGCAGGTCTGCCAAAGGCCCAGCAGCTGCAGGGAGGTGGGCAGATCTCTTCAGGAAGAGACTATGAGCAGCACGGAGTCACTACAAGGCGGCACTGACTGTAATCCCAAGGACTTGGAGGAAACACACACCAGCAGCAGATGCGCCTGTTGGTTTCTCTTACTGGTACCTGGTTAACCAGACAAGGCATTCAGAGGGGCAAGGATTTACTAATAGAGATGACCCAAACAGCTGTCTCTTCTTGTCCATAAAAATACCTCCTTGAGAGCTAATTCCCACCCCTCGTTATTGGCCCTAATTCTATGTGGAACCTTCATTTTCATCATAGAGGTGCTGGCAACATGTGTAGTACAGCCAGTCAAGGCTGTGTGCAGTACAGTGCTCCCCTGGGCGGGAAAAGACCTCCAAGAAGACTTTTCTCTTTCAAAAATCAGGTAACATTTATTTTTGTAGTCGGTTTATATGACAAGGTTTTGATTGTGTTGGTATCACAATTTTAGGCTTAGAAGACCTCCCAAACCATGTAATATTTGAGGAATGGCACCATTTGAGTTTGAAAAGCACCACAGCTTGGCATGTAGCAGAGCAAACAGCATCTAACACCAGGTTTCCACCTGCACCTACAAGGATGACAAATGTGGAATGGGAACAAACTAGAGAGTCTGTAATTGGAACCAAACTGCACATCCGTGGTTGCTCTCCAACCCTCTACCTTCTGCCCCTCCCTTGACCATGGACCTTGATCTGCACCTCCTTCCCTCCTTGCCCAGGTTTGGATGGACAAGAGGAGGGCAGTCTCCAGGCAGGCTGGGGCACGCTCTCCTGGAGGGCAGGAGGAGGGAGGCAGGGAGAGGAACTGGGGACTCAGCCTGCAGAGAGGATTGGAGCTGTGGGAGGGTCTGAAAATGTCTTTACATGTTGGACTCATTTTCATTTCCAAAATTCAGTGTTTCTGGTAGCACTTATTTTTAGTTTGAAGTTCTATCTAACAGTTTTTGAGACTGGGCAGTGTAGTAATTTAGCAGCCCTTATGTGAAGAAATGGAGGCTGCAGCTTCTGCACCGCTTTTAATATTTGTTTACCGTTTCAATTTTGTAGCACGCCGACATTTAAATGTTCTGTTTGCTGTTATTTTGACACCTTCCCTTTATTCGCGTATTTTTAATCTGTGAAAACATAAAACTTGGTGCTTGCTATTTATATTCTGGGGATTAGAGCTGACTTTTTTTGAAAGTGGGCCTGGGTGGAGGTAACTGGAGAGTGTACCTTCCAGAAGGGTGATCAATCAGTATTTTCTGACTTCTAGCTAAAATATGTATCAAGAGATTTTCCTCTACCACTTTAAGTTTCTCTGGTCTAAAAGAGAAAGGAAAGTAAAAATTATTGTTATGCTGTAGTAATTAAAGGTTTTCCATAAACACATATAAGTTGATAAACAGTTTTTTTCTAAAATAATTGTCTTGGATTTGAGAACTCATCTGCTTAGTCTCAACTCTGATACATTATCTATACCATGGAATATTTTCACAACAAAACATAAAATCATATATCAATGCAGTCATGAATCTCAACCTAAATGGTTAGAAGTATTTGCAAGCTATAGAGCTTTGCATGGTTTTGGTTATACAATTCCAAGTGAGACCAGGTAATCTTCAGAAGTGGAAAATAAGTTTTCATCACAATTTTTTAAGAACAAAAATTCAAAGTAAAATTCCAAACTATAAAATTCACTAAAAAAGGTACACTGAAGAAAATATTTACACAGTTACCTGGAATGATATGAAAGCAGAATTATGCAGAACTGTTTTTTTGAAAACAAAATCATACAGGATCTTAGGAGGCTACCAGACATATTCCCCTACAGGTGGTCAAAAACCCAGAAGATCATCTCTTTCATTATTTTTTCCTTTTTTTTTTTTCCTTCTCTCTCGACATATCTTTCTCTGTGGAAATCATTACTATGTTACTGCTCTTCTTTGATTTCTGTGCTTTGCAGCAGCTCACCCTATGGGCCATCTCTGCCTTCTCTCAAAGAGCAAATCTCCATAATATTCAAGAATTATTACAACCTACACCTTCTATATATGAACAAATGAGTAAGAAAGAACTGCAGCATAGCCTGGCAGCATCGTGGTACTTTACTGGAGGCTTAGATAAGTGCAATTAATAGTCTTGCATCAAGGATTTAATCACAGCTGCAGAATTATTAGGTACAAAATCTTGTTTCAAATCTCGCATGGAAAGTTGGTCAGTGACAGAGTCAGTTTCTGGTCCGTGGCCTGGAACTAAAAATACAGTTTCTTCTTCTTCCCAGAGGAAGCCTCTCCTGATGCACAAAAGGGAATGATCCTCTGTCAAAGGAAAATGAAAGTTACTTTAACTTTCATGATTTTATGAAAATGAATTTGATTGCTATGTGGTTTTCCACAAGGCAGTCTACATCTTAACACCAAAATCCACTGGCACCTTTGATCTTCTTTGGGGAATACATTTTCAGAGATTCACTTGGAATTTAGCTGTGTGGCCAGTGTAGAGTCAGTAGGATCTGTATGGTTATATCAGTTTGCTGCTTTGAAAATTTACTCTGTTGTATTTTAAAATATGCTGTCTCATTACACAGAAATAAAGAGGATTTTTCTGATACCTTATTGAGATAGCAGATGTGGGGCTTTGTGTGCTTTTGTTTTCACTGCATCTTCTTTTGATTAGCTGCCTATTTCTTGTTAAGCAATAATAGCAAAACATTTCTTCAGGGTTTTTTTTTCAGCTCCAGTCTGTTCTATGAAAGTAAAAGAGGGAAAATTTTAAAGATTTGTCTTGTGAAACTGTTATTTCTTTGATTAACATTCAGAATTCTGATGCTTGTTTTATGAAATTAATGTAACTTTGAAGAAAGGAAAAAGGAAATACTGATTTTTCATAATAGATTTTAATTAGGATGTGTGTTTGAGCCTTGGGAGTCTGTCCCATGCATGTTTTCAGATCTCTCTCATCATCCCAGAATCAGAACTCTAATTATCACACATACAGACCAACTTGTATTCTGAAGATATCAGAAAATACATAAAGAAAGATTCTTCTTTTTAATTGCATCCTTATAACCCCTGCTGTATAGTTTCTATTGCCATTGGTGTGCCTGCACTGATCTTTCTGTGTGGGGGTGCTGAAATGTTATCATAAGTTTCTTAGTTGTAGGTTTGATGTGATTTGGACTTTAACCCTAGCCTGGTAAAGTTCCTGTCTTGGATTGTGCTTATCAGAGGTTGATAAGAGTTGCCAAGACAACTCTAATCCTCTGCCCTGGGTTTCGATCATCCCATTGTATTTTCCCCCATCCCATTGTATTTCTCCCCCACATGTCCACCATCCCCCAGGCCCCAGAACCTTCAAGAGAGGTGTCTGACAGGGATTGGTGGGTCTCACAGGACCACATCCCAAATTCACCTGATTTGTTAATGTTGTGTATTGCATTTTGACCTTACCCACCTGGCCTTGTTTCATTGGTCTGGCAACTTGTATCCACCCCTGAGATTTTGGGGGAACAAAAACCCCCTGTAACCGAGGCTGGGGGTCACTCCCCAGAGGCACAGGCCTGGAACCAGGGGCTGCCCCCTGAGTTACCCGAATAAAACCTTTTCTCCCTGAGCCTCCGGAGTGTCCCCTCTTTCAAACCACGGCCGAGACAGCTAAGGCAAAGGTGCTGCGGAGCCAAGGACCCACGCAAAGGTACTGTTGGGCGTATCACAGCTAGCAGGGTGGCCCAGCTGACGCTGAGCTGACCTGAGAGACAGATACACGAAGCAACATTTCTGTGTTTTTATTTCCTTTGGTATAGGTGAGCCTGTTGGGTTACATTTGGAAGAGGATCTGTGCTCAAGCATCTCTCTGTTCTCCTTCAGCTTCTAGCAGAATTAATGTGGTTAGACAATTCCTGGCATGTGTGGGGCATTAGAAAATACAGAAAGAGGGGCTATCCTGGGTGTGGAACTCACTGCAGGTTACCTGAACTCCTCAGGCATGGCTCTCCCATTTCCCATAGCAGCAGGATGAGGGCAGGAAAATAGGGACAGTGATACCCAGTGAGGGAGTCTGGATGGACTCAAGTGGTTCTGTTCCAGGTTGGGGTCTGTCAGGAGGTTTTTTTTTTTCCTCTGTTGTCCAGGCACAGTTTTGGAGGCACAAAATGTGGGTCTCAGTTGCTTGAGACATTGGTAGATATTTTGCATTCTGAATAAATGCTCCAGGCAGTAGTGTGCTGGTGTCCCTTCCTCTTCTTCCTCTCCTGTTCAGTGGCAGGCTCAGAACTGTGGTGCACCCTGAGACCTTTCCCCACTGAGTACAGAAATTCACTATTGACAGCTTTTGGTTGAGCTCTAAGTGAAGAAATGTCTGGATAAACAAGGAGCTGGAATTAAACTAAGTCCTTCACATGCCAGACCAGAAACATTTAAAAATCCTGATCAGCTCTGAATCTGTGGTATCAGCCCCACTTTGTTGTCTCAGACTTTCTGTGCCTGTCAGAGTAAGGCCCTCTCTGAGCAGGCAGAGTTGGAGCACACAGTTCTCCACATCTTGTGTGGTGCTGTCTGTCCTCAGCCCATCCTGTAGGGTGAGTTTGCTCTAGAGCTAACCAGGCAAGTTCTTGAGAAATTTTTAGCTCTGCATATAGTCTTGTAAAGTCTATTCACTGCCAGGACAGTGCCTGCATTCATTTTGTTACATTCCTCCTGCATCCACTGATAATGAGGCTCATTACATAGAGAGACTTGTTATTTATCAGCCTTCACCTGAGGTCCAAGAGCAGAGATAAGGGATGATGATATCTGTCAGATGTTCACACTGCAAACTGCCATTCATTCAGTCAGGTGAGATGAATTAGAATAAAGTTCCATACTTCTCTTAGCAAGACTTCTAGCAGACTCAGAGGGTGAGCCTCTGCTAAGCCACATTTAATTCCAGCAGAACAGGACAGAAAATTACCCATGCCAGAAGAACTCCTATTGTCTTTTCAAACGCAAATGAGGATGTCTGAAAGAAGAGATATTATTGACTTAACTGGATCCTTTCTAGGCTATGATGAACAAAGCATGATGGCAACAAGGAGTACACTGCTTACATTAGGGTGCAAGATCTCAAATCTCTAGAGGGGATTTGTACACCAGGGCTGTGGCCACTTCACCAGCCCCCATTTGCCAAGGGCTTAAAAGATGACAGATTTGGTATTCCCAAATTTATTTCCTGTTTTGAAACCCTTAAAATATGGTTAAAATCCATTTTGTGGAAGTCTATTGTCTTTCAGAAGTCTGAAATTGGGCTTGATATAGGCTAAAAAATATTGTTAATTCATAACTAGGAAAACTCAAGTGCAGGGGATTTTTAATTGCTTTAGTTTCAACAGTCACATAGAGTAAATATATCCACACTTAAAAATATTTTGAACCATATTATTGATCTATTCAATAGCAGACAAGAAACTGTGTGTTTAAAAGAAATAAAACAAGTTTTAAAAAGGTAGAATTTCATGACAAATATTTTGTTCTTATATGTGTATATTAATGCCTTAAGAAATGCAGTTATAATGGCTCAACATTCAACATGTTTTGTTGGGGTTATATGGCCTTTTAAAATTTATATTGATGAAAATATTCATCCTGTAATTTCAATATGTAAAAATTTGGAGCCTTACTTAAGGCAGATAAAGGACTTTATTTTCTAGCATATATATATATATATATATATATAAATATAAAACCTAACACAAGTTCATAGTTTACAAAACCTCTTAGCAGTCTCTACAGGGTTTTGACTGAATATATATTTCTCAGGTCCAGGGATCTACTGCTCCCTGAAATCAACAGGGCTTTGCTAAGCACTTGTCTGACCCAGAGTAAACTCCTTAGAAAAAAATCTTCATCTCTCTTCTTTCAACATGTATTTTACTTTGCTTAGTATAGCCACCTCATACTCACAAAGCTTGCATTTCATTTTCTAGAAGTGAAGTTTGGCTCTTAATACTGCACCATCTACCTGCCATAATAGGCTAGCTACCAGAACTGGAGCAATTCTGTATATTTAACTCTTCATATTGAAAATCATGTTGGAGGAGATAATTTTTCAATGTAGAGAAAGTAAACCATTATGGTTTTGTTAGATTATTTCTAAAAGTCCACTAAAAGTGCTTCAGAAGTCACTTATGACAAGTTGAAATATTTCAAATCTTCAATTTACTTTGATTTCCTGAGAATCTACACTTTCTGTGCCTTTTATGATATCACAGAACTGCCACGATAGATGGATGCCTTTTGATTCATACTGAGGTTTCCTTTCTGTCTAGATCAATACACTTATTGGAGTATCTTTTTTTACTGGGGATTTTCAGATCCAAAGTTTTGTGGATTTTTTATTTTATTTTATTTTCCCTCCCTTCCCTGCAGTTCTGGATACCTAGGCCTCAGGACTGCAGAGTTTTGGTGTTGTGGTGATGACAGAGATGTCCTAGTGAGCCCCTAGCAAGAAAACCACATATTAATTTTTTAGGTGCTTGCAACCCTTAAGGGTTCAATGTTTCCAGTGCTTTCTTGTAGTCTGCTAAAAAGATAGAGGAGCAGGGAAGGAAATTGTCCATACAAGTAAATTAGCAACTGACTCCGACTGAAAGGTCAGAATGAGTCAGGTAAAATGCTGCTTTTCACAGAAAGAAAAAAAGGACTTTAAAAACCTTGTTCTAAGGAAAAAGAATGTAAGGAAATGCCGCAAGATGTGAATCTTGAGGTAAGGTTGTAAGAGGAGATTAAAAAAAAAGGATGAAATGTCACAGGCAAAGAATAGCAATGAGAGTGTCTAATCTGCATTTTGGATATGGTGTGATATAATCAGTTTTATATTGTTTGGCAGGAAAAATTAATGTATTGATGAATTTCAAAAAATGTGTTCAATTTTTTCATTTCAACTGAAAAGAAACAGGAAGTGACCATATTGCTTTTCTTTATAAATACTATACATGCTGAACAACGTTATGGTAAAAAGATATAGTTACTTATGTGTGAACATCTTACCATGTATTCTTATTCTGTAAGATTATTTAGGTATGATCTTCTCACTAGGGGTTCTGTGATAATATTCTCAATGCCTGGACTTTGGCCAGTCTGTGGAATTACAATTCTTATGACACTCTCATTCAGATTTCCACATTTTGTTTGCAGGTGGATGCATTGCAAGAGTGTGGAACAATTCTGTATCATACCATTTTATCTGAAGTCTGCATTTGGCACACAGAGGAATTATTCCATAGACTTCAATGGACTTTCCATAATTTTTGGACTGCTCATGAGAACCATGGATATACATAAAAATAGATAAACACAAAAATGTACACATATACTTTTTATATGACTTTTACATGTAACATTGACTTTCTACCTGAAGATGTTGTACAGATTCCCTTATTTGGCTTCCCCAGGGAAGCAGGTTTTCATAAGTAGGCTTATCCAAGTCATTTACTGAACTGAGAATGCAGAATTGCTCAATATAAATTGAAAAACTGGCAGTCTCTGAGGGCAATGATCTATGTTCACTTTCAGCCAGTATGGAAGAAATGCACTTTAAATTCTTTTTTTTAGAGGAAGTCAAAGGCTCTAGCTAGCAGAGAAATTTGCATTCAGGAAATGTTAATTAAAATTCTCTAGATGAAAATTTCAAAATGGACACTGAAAGTGTTGATGGCATCTTGCTGCCCAAGCCAAACTTCATTCAGTTGTCTCTGTTTTCAAGGGAAATTACTTCACAACAGATTTGACTAGAGATTCACTAACATGAACTACTCAAATTTCACAATCTGAGCTGCTGTGCCAATATCATCTTGTAAATACCAGTGAACAAATATGGGACGGAGCACTTCTCCTGTGAGGAAAGGTTAAGAGAAATGGGATTGTTCAGCCTGGAGAAGAGAAGGCTTCAGGGTGACCTGATTGCCCCTTCCAGGAGCTGAAGGGAGTCCACAAGAAAGATGGAGACAGAATATTTAAAAGGGCCTGGAGTAACAGGATGAGGGGGAATTGGCTTCAAACTGACAGAGAGTAGGTTTGGATTGGATATTAGGAAGAAATTCTTCCTTGTAAGGGTGGTGAGACACTGGCACAGGTTACCCTGAGAAGTTGTGGATATCCCTGGAAGAGTTCAAGACCAGGCTGTGATCCCTTTTTCAATCTAGAAAGGAAACAACACACACTTTCAAGATAATTTAGTATAGGAGATACTATAAAAGTGGATTTTTATTGGAGCTCCAGGGGCAATTATGGAAGACTGTCCACAAAACCCACCCCCATGGGGGTGGACACAGTTTTATAAGTTTGGCAAATTAGCATAACTGAAAAAAAGAACCAATTAGGACAAGTGGTGATGCAATTGTCCCCCCTCCCAGGTCAAGCCGCTTCTACAAAGCCCCCCTTGGTACTAGCTCTACTTTGTTTATGAAAATGTATCTTGAATAATTGTTCTCAACCCTGGTAGCCAGGTAGAGCCAAGGCCAAGATAGGGGCCCTGGAATTTGTTTTCCTAGGGAAAGGGCATGGAAAATTACTGGGAAAACTAGCCACTAATACAATAGGTTACAAATATATGTGTAAAGAATACAGAGAATGTAGAAGGAAAAAAAAAAAAAGGCAGAAATCAAAATGGCATCAGCTGGACAGGGCTCTGAGCAACCTCGTCTAGTGGAAAGTGCCCCTGCTCATGACAGGGAGTGAGATGATTTTTAAAGTCCCTTCCAACCATCCTGTTATTCTATGACATGAACTGCTCAAAGCACTTTAAAAGTGCCCAAAACAGTTTGTTGCAAGGACAAACCTCTTGTGCAGGAAGAAGACAGCCAAGTCAGAAGGGGCTGAAATGGAGAAAGGAAAGAATTAAAAGTATCTTAGAAAGGAGCAATGTCTCTATCAGGCTTAAGTGGATGCTGAAGAAATAGAGAACTGGAAAAAATGGGAAAAAAGGATAGACTCTTCACAGGTCTTCAAACCCTACACTTTCTGGCAAGGCTACTCTCTTAGGTCCATACATTGTGGCACAGTAAGCTTTCAAAGGTGCTTTCATCAAGTGAGCAAATGACTTGATGAGTCCTTGCATTGTTTTTTTCCCTTTATTGTGTTGTTTTCTGGTTGCCTTGCTAGATAAGTCACACAGGAGCTTTTGAATGTGGCATACAAATTTCTACGCTTTCCAGTGACAACTGCCTGGGCAAACATCTATTATTCTAATAGATGAAAGTATGAGGTCAGTCTTGAGTCTTTTGGCACATTCCTGAAATCTTCATTAAATCTCCAGAAAGTTGATGTGTATGTCAAACTCCTAGTTAAAGAGGTATGCTGAATGCCAGATTAAATTTAATGGCTATGATAAGACAATCTATATGATTGATCAAGTATTTCAGGAAGAAATGTGCTGCTGATACACACTGGACTTTGTTCCATTCATTTTTTCATTCTTCTGCTAGCAAAAAGCAAAAGTGTTATTTTTTCTTATTTATTAATCCTCCTTTCAAAAGATTTTTCCATCTTTTACAACATATTTCTTGGTCGTTTCACATTTTTCATTGACGGTAACAGAAATAACTTGCTACATTCAACTTGGGGAGCCAAAACCAGCATTGAGGTCAGCAGAATTATGGAAAAGATGCACTTTCCCCTAATATGTTCTTAGTTTTCTCTGTTATCCGATTTAAAAATATTGATAGCACCTATTTATGGATGTACTTTTTAAATAAGAGAATATCCAGAATTTGAGAGTCTCTATGACAAGCAGATTTAAACTACGTTTCAGATTATTTTTATCTCTGTGACTTCAGAATTTGACACGTACCATCAAATTCCAGTTTGTTGATTTAAAAGTCCTCTTATCAGAAAGAAAAGTTTCTGGTGCTTGATGGGTTTTTGTGTTGTGCTGGTAATTTTGGAGGAAGCTTGGAAGGTGGACAGGTGGTTTACAAAATCAGAAGTGGAGTGATGAGCTTCTGCTAGAAACTGAAGTGAAACACCTTAGTTTGGCTTTGGTTTTCATACAGCATAAGATATCACACAGATGGTACTGGACACTGGACAAACTGGCTATTGCTCAGTAACTCTGGAAGATGCTGGCAGGGCATCCACAGGATGGTGTTCCTTCAGTCTCTTTTTCACATTCTGTGCCTTTTCCCCCAGTTTTTGGCAGAGCATATCCAATATAATTATTAGTATTTCTTATGTCATGCCTAAACTCTTACTTTGATTAGGTGTTTCATATTTAGAGGGTGTTATGTTTATTCAGTGGCTTTACTTGGCAAATATTACTGCCAAGAAGATGACTATGTCACTTCTTACCCACAAGACCCCACAGACCACTTACTTTTTCAGAATATATCTGAAGGGCTTTGCTGAAACTCAGTATGCCAGGAGAACACCATGAAACTCCTGCAAAACTGGAGTTGAGCTTTAAAAACAGTGGTTGTTGACTTCCAGTTTTTAAAATAACTTGTTTCTAGACATTTTTGGTAATTTCTGACTACATTATACTCTTGCTTCCTAGACTAATTAGTGAAGATAATTTAGAGCTTTGGAAGTTAGTTTCTGTTTGGCAAAAAATTACCAAGTGACATGGAGTCAGTGTATTTTCTTAGCATAATTTCCATGTATTTCAAATGTAGGGAAGAGTCAGATCCTCTGAACAGAAGCAGCACATTCAGCTCACAGACGGTTCTCTTTTTGCCAATGCCTCAGGCTAGGAATCTTTTCCTTATCCTACCAGACCTACACTGCCTATCTTGCCTTCCTTGCTCTCCAGAATCCACTCAGGCTATGTGAAAAAAAGCTGTGCACTTGGTGATTGTTCACATAACAGTGATTGCAGCTTGGGAAACCCAATTAGATCAGCAATCCCTCCAATCCATGTGCTCACTCCCAGTATCAGGAACTTACCTGCTCATTGCTTTACCCTCCCATTCAGAGAGGCCTACAATTCTCTCTGTTGCCAAGGCAGCCTCAAAGTGCAAAAATTGTTTTATATCAACATTCAGCCATTTGAGAAAGAAAGGGGACAGTTGGCATATTCAAGAGCACTTGACATATTGCCAGTATTTTTGCCCGTGTGACTTTTTGACCTGTGAACCAACACAGCATTAGTTGTTCTGAAATAAAAACATCTCCATTCCAGAAAGCTCTTGGCATGGTATATTGATTTTATTTATGTTTTTATACTAACTTATGTTTTTATACTAACTTTTACTCTTGTAACTTGGGAATTAATTTTCATTTCATTGTAAAATGTCTAAGATACTAGATAAGTGATACAAATATTATTGTTATGAATCTTTGTGTATTTCTGAGTGCAAACTTGAACTTGCATTTGACAAAGAACATTTTGTTCTACCCTTTTACACTGTTTGTTGGTATTTGCCATTTATAGAATTTTGTAAGACCAGTTAACTCCTGGTTATAATGCCCATATATGCACAGCTCTCAAGTGTTTCCTGCAGATGAGACACAAACATAGAAGAGAGGGAAAATGGGTAGGAATCTCATGAAGCTTTCAGACTGATTTTTGTCAGACTGAACATTAATTGCATCAGCAAGGATCCCTCAGCAAGCTGCTGTAGCTTGGATGTCCCCAGCCAGCAGCACTTGTTCACCTGTGGTGTCAGAGTGGTTTAAGTGCCAGCTTTGTTAGAGGTGAATTTTCAAATGAAGTTTCATCAGAAGGTGGAAATTCCTTTATGTTTTAAGATACAAATGAACCTCAAATCCAGCCTGGTTTTCACTTCCATTGATTTGAAAAAGTTTTCAAGGTTGAATTTGCTAAAAATAGTGACAACTTACATTACCTGGAATTAATTCATGCTGTTCATTTTACTGGTAACCAGGGGAGAGATACAGGCAAGTTAATGTCCCTCTGTTTCACAATGATTCAGTGCAACTAGAAAACCTGTTATTTAGAAGATAATTTTAGTTTGCCGTAGAGGTTATAAGGCAGTAAATGGCTCCTTGCTGCATCCTCAGAGTTTACTCAGCTCATTTATGAGGCTATTTATTGCCCAGTGTACTTAGAACCAAGCTAAATTATCACTACAGTATCAAATCTACATTAACTCCCCTCCCTTTTCATTCACCCCTTCCTTTATTTCTTTTATATCTCTTTCCCCACCAGATGTAGCAAAATGCTGCTTCCTCTGTATTGCTTTTTCAAATAGAATCAGAGCAAATCATATTAAAAGAGCAAAGCATTTTACATGTTAATTGCTGATGGTTTTTATTAGTTCCTTGATTTTAATTGGTTAAAATTTTGTAGGGTTTTTTTCCCTTGGGGAAAAATGTGCTCTTGGTACAATCAATTTTGTTAGAAGGATAATTAATTGCTTGTACGCAAAGTGAAGTGGTTCACTTATTCTGTTTTGGATCACGACCAACTTATAAAATCCTATTTATATGAAAATTGTCCAAACTTAAGATTCCCTTATGATAGTGGAAAATATTCTTGTAGCAGTCCACATACCTTTGCTTTCTCTCAAGTTGGATAAACACTGGCCAAGTGTTTGCAGGGTTGTGATGCTTTCTAAATTTCACTGATACAAAAAGTTTCTTCTGTAGTTGTAAGATTTTTTTCTAAACATTTTATACTGTGATACCACTTGGTAGAAATGGTTTTCATGTACTTTTTCTTGTCTACCACTAGTAGTTTTAGAAGTTCAACTTTAGAAGTTCGACCATAGTTTTAGAAGTTCAACTTTCTTGGTGTCTCTTTCTTGGTACCCCACAGATTTGCTCCTTATTTACACCACAAGGATGCCAATGTGGCTGGTTATAACCCCTTTATTTCAGCAACACTGACCTGCTAATACCAGACACACACTCTATAGTGTGGAACATACACAGCTTCAATCATTTGGAGGCCTATGTTAGCAATTATATTATCTCATTGGACTGAAATATAACTTTAGCAATAATTCCAATTGATGTGAAGTTCTTTTATTAAGAGAAGTGAAGAAATTCTCACTTGTAGATGGCTAATGGAAGGAAAGAGTGGGGTCTATATTTTTGCTTTAATCTGAAAGAGGGTAGGTTTACGTTAAATATCAGAAAGACATCCTTTGCTGTGAGGGTGGTGAGCCACTTGCAACAGGTTTCCAAGAGAAGCTGTGGCTGCCCCATCCTTGGAAATGCTCAAGGCCAGATTGGATGGGGCTCTGACCAATCTGATCTAGTGAAAGTTGCCCATGGCAGGGGGTTGGAATTTGATGTTTAATGTCCCTTCAAATCTGAATCATTCTATGGTTCTTTACAAGGTGAGGGCTATTTCCACCATTGTCAACAACGATTGTGTGTGGACCACCCAAAGACTGAACAAAAAATCTCCAGGGTTGCCACTGGATGGGTGGGCAAGGGAGCTGCTACAACTGCTGTGTACTTCAGTTCCTCTTTTGTATCTTCAAACATGGGTGTGATTATGAGAAAGCATAATTGCTTAAGAGAAAGCATAAAGACTTTCAATAGCCAGCTGTGACTTGGGAGGCTGCATTCCAGAACACAGGCTTGGATTTTTAATTTTTTTTTTGTCATGTCCCTGTACTCTGTAATTAAATTTTCATTGAATGGCTGACTCTGACTATTATAATGTAATCACTTTCAGCTCTTGCGTGTAATTCATTAGAACAATAATGAGTTTCAATGAACAGGCTCCCCACCAGTGATGAACTCTGAATGATTTCTACAATAAAAATTAATTTGGGAGGGTGGCAGATGTAAGACAGATCATAACATGTTCAAGATCTGTGCATACCTAAGTATAAATAATAAATACCCCTCAGGCAAATGTAAAATGTTGCAGTTTTTTGTGAAGTCACTGTCAGAGAAGCTTCTCTGCATTTTGGTACTTTAAAGCAAGAGCTGCCTCATCACTCAGGTTGTTGCATTTTTTGTATTTCTTGTTTGATTCTCCATACCAAAATTTTTGATAGCAAGTTTTCCACCAGCTCTGCATCCCATTCAATAGTTTATCTCCAGATTTTCAGGCAGCAAATTTGTTGATGAATCCTACAGATTACCAGGTGGGTTGCTCTTACACCTTAGTCAATCAAACCTCAGGCTAAACCCGAGTTCCTTTGCTAGGATAGATGTAAAGGAGAAAATTTCAAACAAATATTCTCAAGAGGTAAAAATACACAAAACTTTACTGGCAGACTATAGAAAATTAAGGAACATTGGCAAAAGAATAAATACAATATAATGTCACTTACTACAGCAAAGATTTAACCCATTGAACATAGGACCCATTCAATATTATGTTCTGGGAGAAGAAGAACAGAAGAAGAAGAGAGGGAGAAAACCTGAAAGACAGGAAAATTATAAAAAACCAGACATAGCTACCAGCCTCCAGATTCCAAGGATGAAGGGCTCCAAGATGAAGGTAGGGTTAAAGACAACATGCTCGCCTTGTGGTGAGGCTTCTTAAGGTGGGACTTGTGTTCTCTGTGCCATTCAGGGATGGGTGAGGTGACAATGAGGAGCTGCCTCCACTGAGCCATGATTTACAGCCACTGTGGAGCTGGGGTGTTTGGGGCAGGGCACCACCTCACCAGAGCAAGGTCTGACCCATCCCCTACTACATAAGATCTCAAAATCATAAGATTTTTAGCTCCCAAGATCTCTGGAAACAGAGGTCTTTTCCTAGTCTCTGACAGCTGCCTTGCAGCACCTCCCAGGCTCCCATCAGCTGGAGGGGAGCTGCCTGTTATTCCTCCTCTGGACCACTGGTTTTCCCAGGAGCACTGTTCCCCAGGTTCTACATTTCCCCAAATGCAGAGAGCTGAGCAGCTGCCAGCTGGGCAAGCAGGAGAGAAAAAAAAAAAAATCCGAGTAGCATATTTATGTTCCGATTGTTCTACCTTGGGAACATTTTGGAATTTTCAAACCAGAGCTGTCGTTGTGGGGGAAAAGAAAAGGGGGGGGGAAAAAAAGCTTTTGGTTTTTTTCAGCATTTTTCATGTGTTGGGAGTTCCATTTTTATGCAGTCACTGTGGTTGAATTATTAACACTTTGGCAACACAAACTTAAGAAAAGACCAAGAATTACAACTAAATGAAGAGGCAAATCTCTTCATCTGGTTATTTTGAATGCAAAAAATAAAAACTAAGTATTTTTCAAAATAGGTTTTGCTGTAGAAAATTCTATGTGTAATGCATTTTTAAAGTCTCTCTGAAAAAACCCAAAAAGCTGAAATATGCAGATTCCTACATATTTAGATTTTTCTGTGGAAAATGGGAGTTTTGTACTCTATCTTGACTTGATTCCATGAAGTAATAACCACACAGTTGCAGTCTTGCAATGCAGAAAGCTGCCTTTCTAATGGATGAGGAAATCTTGGGAAGCAGACATGGGTAGAAAAATATTCAATTTTCAGATAGTTTGTGTTTCATGATGGCAAGAAAACTTTCCATAGTGTTTCCCATATTTGGATGAATAAATCTGGAATACTGAATATAGAATAGCTGGATTGGATCCCTGTTATAGGATCTGTCCCCACAAAATTTAGCTCGTGTCCTGATTGCAGTTTCAATTTAGGTATTACAGCATTATTCTGTTTATGATTCTTATCTTTGAGCACAAGACAGTGAAGAAGAAAATGAGGGTCTTGCTGATGCAGAAAAAAGGAACTATGTTACAGACCATATGATGAAGGGAAATAAGTGTTTGAGGCAACTTTTAAAACCCCTCTCTGTCCTGCAAAAAATTTCTGTCCTGGTTTGTTGCTGCAAAGGTTAAAAAACTAGTAGTTTCCACTGCAGCCCAGTTGGGACATTCCTAATTCTGTATTCTGACAGATAAAGATGAAGCGATCACTGAACTAGATGTTAGCCTAGGTGCAAGTAATCATGATCTAATTTTATTTGTTTTGTGCAAACAGCATTATCTTCTTTTGTTTTGTGCAATAACAGCATTCTATTCTTATATAAACTGTTCTAAAACCCCAGTTTCCCAAAGCAGGAAACAATCAGGGCAAAATTGAGTGGGAGAAAAATTTGATCACAAGGATATGCATGATAATTAGGAATTGTTTAGGAATGCTTTATTAGATGCAAAAAAAACAACCAAAAAACAACTTCCAAACCCAGCTCTGCAATCAAGAAAGGTTTCTATGGCTAAAAAATCCAGCTAAAATAGAAGGAGAAGGAAATTACACCCCCTTTGTGGGAATTAAAAAAAAAAAAAAAAAAAAGAAAACCATAACAACAATATGTAGCAAATGAAAAAAGGAGAAGCCCATCATAGGGAACACAAACCAACATTTAAGAAAGAAAACCAACTGCTAGAAAAAACATAAATGCATTAATAAAGACCCCTCTGCACTCAAAAAGGCGCAAAAATCAGGAAAAAAATTCTAAACCACATGAAGAACAAATGAAATCTTAGTAGATATCTCAGTGTTGGATAAAGAGGAAAAATTTTTTCCAGTAATGTACCTCAAGATGTAATAAATAGATATTTTATAATTGGAAAGAAGGAAGATTGTATTTTAGTATGATACTGAAATACCTTCAGCTAATATTTAGGAGATTAAACAGCAATAGTTAAAGCCAATTATTAAAAGAATTGGCCATGGAGTGTCTTGAAGTAAAATTGTGGACACTGAATTAATCTTTAAAGATGGGCAAAATTCCAGAGTACTGGAAAAAAGGCAATGTGGTTGGAATAATTAAAAAAGAAATTAAATAAATTGAAATAAGCTGAATATGCTGGTTGAGATAGGGATCCTGGAAACAAATGTGGAAAACCTGAAGTGGACATTGCCAAATAAAGGGTGCAGTGATGGGTGCCTTATTACTGCCTTTTAGAATGATTGTATATTAAAAAAAAAGGCTTTCTCAAGCATACCTCATGTTGTCTTAATTTTGTTGTGTATTAAAATAACATAGTTGTCTTGATTCAAAAGTTATTATGAATATTTGACATAGTCATGCAGGAAAAAAAATATAGCACAGCCCTAAAATAAGTCACATTAATTTAAATAAATGTCATCCATAGTAAATTAGTTCATATCTTATAAAATTGTCTCAAAAGGAAAATAAAAATGGGTGCTGCCACGAGAGAAGGGATTTATAAGGTTGGATTTGGTTAGTTGGTAGCTTTTGTCTTGAAAACACAAAACAAGTCCTGTCTGACTTCACTTTGTGAAGTGAGGGGCTGTAAGGGAAGCAGGCCACCTCTTACACTGAGAGCTGGATAACTTGACATAACCAGCATGTTTAAACAAACATGTCTTTTCATACTGTTAAATACATGTTCTTTTGTACAAAACTAATGCAAATCATGTTTACAGTTTCAAGGTCTTTTATGCAGCACACAATGGCAGTAAGAATTCTTTAGAATAATTAAAAACTGGCTTATGTGAAACCTGAGTAAAAACACCAAAATTATCTTTGGCTCTATATGCTCAAACTTTTCTGTATGAATAGGAACCTGAAATTGTCATTGTATTCAAAACTAGTGAGACTATTTAAAGAAAACAGTGTGAGCTGGAAGACTAAAATTGGAGAGAAAAAAAAAGTGGTCTGAAAAGGATGTTTCTTAGAAACTTCAGAAGCACAAATTATTGGATTGTTTAAGACAAGGCTAAGGGAGATGTTGGCCCTGAGCACCTGCATAAAGAAAAGAATATTAGGAGACCGTGTTAATCTAATAAAATAAAATAACTGGACAAATGGCACTACAAGATCCAGGAGATAGAAAATTCAAACCAAATATTGATGAGGTTTGCACTGCAGAAGGTCAGCCACTGCAACAATTTATGTAAGGATGCCATAGTTCATCACCTGAAGCTTTTCAGTCAAGGATATTTTTATATTTATAGGTTATATTTTAAGTTTACTGAACGAGTTTCTGTGAAGTTACAGAAGTCATTATACTATCTTCTGTCCATTAAATTGTAAAGAGATTGCATCTTGGAATGTTTGACTTTGTTGCAAAACCGTTTGGCTATTTAATCCTAACATGAATTTTGCGCTAGTTCCATGGATTATACAAACCTCATAAAAAATTTAATATTATCATATGGAATCAAATGGAGTTTTCTCTCTGATTTCTTTAGCACATACCTTTTTTTATCTTGTCAACTCCAGTGACAATCACGAGTTTCAGCTTAGAACTTCAGTCCAAAAAAAAAGAGACAATGCTGTTAGACAAAACTTCCTTTTGAAGCTTTTCTGTAGGTAGAAGGGAGAAACAAAAGCAAGACAATTATTTGTTTGCCTTGTCTCTGTCTAACCAGGAGATGCTCCAGTACTGCCACTGTGTGAAAAGCAGTAAATTCCCAGCATTCCCAGTATGGAAATGCAAAAAGTCACATATAAGTTGCTCTTTTAGGTAGTTCTGGAGCACGTTTTGTGGCCAAATGTTGAGGCAGTCAAAGTGATGCTGAAATAAACAACTCCAGAGGTATCAGGAGGAGGAACTGTGCTGGTAAATATTAATGATTAGTTATTATGGACAGGAATGGGGCATATTCTTCTGGGCAGAGCTTTGATCTCTTTGCTGTCTGAGAGAGGTGACTGAAAACTTGTTCTGGTGTCCCTGGACAGTGCAGATCTCAGGTGGAGCTTAACCATCCTGCAATGTTGAAGATGTTTTTAGTAGTACCTTCTATTGAATGAAACAGATTTTTTGGGTCTGAGGGTGATACAAGTGAAGCAAAAGAAATTTAATTATTTAGTCTTAAGAGTAGAATTCAGTTTAATATTTTCTCCCTCTACAGGTTTCTCTTTTTCAGCAGTACACTTTAATAGTTTCCTTACACAAGGTATGACTCTCTTACAAATTTGCCTGGAAGTGGTATGGCACGTGACTGCTAGCAGGGATTTTCCTGTGTCCCCATTTCCACCACTCTCAGAAATGTATAAATTTGCAGTAATAGGGGCTTCATATGACAACAAATCCCTTCTCTGATTGTAGCAAAGCCCTGCAGATGGATCAATTGAAACCAAGTGAACATGTAACTTCTTTCTGTCCTTCCCCAGTTCAGTCTTCTCCTGTCTTTGGTTATTGTTTTCTTCCTTGGTCTTGCAAGCAGGCAAGAAATTAATACTGAATTTATGGGGGTATTCCCATGAGAGTTTATTTCATACACACTTATCAACATGACTAAGACTTTAGACCACAGAACTTTTAAATGCCTGGCTGGGTTTTATCCGGTATTAAGATGACCAAAGCCACCAGGTCTTTAGGTTTACATGCAAGGACTAAACTTCATCATATTGGTGGTCCCTTCCACTAGCTATGAAGTCACGGGGACAAAGATGCTTATGCAAAATTGATGGTTAAATGTTTTGTTGGACTTGAATGATGATCAGTTAGCAAGAAATTCTTCCCTGTGAGGGTGGTGAGGCCCTGGCACAGGCTGCCCAGAGAAGCTGTGGCTGCCCCATCCCTGGGAGTGTCCAAGGCCAGGTTGGATGGGGCTTGGAGCAACCTGGGATAGTGGAAGGTGTCCCTGACTGTGCAGTGGATTGGAATGAGATGATTTTGAAGGTCCCCTCCAACACAGACCATTCCATGATACTATGATTTTTTTATATTTTCAAAAGATATATTTTTTCATGCATCTTTCTGAGTCTGCAGTGCATCTCCAAGAGCACTATTTACCACATAATATCACTGTAGGATCCTGATAAGTTTATTTGAGGCTGGACAAATGTGATCTTTTTCTTTTCAGAAAAATATTAAAGCAGATCTATAAGCCTAGGAGTTTCTGATATATTTAATGAAGAGAACACTGTAACTTCTCTTAAAGGGTCGAGAAATAAGACAAGTAACCAAAAATCTTCTTGAACTAAATTCCCATAAATATTGTAAAACCAAAGATTTGGGAACTAAAGCTCCATTTTAGGAATTCCTTCTTTAATTTTTCTGTCAAATAGATCTTTTGATAATGTTCAGAGAGCTTTTAAACTATTTTATTTTCCTTTCAGGTCAATGTGAGGTTTGCCTAGTGGTCAGCTTTGTAAGCTATTGCACTTCCCATTTAAATAGGAACATAAAGATCATTACATTGCAATTGGCACACATCAGGGTTCCCTCCTATTTTACCACCAGTTGAGATTTTAGAGATTTTTGAGCTGTTCAGGGGTTGAAAAGAAACCCAAAGAAATCATTTTATCTAGCTGAAGATAACAGATTTTTTCACAGGAAAGGTAAATGAAACCAATGTATTTTGCATAATGAAACAGATGACAAACTGGGCAGACTGATCTATTAATGAGCTTCCTGTAAAGCAAGAATGCAGGAAAATGAGCAAGGAGCAGAAGAAATCACTCTGATCTTCAAATTTAACAACCACTTCTAATCAAAGAGTATTCCAGGATATGTGAATTCTTCAGCTCCCTTGAATGGTCAGCACTATTTGAATTTAAAAAGGTGTTGTAAGGTTCAAATGTAAACTTCAATACAAGCAACTTACTCAGTATTATTATTTGGAGGAAAACTTATCTACTTATCTGTCAGGTGTTAAAGTACTGTCAGTCAGAGATGGCAATTTGCAGTGCTAAGAAAGAATCACAGACAAGAAGAGGTGGGTCTGATCAGGCCACATAAAATACTTTGGTTCCTTCTTGCTTTGAATGTTCATTGTCTTTGTGACAGTTCTTCATCATCCACTTTGCCATAAGCTACCTCCAAACACAGAGCTAAAGAGTTCTGAAATGAAGAGGGCCCTTGCCCATTGCTCAACTCAGCTTTGATCAAGCCTGTGTCAATGTAATTTGTAATCCTATTCTTTGCTGAGTGCTTTTATGGAAGCTCCCTTAAATGCTGGGGCTGTATTCTTTGGGCTGGTCACATGGAGAAAAGAAAAGACCTTTCCTCCTGCAAGAAAAGTGCCAGGTTGTGCATTCAGTGGGGTGTGCACGTGTCCAGCCCTGCACAGTGAGCCTGTGGAAGTGTCTGTGCAAACACCCTCTGCTTAGAGAGCAGCTGTTCCCAATATTGCTGTTTGCACTGGGGCCAGTTGGAGCCTCATCCCAGCTTTGATCCCTCTGGATTTCGTGGTGAGCTGCCCCTTTCAGAGGAGGTTGCTGATAGACACATAACTGGTGGTCTTTTCTCATCTAGGGCCTGGGCTCTCAGGTACTCTGGCAGCCCACTGTGCTCTCTGCTGCACAAATACCGAGTAAATGACAGATTGTGACACTGAAAATGGAAAAGCATTTAAATAGCAGTAATATTCCTATCCCTATGGTGTCCAAGCATCATCTAGAAAAGAAGGTTATCGAGCTAATAAATTCAATCCTCAGCTTCCCTTAGAGGAGTTGAGACTTGATGTCTGGAAATTGTTGACACAGAAGTTAAATCCAAGTGTTGTTACTGAAGGTACAGACAGTGGAGAGACTGCTTTTTAAAAAATTATAAAAGCCAACTAAATATCAAATAATGAAGCCTATAACAAAGATCAATGACTTCAAAATACTTCCCAGCACATTGCTGCCTAAGCCAGCTATCAGTCTGCCCAAAGAAACCCTAAATACAATGCAAGAATTAAGAAAAGGAGGAAGTCAGGCAATGCTGTTTCCTCCTTTCAGCCACATGCTGTGTTGGCTGCTTTTTCACTCCAGATGTGGCCACAAGTATCCTTCAGAAATGAGATCTGGATTTATTTGAGCTGATATCTGGTCTGTTTGTCAATGCTTTTGTCTCTTCCTTCTAGATTAGCTATCATCCTTCTTTTCAGGTACATATAAACTTTGCATTAAAAGTGAAGCCACGGCTAGACAAAGAGAAGGTGGCATAATTTATTTCTAATGTAGGCTGATACCTTACTCCACAATATTTTGAAGGCCAGATCCTAGAAAAGCATGAAGAAAGAAAAATGTTAGTCCTAGTTAGTATTCTAAACAATTTAGTGGTAAATGTTTTATTGGTTTTCACAATGTGATAGATTGTGACTGGGGGAGGGGGGAGGAAAAAGCAGCTGTTTAGAAGGACATGCTATTTCAACTCATTTTTATTTACTGTTTACAGTTAGAAGGCACAATAAGTTTCATTTCTTGGTCCATTTTCCATTCAGAAAAAAGAAGGAGTATATTAATATTTTCTAGTATTTAGGATTTATTTTTTTTCTAGTATATTAGGGTTATTTTTTTTCTCTAAGAAATTGCATTTTTCCTTACTGAAGGATAAACAACAGCAGCAAGAATAATAACGACAAATGTTGATTCAGTTAATAACTCTCCCTTTGTAATGCAACCTTGACTTGGACAATAGGTGCCCCTTACACTGCAGAAAATTTGTAACACCTTTATAAAACTGTGAGAGATGGACTGTTATTGGATGCAGCCCAGGATTCATCCTGGCTTTAGTACAGGTTTGGAGAAGGACTGTTCATGGTGAAATTGGGAATGGTTGCATGGATTTTAATTAGCTGAAGTTGGGTTGTGTTTAGCCAACAATGTGTTGAACATGGTTTTCCCATACCTATAATAGCAAAGTCATGCTCATGCTGTCTACACTGTCCTTCTACAAAAGGGAATACATTTCCTGCTTGGATGTCTTTTGGTGTTTGTTCAGAAAGCACACAGTCAACTAAGAAAATTTCAAAAAAAGTCATCTTTTGATTTTCTTTATGTTTTGGTTGTATGGGTCTTTTGATGTTCTTATGTTTTTTGGGTTTTGACTTTTTTGGTTTCCTTTAAACTCCCCAAAGAAAATCAGTTGTGCTTGTTTGGGTTTTTGGTGTTTTTTTTTTTTTTTTTTTTTTTTTTTTTTTTTTTTTTTTCCCAGAGTGAATTTTATGTCTGCACAGTTACATATGCTCAAATATTCTCATTAGAGAATTATTATTTTTAGAATTATAATGCAAATTGAATCTCGGATTGGTCTGAGCCTCCAGCATAGCTGCATATTGAATGAAATGCCTCTACTCACAGGACTGCATCTGAATACATCTTATGCTTTGTATGTGTTTAATTCTACACAGGGAAGACCTTGTTGCTTGAGGGTGAAAGGAAATCAATTTTTACAGTGATTCCTGCATTAAAGACAGATGTGTCAGAGGTCATTCTTGATCCATACGCTGTCATTGTTTATTCATGGGGGATAAGGTAGTTCTTAAGTTAGAAGAGAAATTTTCCATTAGGATTTAATGCAGCAGCTCAAGATATAAAAGCCTAATGTCTTAGTGCACTCTGGGAAAGTGGGGAATTTAAGTTATTAGAGAATCACAGCAAGGTCTTGGGGGCCTCTGTCACAATGATTTGGTGTCATCTGAGGTAAAATGGAAAGCAATCGTCCGGAGGAAGAACAAAAGAAATGAAACTCCAGTTACCAATCTATACTATTTACACAAAGACCCAACATAAATGGAAACTGAAGATGAAGAACTCTGTATCAGCTCATCCTTTGAACCTCAGTAGGAGTAATTATTTTTTTTAAAGTCTGGATTTTTCTTTTTTTTCTCTCCCATTCTTTCTTTAGATCTTCTTGTTTTGTTTTTACACTTGAAGAAAAAAAGAAAAAGAAAAAAGCTATAACAATTCATTCCTGTCCATGGGGAATAGCACACAGGTCATAGACCGAGGAACTGTATTACTACATTAGTGCTGAAACCCACCAACTGAATTAAATAAGTACTTGAAATGAAATAAATAAGGTACAACTTGCTACAAGGTTTCTAAAGAAGAAACCTTGCACCCAGCAGTGACTTTGAAGTTTTACTGCTTTTTTTTTTTTTTTTTTTTTTTTGTATTAATATTAGTATTCCGTGCTGGTGTTCAGAGTCCATGACCTCTGTGCAGTCCCTTGAGGATGTCAGAGATCTGAGAGCCATTGTTGTGCATGTGTTCATTAGGTATAAAGAAAAAGGTACTGATCTAAATGCAGCTGAATGTCAAGGCTCCCCGGATATTGTTGTTGTTGCTGTTAAGGACAGAGCAAAATAACAATCCAGAGCTGGTAAATTTTTGTCCTCTGTTTTTACAGAGTAAAATTAAGTACCTTTGCTGGAAAATTTAGTAGCCAGCTGTATTTTGGGAGACTGATGGCAATAATGTTAAGAAAACCCCATATAAATGAAAAGAACCCTACTAAAATATAATACTTTTAATCCAGCTCTAACAAAAGTTCATTTCAAAACTAAAACCATTTTAGGAAAACACAGACTGGACCTAATTGTTCTTGATGTTTGTAATGACACTCTCCAAACTGCTTTGCAAATATTCGGTGTTGTACAGTAACTTATCTGCAAAAAGTTCCTAGAAATTGTCATGCAGGACTGCTATTGCCAATTCTGCTAATTTTCTTGTAGAGTGATTGGCCTCAAAACTCCCTTTTTGTTAGACATAATATTCACAAAAAATTATAAATGTCATGTGCCTCAAAGGATTTAGACTCCAAGTGGATATGACAAACAGAGGGAGTATGATTATCCCTAGATTGTAGTTATAAACGTGAGCTACAGAGAGAGAAAGAGAGATTCTTCCCTGCAAAACAAAGTGTGAGATCACCACCCACAGCCCTTGGGGGTATTTAGGTATGTCTTCAGTTCACACTGAAATAGACTTAGGAAATTTTAGATTTAGGGACAGAAAGAGGTCATCGTGCCCTGTATCCTGTCTTTGCCATGTGGGCTTACTCATGGCTCAGTTGGAGTGCCCTGGTTCCGAAACAAACCACAGTTCTTTGGTTTGGAGAGTTTTCTGCTAATTAAGGGAAATTTCATTAAATTTTTGAACTGTGCGATGCATCATAAGCACTGATATTTGTATATCTGTCTAGCTCACTGTCTCCTAATTCCTTTGGATGCACTTATTTCTTATGTTGCTCATTAAGAAAATAATTCCAATTACTCAATGTAAAGAAATGCCGAGGAAGTGTGGGGCTTCAGCACAATTTACTTGAACAGAAGGTAGGAAACATTAGTATCGATGCATTCCAGGACTTGCTAGCAAAGCACAACTAAATTTAGCAGCCAGAGATATTGATTTGATTAAAAATTGTTTTAAGACTTGTAAATGTCACTGGAACTTAGCAAAATGAACATTATTAAATCCTTCTGGTGATGGGGAAAACTAACAAAGGGATTTACAGTGGTTTCTGTAATTAATTGCTCTGTCATGATTTATATTAACTTACAGTACAACTCCATTAGCTCAGACCTGTCATCTCTGCTCAAGGAACCACCAAGTAATCACTACCACATTAAAGAATAAATTAGTTTTTGGCTTGGAGCCTAGTTGTAGAATGTTCCATTTGTGTCTGCTGTAGACATATGTACCTAATAAAGTTGGGAAGAACGAGTTAAACTATGTATATATCATTGTCGGCTGACTGTATTTTAGAGATGATATGATCAGCATTGTTCATTAGGCCTAATGAATCATTTAATTTCTGTTGCTTGCCTCCTGTTTTGGTGAACACCTTTGGATGAATTTTGGATGAAGCAGGAGATGATTGAAAATAGGTAGGTCTCCTGAGATCCTCCTTCCTTCACATTCTGCGACCTGTGGTTGTAGTAATAACTTCATATGGTTTTTGTTAACACTTCATTACCCCAGACTTGGATAAATTATCCTCCTGCTTCTTCCCCAGTGGCAGACACATGGGTGAAGCCAAAGTCTTAGCTACTACTTACAGTAGATTATGGGATTTGTGAGGTTCTATCAAATTATCTCTGCCTTTGATAGTTTGAAGATGTTTTAAGTGGTTTTTCTGTTAGTGTGTTATGGCTTGCACAAGAAGTTGTTTTACATTTCCACATATGCTGTAATGTTCTTAGGAGCCTGCAAGCAAAGTTTTCAACCAATTTATCTTTTATTTTCGCCCCTGGGTCCTGGATAAATCCTGGATAAATCCCCTTGAGGCATTTCAGCACGTGGCCGGGAAGGCAGCAGTGGCACTTTGAACATGAGGCTGGCTGTTCCACTCAAGTGTCATGTGGTTAAACAAGACTTGTGGGCAGACTTCATGACTTGTGAATGTGCATCACGTGTAACACCTCAGAGGGTTTGTTGTGCATTTGAAGCTTTTAGTCCTTTGACAAGCTACTGAAATTAAAAATGTGTTTATTAGCTCTGTTGTTCAAACTGGTACATTATCCCTTCTCCTTAGCCAACAATGGAAACCACACTGACAGCCTTGCTAGTTTTATTGTTTCCTACTATTTATGGGGTGTTGCATGGGTCTCGGTTCCCCTTCCTGACCTCAGTGAGAATGTTGCCCTTGGAGCTAAAATAAGTACATGTGTGTCAAAAACCTAATGAAAAATCCAGCCAGGTCTTAGCTGATCTTATAGCTAGGAAAATTTTGAACCTTGGTGGCTCAAGAAGACTTAGGAGGCCTGCAAGCAAGCAAGACCCAAGACAAAGGGGAATGGCATTAAATTGAAGGAGAGAGATTAGATGGATATTGGGAAGAAATTCTTCCTTGTGACAGTGATGAGGCCCTGGCACAGGTTTCCCAGGGAATTCATGGATGCCTCATCCCTGGAAGTGTTCAAGGCCAGGCTGAGTGGGGGCTCTGAACAACGTGGTCTAATGAAATGTGTTCCTGCCCATTGCAGGGGGTTAGAACAGGATGGTCTTTAACGTCCCTTCCAACACAAACCATTCTGTGGTTTTATGAATATGCACAAGCTTAGGAGTGGGAGATGAGTCAGCGTGGCATCCCAAGCAGAGGGAATAATTTGGCCAGGCAGTAGGGAGGTGGGCTATTAAATGGATATTTTGATGAAGTGTCCTGGACACAAGTGATGGCTTGGAGTGATGTCACATTCCTCCTGTCAGCTGCAACCTGAGATAATTACAGCTGCAGTAGGGTCAGATGTAGAGCGCACGGACACCGAGAGTGCTTGTAAAATATACGGTGTTTTTTCAGGTTCTACTGGACATTGGCTGTAAGTAATTTTAAACAATGACATATTTTATATTAATGGTAATTTCCTAGTGTCCCAGAGAAAAAGTCAAAGCCATGCCTGGCATGTTCACAGAAATGGCCAAGGCACAGATTTTTGTGAGCCCTCCATCTGTTGATGCCAACACAAGGACAGGAAGGAGTGTGAGTTTCAAACCTCCTTTCTACGAAGGGCTCTGTGCCACTCCCCACTGTTTTCAGTAGAGAGCTACAGCAAAACTCAAACTCTTTTTTTTAATCTGTGAGTTTACCAGATCTCTTGGCACGATGACTGCTGTGCCTTTCTTTGAATGCCACAGCACAAGCATTAGGTTCAGTGGCAAGAGACACTGTCATTTCTAGTGTCCCAGACTGCTAATCTTTAAATATTGTTGTATCAGCCAGCTCTTTTCTACACATGCCATCATGACTGGCACTGCCAATCTACTATTTATGTGGATTATGTTCAAACCATCTGTTTTAAAATAATAGTAACGATCTCTTGAATAGAAATGTGTGTGCTGACGTAAAGTACAGGGCAATGCTAGGGAAGTATTACAAAATGGATGGACATTAATTTGCAAATGTTCAGTGATGGAAGAGATATGTATCTATTAAGTAGCCCCAAGAGGAAGAGAAAAACAGGCCAATAACGCCCCCCTGTTATTTTGCTGGACACAACTTGGACCAGAGTTTGTTCCAGTGTTTAGAGACAAGCCTAATTTTATTTTTCAGTTCAGACCTAGTGGGAGTTATTCAGAATGGTGCAGTTGTGATTCTAATACTCACCCCACGAACTTGCAGAAAGTACAGATCACTATCCAAACTTTGTGGTTTGGTCTCACATTTCTTATGCAAGTTTTCAAAATTAGCCATGAAATGAGGTAGTGCTTTTGTACAAACTTGATGGAAAATGGGAGGTAGAAAATCTCAAGAGAATATCAGTTTTCAGGAGATTTCAGTATGTCCTGAATTCAGTGGGAATAGAAAATCTGTGACAATAGCTTTTCTTTTAAAGATCAATCTAAACCTCTAGCTTTAAATCTAGTCTTCTAGACTTCTGGCTCAGACCCATCACAAAATATTTTAGCGCTTCCCTTTCTTGTGCCAGGCAAAATCAGGCGCTGTTGTCTAATTTGCATTTCCAAAGAACCTATAACTGCAGTCTCTCCAGTGAGTGTTGAAGTGCAGAGACACACAAAACCATTTTTTAATATTTTATTTTACAAACCTTGGAGAATATAATGATCTGGTTTAGGTCAGTTCTTACTTTATGTGAACATGCTCATTTCTTAAGTCAGCATGGTTCTTGGCCGTATTTTTTTTTTTAAGCTTCTGCTGAAGCTTTGCTGTTTAAGTTTGAGAACATATTTGCCAAGCCAGTGTCTAATGTGATCATAACAAGCCAAAGGGGTACATTTTCCTGTCAGATACCTTCCATTAACCCCAGAGCACTTCCCACTTTCAGGTCAAAGGAATCCTTACTTGAAGAGGAACTAAATAATGACCACAGGCTTTGTCTGGGGTAATTTATAATCTTTCAGGCTGTCTTACTAGCAAGAACCATAAAGTCCTAGCAAATGATCAATACACACACCTGCTTTACCTATTGCTCTGGAAAACAAGAGATGTAGTTTATTATCTGGGATTCTGTTGCACTATTTTACTGGTTCAAAGTTCCTTGTTGGATTCTCTCCCTCTGCAGTCTTGCTCCAAGTCCAGATTAGTTACTGGTAGTGACCAAACACACTGCTGAATTTAGTGTATCCAGTGGTAAAATGTCAAAGTGTGTGATATTTGCATTATCAGAAGTGCAGTTAGATGTGACTATAAAAGCTTTTGCCCCTTTCAGAAATGGCAGAGCATGAGCCTTTGAAGTCAGAAGCAAAAGAACATATAATCTGATTGCTTTCACATTCATATTTTAGTGTATGCAGGAATTGTTCTTACAGGCAGAATAATTGATATTAATGTTGTTATTATAAATTATTATTCTACAATCATTGCCTTTTAAGAATGGGCTGATGATTTATGCTTTCCATAAAAGCACAGGTTTCTTAAAATGGAAAACAATCAAAGTGCATCAGGTTTTGAACATATAAATTTAATCACTCATCATACAGTAATTGATAATCTCATACATAAATATGTCATATTACCTATTCAAAGATGCAAGCCACATATGCCAAAAGGAATAGAGTCCACACTTGAGGTCTAAAGGATTAATCAATGTTTTAAATATATCCCTCAATGTTCCTGCAGACCAATAAAATCCTTGGCCATGACCTAATACCAGGTCCTTTTCACTGTAGAGATTGTTTAACAGCAGCTTAATGGTTTTGTTACATGATATTAAAATATATTATAGGTTTTGCAGATACTTCTCCTCTACTAAGACCAGCACTCTAATAGCTCAGAGATTGTGTTGCCACTTGCCCAGAGCTCTGTCCTCTCTTCCAATCCCTTCATGAAATGACCTTATGTCTCCACCTTGCTCATTTTGTTCATTAAAACAAGCTTTATTCCTGACAATAAAATAAAATCCCCATGTAATCTCAATGCATTATCTTTGCCATCCCCTGTTCCCTCCACTGTTTCTCCTGTTCTAGGTAACAACCAGACACAATTTACCTCCCTTAATTAACTCAATGGATCTATTGAGTGTCTAAACTTGATCTGGGGAGCTCAGCAGCTACAAAGCTTGAGGTCATGGTGCAAAATTTCAGAACAGCACTTGGCTCAGTGCAGAGCATTTTGGACAGTGTTGTTTATCATTGCACCACACCACTCCAGTGCATCAACAGCACTTCTGGTGCTCAGTTTGGCTCAGGGTCTTGTAAAACTTTCTGTTGCACAGCCTGGGTAACCTTGTTACTTTATCACCTCCAGCCGCTGGTTTATGTTAGCTCAGGTTCTCCCTTTAGGAGCTTGAATTACTTATTGTCCAGACTCAGACATTGCTGCCATGTTCTATCCCTTAAGTATTTCTTTGTGCTGAGTAACCTGATTTCTGGAAGTGTCACTCTCTGTCAATACTTCAACTAGACCAGTCCTTTGCACTAAGACATCAACTCTCTGCCAAAAAGGGCTGTGAATCAAATTAGCAATAAACAACTGGGATCAAATTCTTAGATCCCAGCGTTTCCAAATGTTGAACTAAACAGGGAACAAAAGCTGTAGATCATGCAGCTACTCCTGAGCTTTGTGAAGATATTTCTGCAATGTTCTATCATAGCCTGTCAGACCAGATATTTTTGGACTTGATCTTGGAAAAATGAACTTAAAAAAATATTATAGTAATCTAGGATAGAAGTCTAAAACTAAAATAACTGGGAACGCTATGGCAAGGAGGCCTTTTAATGGTGTGTTTTAAATTGCTTTATATGGATAATCTTTGGCTGCTAAAGGACAAGGGGGAAAAAAGTTGATACTGAGAGGCTTGTACAGAACCAAAGTACAGAACCTCTGCAGAGCAGCTCAGAAAAAAAAAATATCTACAAGTGGTTTGGCAAGTGATCTGGCAATAAAACTGTAGCAAAATTACATGAGATGAGGTCTGGAAGAATGATGGAGGGAAATCAACAAGTAGGGAGAAGCTGTGCCCATCCAAAGCAGCAGCAAACACAGAGACAATGGTATTGGGAAAATTCATAATAAGTTTAAGAGTCTGAGACTGTTTCTTTTGCATGGAAAATAGGAGATATCTGGAAAAGGGATCTCTGAACAAAGAGTAAAGGGTGATGTAGCCAGCAAAGATAAACTGACACTTATGGTGTTGTGGAAACTATTGAACCCAACAGGCTGTGGCAGACTGGGAAACGGCTCTGTGATGATCAGGCTGCATCCAGGATTTAGAAAGAAATGGATAATTGTTTTTGGAAATACACAACAAAACTCTGCGTGGTACCTACTAAGCACTTGCTCTTAGGCTACTTCTGTGTAACAGGAGTGGAGTGTACCATGGTTCCAGGAGCTCATTTTTCCTCACTAAATGCTGATCTGATGGAAACCCCCAAACCCAGCTTGGATCCATAAGGGAACAGGCAAAGTTCTCCTGCTTCAGGGATGCAACGTGTGTATGTGCACCAGGAGCCCTGGGGCAGGTGACAGAGGAAAATGGGCAAAATTTTTCTGAGCAAAATTAACATGGAGTGCTGTAAAGTTGCTCCCCCCATCAGAATGTGCAGCTCTTCCTTATTGCTTTTATTAAAAATGAACATATTTTTGACTGGCAGAAGAATGAGTGTAGTATATGCTGCAGTTTTTTCTGAGGTGTTTTTGGTATGTGGCATCACTAGCTAACCCACCTAAAAATTTCAAGGCCAATTTAAAAGTTGTGAGTGTTCACAGAATTGGGTAGCTTGGGGTTTTTGTGGATTTGGCTTTTTTTTGTGCGCACCTTTCAAAATACTTGTAGGTTAAACATGCAAGCCTTCTGGTATTTTCAGAAACCCAACTCCAGGTCTCAGGGCTTGAAGTTTTGCAGTGTCAAAAGCATTGTCAGCAAAGTTTGTGGGTATGTTTCTGCCTGTCTCTATCACCATTCCTTGGGGTTCAGGGCTTGCAGAGGCTTATGATGGCCAGCTGAGCTTTGCTGCATTGTCATGGCCATGGCAGAAGTGACAGGCTCTGGTGGCAGCTCCACACCAGCCCTCCCAGGTCCTGCATCTATGTCAGAAATCATCTCTGACTGATGTGCAGATTGTCATTTTGCCCAACTTCCTTGGGAAAATAATAATGCAGCTTCTGAAAACAGTTTTTGGTCTTATTTATTTTTTTTCCTCTGTGTTGCAGTGAGAATGAGTGGACTCAAGTGACTCATATTGCCTGCCCCCTTTATTTGCAGGGCAGTCAGGGCATTGTTCTCAGCCCCCCACAAACTGCTGTAGCATCAGGCCTGTTTTTCTCTCAAGCAATGGCTTGTCCCTTTCTCTGTCTCCTGGCCAGCAAAGACACAGTTTCTGCTGTCTCCTGTCTCCTGACAGATCAGTTTTTTTACTACAGGGCTCCCTTGGCTTGGGCAGCTCTGAGCTCTCTTTTTGGCTGTCTCCCTGGGGCTGAGCAGTGGTGGGACACAGGCCAGCCCCACACAGCAGCTCCAGATGTGGGAAGGGGAGTCCAGGAAAGGATTTCTGGGTGCAGACACCCTGTCATAGTGCGTGTCCCCAGGGAGCTGTGGGGGCGCGTTGCTGTTTGTGGCTGACCCTGTCTGCGCCAGGGACAGTGGGGTAAGGATGGGGAGCCAGAGGTGTGCCTGTGAGTCACCATGTCCCCTGGGCTGCTCTGGGCCTGGCATGGCTTAGTCACTGCTGCTCTCCTGGAGCTGTGCTTTGGCTCTTCCACAGCTGCCAGTGACACCCGTGTCTGCTTTTCCCAGGAAGTGTCATCGTTATGTGTTGTGCCTCTGATTTGGGTCACAAAATCAGACTAACCCTGGTGCAAACCCTCCATGGCCAGGTGTTCTCTGGGAGGAACACATTGGCCAGGTCCCACCTTGCTGCCCAGAGCCTCCTTTGGTCCTGAGCAGTGGGAACCTGGCCTCAGCAGCCTCTGTGAATCTCCTCTATGTCGTGCTACAAGCGCATCTTGTCAGGAAACTTGTAGCAAGCCGTGGGAGAATTTGGCAATGGATGCTGGAGTGGAAAATATTAACAGCCTGTAAGAAAGTCTGGCTTGTGCTGCTGCAGGGAAATTGGCAACTGGCAGGGGTACAATTAGTGCAGGAAACTCCTGAGCTCCTCAGCGAGAGGGCTACGATCACAGTGTGCACTGGGCTGGGAGTTATTGCAGCATAACGTGAACTTTGTGAGCACCCAGAGACCCTGGCCAGAGCCAAGTTGCAAAAGAGCACTACAGCAACTGTTTCTCTGGTCCAAAAGAAGTCACATTAAAAAAAAAAAAAAAAAAAAAAAAAAAAAAAAAAAAAAAATCAAAGTAAACCAGAGGGAGGGGAAAAAAAGTAAGAAAAAAATGAAAGCAAGCTCAGTTCAGTAACGATGGCACCTTTAGAAAACAGTGTTATCAAACTGGCACTGAAATGATCGCACCAAGTGTAAAACACTGTTCCTCTCCCACCCCTGACCTGCTCAGAATGTTCAAAGGGCAGATTTTCAGATGAGTTTAGCTCTGGCCTAATCCTGCTTCTACAGAAGCCTTAAGGGAATTTTTGAAGGGATTTTTTTTAAGTGGATGTTGCACCACCGCAGCTCATTTTTAAAGAAACCCACTCAGAGTCAATCAGACCATAAAGCATCCACTAAAGCAGTGACAGTGGAATCCACTGGGCTCAGTGTGGCAGTGACTGTGGGACTGTTCCCTATCCATCTGACTGCTCTGACTGAGCAGCCTGGCTGGCTGTGGTGGTGGCACTGTCCTCCTCAGCTCTGTCCCCAGCCCCTGCAGTCACCTCCACAGTGAAAGAAGGGCCATGTCCTTGCCCTCCATGCACAGGAGTCAGAGGAAGATGACTTGATTTTCCTTGACTGCCCCAAGCTGCTGTGGGTGACAAGCACAAGCCCTGCAGGCTCCTCGGTGGCTGGTGACCTTTGCCGAGGTGGGGGGGAATGTCTGACAGCAATGGCAACAGCTCCAGTTGTGTCCAGGCCAAAAATAATGGTGATCATTTTTTTCCTATGGCACTGTGCTGAGGAAGAACTTAGTGCTGTTCCTGTTCAGGTCTGAACACCATCAACAAACTGTTCTAGAAGAGAGAGTGATGCAGAGTCAGATATTTGGACTTCTTGAAAAACTGAGGAATCTGATCAAAAATATCCAAGCTTGGCCTAATCTTTTCTCCCTCCAAGGCCAGATGCTGCTATTTCTACCAAATGTAAAAGTCAAATATTTTACTCATTTGGCTCTTTTAATTTCATCAATTTCAGTTACTAAATTTTTTGCTGGTTGTGGGTGACTTTGTAAATATAAAATGCTGATTTCTTATTGATTCAAGGCAAGCAGAGTATTTAAAGTCCTTGTGAGATCTGGTGGTTCATGAATGCTACAGAAACATCTTCAAAGCACATATTGCATATGAATGCCAATATACAGTCTTTTTCTGCTGACGTGAAAACACCATTTTCATGTTAAAAAAGCTGACCTCAAAAACAGTCCCAGTTAAGGACATTATTAAAATTACCTTCAGGTTCTGCATAGACTGCTGATGCACAATGACATTATAATGTTGCATTAGACACATAAATTGCAATTGAAAATCAGAAAATAAATTTAATTTTTTAAAATTTTAAAGTTATAAGTCAATGACCTGGAACTATTAACATAAAAGTTGGGATATTGATATTCATTAAAAATGAATTTTTCTGGTGAGGGTCGTGTGATGTGCTAACATAAACTCTAACAGTGTTTACCTTCATTTATCTAAGTGGAGCACTGCAGTTGTCCAATACAAGTTACACTCTTGTAACTTTTAATAAGGAGTCTGAGTGGAAAAGCCAAGGCTGGAATGCTGCAGTACCCCAATGACCACTGTCTGCTAAACCAGATTTTTACTGGTGTTTGGCACATCCCTGGAGTCTGGAGCACGTATCTGTTGGAGTCCAGAGATTAGATGGGAGAAAGGTTGTTTCTTTCAATGAAATTCACTGAACACCTGAGAATCTGTATTAATTGAGACTTGAAGGGAAAATAACCTTTTCAAAATAAGACCATGGATAGAATTTAAATTAAATGAATGGATAAGGGTCAGTTCAAAAACCAAAATATAATAAATGTAGTTTTTTAAATTAGTTGGGCTGAGAAAGTATGGATTTAAGCACGGAAGAAATTTTGATTTTAATCCACATTTCAAAATATGATAAGAATTTTTATCTCAACAAAAGGGGAAATATTTTCTAACAACAACAAAAAAATCCCTAAGTACCCATAGAAAAAAAGTAAAAAACCCTAAAACCCCTTAAAAATAAAAGACTGGAGTGAGCAACAAGGTAAACTGTGTCTTAAAGGTCAGGAGCTGTATCGATAAGCTCAGAATTGCCAGTAGGAAAGGTATGGTATGATTTGAAAGGAAAATTCATATAAGTCATAAAAATAGGAAGAGACTAAAGAATGACAAAACAGAGTTATTCTAGTTTGTAGGAGTATCCTCCCAAAACAAAGAAAAAAAAAAGTCTTTTACCATTAACTGAATTATATTTAATAAGGAAAGCAAAGGTGAGTCAGGTAGTGGGAACAAATGAATGGAAATGAAAATGGAGATACACATGGAATTGTCACAAGGCTAAAAGCACTTCAACTGTTCAAGTCTTGGGGCACCAGATAACTTCCACTACTCTGCAGAAATTGTATCTGATTTCTCATGTGTTGTGGCAGACACAGCTGCCCAGTCAGGACAGTAGTGTGTAAAAAAGTAATAATTCTATAGTGTGTTCACACATCAATGTACATACATATTTGCAATATATGTGTATACTAAGAGAGGAAAAAGAGTATCTGGACACTTATAAGCTGAATTTTCCAGCATCAGTTGTGAGTCAGGCTTTAAAGAAAAGCTTGTAGAATACAGTAAAGATGAAGGATAAATAGAAAATGGGATAGAATATAACACAAGTTTATAAAATATTATATTGGATTCAATTAATAATTTTCTTTAAAAAAATGCAGTTTTTTTAGAAAAGGAGTCATTAGTTTAAGTAATGAAGTTCCACTACAAGTTGGGTTGATTTGGTTGAATAATTTTAGTATAAAACGTGGCAATGAAACTTGCTGATGGGAAAAAACCCCTGCAGGAATATTTTACAGTCAGAACGAAATACTGCATAATCATACAGGATCACCTGGAAACAATTGTGGATGACTCCTCCTATAGGAGTCATCCTCCTTACCTTTACCTAAGACAAAGGTAAAACTGGTCTTAATATGTTGTAAAAGAGATATTTATCAAAATAGTGGTAGATTTATGCCTCAGCAGAAAGCCTGGGAAATCTGCCTGGCATTCCTTACTCCTGCCAAAATTCTCATGTCTTCTATGCAGCAAAGACAAACTCAGACTGAAGAAGATGCTCAGGCAAACTGTCTTAAAAGACTATGAGACACTTCTGTATTTTGCTGAGAGAAATTAAGGCCAAAAAGAAACGTTTTTCTTCTCAAGCCATCGCATCAGGAAGCCTAATACCAGGGGGGAAAAGGAACTACTTAAGCCAACACACAAAATTAGCCCCCAGACAGGTAATATAAAGTTACTTAAGTGCTTGAAAGAATTATAAGGAAGACAAACAAGGAGAAAGAGGCTTGGAAGTGTTAATAATCAGAGTAACAGGAATTGCTGTGCTGTTGAACATTTGAGGCTGGTGGGATTGGCTGGGGCAGTGCAGTGTAGGGCAGCCTCCAGCAGCTTTTCAAGGGATGCCCTACAATCCAACACCTTTCGAAGAAAAGGTTTTGTAGCTTTCCTGCCTGACATTCTTTGCTCTGAGTAAGCTCGTTTCTTTTCTCCTTTGGCCAAAGTAATTTGACCATTTCTGGTTATATGAAAGAAATAAGTGATAAAATAAAATTCCCTACTTTGTTAATCACCCCCCTCTCACCCTCTATACTATCCCTAGGTGTGATTCAGTAGATAAGACCTGGATGGTGAAATTTCTGCATTTTTTTGTTTGTTTTTTTATTTAAGATATAAGTATTTTAAGTAGCTGGTTTTGATTTATTTACATTTTTTAATTAAAAGAAAATTACAGATAAAAGATGCTATAGCAATCATCTTCCTACAAAAGCAAAATATCGCAATGTAATTAAAAGGACTCCTCAAATCATAATTAGATTTAAAATTTAATTATGACTAGAATACTTCATCCCTGTGCACAACTGACACCTTATTGATACATAACCTTTATTGTAATTTTATTACATTTTGGCTGAGATCTTAATCTATGGACTAAATAAGATCATCAGATTTTTCTGAAGGCTTAGATTTAGGTGAAGAGAGCAGCATGTTGTTTTCTTCTGCATATTATAGCAGAATTTTGTATTTGTGCATTTCTTCACTTGGGCTCAGCTCCTCCAGACAAAGAGATTTGCCTCATGGCATTCCATAATCATAATACTTTGCTTTCAGCTATAACCAAAAAAAGAAGAAAGGAACAAATTCCAGCTGAGATGAAACTGGTTGAGATCCTTTTCCATCCAGCTTGGTCCCATTTGGTTGGCTGCCTGCTGTGGCTAAATCAGATTGTTACAGTATGTCTGCATCTGCTCCACATGCATGTCTCTTTCTCAGATTCTGTCAAATTCACTTCCTCTAATCATCTCTATAGATGAGATCTCAAGAGCAATGCACAATGTTGAGTAGATCACTCTTGGGTGGTGTTTGTCTTCTAGTTTTGCTCAGAATTTTATCCGTTTTAAAAATCATTCTTCTTTTAGTGATTGAAGCAGAAATGAGGGCCCTGGAGACCAGTCAGATGTCTATTTTGGGCTACAGAAAACACAACATGAAAAAATATCTCTGCTCATCATTGAAATAGATTGCAGATCCCTGGATCTCAGTAGCTCCAGAAGGAAAAAAAATGCTGTTCAGTAGAAGACACTATAGTCCCAGCGTGTCTCTAGTTTTCACTAAAAACATACAATTTGTTTTAACATTCTTTTTAGTCAGCTTTTGAGCTGACATTTAGTCTACTTTGATAGAGGAGTTATATTCATTTGAATAGAAAATGCTGGAAATGCCCATCAAAGAACATCAAGCTGCAAACTTTGGAGTAAATATACATGCATATTCATCAAGCAACCAACACCATCTAAAGATATTTGCAAAACATGAAGTAAAATGAGGTTGATGGATAGGCTGAAAATTATCAACCCTTCTCCATCAGTTGAATTTGGTGCAGAATTAGGAGTCAGGAGACAAAATGCATGGTTGACCATCTGTTTAGGTCATATCATGTTCATTGGATGGCACTTGAAGTTTGTTGTCATGTAGAAAGATACACCTGTGTTGGGTCTGGAGGAGGAACCATAATCATGGAGACATGAAAGCATAGACCTCAGTCAGGCTGAGAGATTTGGGATTGTTCAGCTTGGAAAAGGAAAGGTTTTGGCTTGACCTAATTGCCCCTTCCAATACCTGAAGGGAGCCTCAAGACCAATGAAGAGAGACTATTTACAAGAGTCTGGAGTGACAGGAAAAGAGGGAATGTCTTCAAACTGACAGAGAGTGGCTTTGGACTGGATTTTAGGAAAAAAAATCTTTCCTGTCAGGGTGACAAGACAATAGAACAGGCTCAGGGAACTTTTGCCTTTCCCATCCCTAGAAGTGTTCAAGGCCAGGCTGGATGGGGCTTGGAGAAACCTGGTCTTGTGGAAGGTGTCCCTGCCCAGGGCAGGGGGTTGGAATGAGATGAGCTTTAAGGTTCATTCTTACCCAGACCATTCTATGATTCAGTCTGGATAAGCACACAAATGAGAGCCATCCATATTGTGAAAAAAGTGGTGACACTATCTCTACATTAGTCATTACCTGAACTACATTTAATAAAAAAATCAGCATGTCAGGTAGTAACTATTCAATTAGAATATCTTCCAATTTAAAGTAAAAGTTACCCACTAACTTTCTGCTGTTACTTTGGTATTTCTCATGGCTGCCACAGACAGCACTGACAACTCAATCAGCATAGGACTTTTATTTATTAAATAAAACAGAAAATTGTTAATATGATTAACAAGTTAATACCAAAATAATGCAGAAATAATTTCATTTTCGAATTTTAAATGCCTGTGGTTTTAGCATTTTCTTCTTCAAATACGTTACTTATGATAAGTTGTAATAATTTGTATTTATTTCTATGTATTCAGAGATATTGGAACATAACTTCTCCATCATCTGGATAACATCCTAATGAGTTTCTCTTATAGTAGCCTAATTCCATGTTTCCAACTTAGGCTAAACATTTAGCAATAAATACAAATTTTATTTTCTTTTTGTCCAATGGTGTTTATGCAAGAATGAAATACAGTTGTTGTGAGTGGCAGATCTGACAGCATTTCATGTATATGGCTTTTATTTTTTTTTTTGTTAACCATTTACAAACTGGGAAAGGTTCAACAAATATTGCCACCAAGTCCATGATGTGGTAGGAAAGAATGCTATTTACTTCTAGACACCTGAGTGCTCAGGACCAGTTTTCTCTTGGGATATTACTGCAATGCTCTGCTTAGGAACTATGGTAACAACCACACTGGTGTTGATAATAGTTCTATTTTAGTGTAACTGGGGAGATTACCATCTGGAAAGAAAGGTAAAAAACCAGCTTCCTATGTAGTTCATCTAGCAAACTTGTAAAAAAAAACTATTACACTTGAGTAGTGAGAAATCACAGGGCAGTTGCCTGGACAGACATTATGTCTTGCACTGAACTCTCTTTGGGTCACTTCAGAATGATTCCCATAAATAAACCTTCCATTACTATACCTTGCAATTACTAATTGGTAAGGTTAGTAATTACATTACTAACCAAACAATGACTTTGTGATCTTTTAAGAACTCTTCAGACTTGCTTTACTGTCACAAAAATCACTGACATAGAAGAAAATTTGCCCTTCCTTTTCATCTTTCTTGCCTCATGGTGTGTGCACATCAGTGTGAGAGTCTGGGTGAGACCTGAGGCTCCCATGCCTTCAGCTCTTCCTTTTTTTTTGCTCCATGTTCCAGACCACAATCCCTCCCTGGAAATGATGTCCCTTAAATATGAGGGGTGGCAGAAGGAGCAGTTGGGGTATGATTTCAGAAGGAGTCTCATTTAAAGACTGGAGACCCTCCTTCTGAGGAGGATGTAAAAACAGTGGACCTGAGACTTCATGTTGCAATTTAGAAGAATCATGAGATTTAAATCATAAAACCACACATAGTTCGGGTTATGTAGTGTTGTTGCAAACTGATACAAATTATTTTCTCTATTATATCAGAGTGAAAGTAGGTTCTTGGGTTATTAATTTGCTTTAAAATGGACTCCAGTTGTCCGAAAATTTCAACTTCATTCAAGTTTAGATACTGATGTAAAAGGGCTTGTACTACTTTTATACTAAGAACTTTCAGGTTACAAGATGGTTACAAGAATGTAATTCTTGTCTATGTATACATGTCTCTTCACACTTGGATTAATTTGTCTGGTCATCTCAAATTCCCATTAATCTCTTTCTCTCAAGTAATGCAGAAAGCTGCAGCAATTTGAGGTGACCAATCACTATAAATACCAAGTAGCATACAGTAAAATGCAATACACTCACCAAAATATAGGGTGAAGTATTTTTCCCCCTCCTTTTCAACCCAGCCATTCTCACCCAGGCAATCTTCATTCCTACCTTTCATATGAAAAGCTTATTTTTTAAAATGCCTTAAAAAAAGGCATTCTGCCCTCTGTCTGATAACATTTGGATACTTAGCCTTCCCTTGCCTTGAAATTGCTCATGAAAATATGCTTTCAGTCATCTGTAATGCAGTGGAGAAACTGAGTCTATAAAAGAAGTGGCCCCTTGCTCTCAGCCCACCTCCTACTCAGTGTGATAACCATTGGGAACCCTACCCTGTGTTTCTTTAAATGCTTTCTGTAGGCTCTTCTCAAGCCTGTTGCTGCATCTTTATTACAATATCTTCTTTCTAATTTGAGATAATCGACCATTTGAAATGATGCCTTAGTAACCCTTTTGTACTGCCCTAATTATAACATATTTGTGTTTTCTGTTTTCTCATGATTGCTCAAAAATTAATGAGTGCTCCTTTCAAAGAGAATGTATTGACCCTATTTTAGTCATGTTTTTGGCCTGCCACATTGCTCTTTTCAACGTAACCTTGATATTGTTACAGACATACATCATAATTTTTTATGTGGGAACTATCTCTATTGATTTGACTGTGGCCTTTTGTTCCAATAAATCACAACATATTGCTATGTAAGTTTCCCTCAATTTGGCTGAGTTTAACTACAGTAGAATGGTTCTCTGGCTACATTAGAGAGCAAACACCAGTCATTTTGTTTAATGGTGTTGAGTCTGGGGTGAAAATGTTACACACAAAGTTACCTCAGGAGCTAATTAGAGGGCTTTTACTTTCGCAGTTTTTATTAATGACCTGTCAACACTGTATAGTTCATGAAATATTCTGTACATCTACATGCTGATGATGTGACCTTGTACACAGTAAGAGCACAGATAAGGTATCAGACCTTGACTGTTCTAACTCAGAATTTATGGAGTGATTTTCACAATTTAAAGATGCACTTTTCTGCAGAAATAAATAGGCTGGGAACCTTAGAAAAATACAAAACAAATAATTAGGGGGGTAGGCTCTTCTACTACAAACAGACCTAGGTGAACTGCAGTGGAATATAAGATTTCCCTCACCTCAGAAAATTCCTCAACCAGTGAAAAAGCCAAAGTTACCTTTTCTCCTTCCTCAAAGGAAATACTGATAAAGCTGGAATGATCTAGATCTAAATATTTGCAATTGTAGCAACAGTTGTGACCGTGATCCAGAAAACAGCCAAAGTACATTTGTGCCAAGTTGTTTTCAAACCAGCCACATTTTAGGTTTTGGGATATTTTGGTTTTATTTGGGTTCTTGTTTGTTTGTTTGTTTGTTTGTTTTTTTAATATAGAAATCCAGAATGACGGTATTATCAGTGTTTGGGTATTCTGTTTGCAGGAAGACAAATGACTTAATTTGTCTTCTTGTAACATTTATGACTTAACTTGTCTTCTTGTAATATTTACTTTGGTATTTTTTTAGACAGTGATACTGGAAAAATATCCTCAGTAACAAATCCAATAGGCTTTGATTCTTAGCCTAAACTATGGGATCTATGTAAAGAACTATTAAACAGTAACAGGTATATAAGGATCACACACTTCCTGTGTTTAAGAATCATGCTTGGAACTGTTCAACTCCTTCTTTGGAACTCAGTGGAAGCTGGGTCATTCTTTAAGTCTGGTGATGGATCTTGTTCATGAGCAAATAATTTAACCATGCCAGGCTGATTCCTCTTCTCTGTCTTTCTCCCTGTCTTCCTTCCCCCTGATAGTGTAGTTTTTCACAGGGTTATGTGCTTGCTTCACTAGATTGCAGAGAAGATTAATTATTTTTCTCTGAAAGCATCTGAAATTGAACATGTGCATATGCTTTCCTTTACACATTCAGAACCTCTGGCTGCATTTTCTGGCTAAACGAGGAGACAAGTTTTAATAACCCTTTTCAGTTAGACTTTATTCCAGAGACATCATAGCAATTTTGAGAATTTTATTTAATAGCTGCTCGTACAAACCTGTATTGATGATGGAGGGAATTCTTTATTTAAAAACCAATATGCCAGTTCCTATCTACTCCTGATCATCGAGGGATTGATCATTAACGTTCTCATCTCTCCCTGGGCACATGGATTATGTATAAAGACATAGAGTTTACACCACTGCAGCCAGGATTCCATCTTCAGGCAGTTCAGAGGCTCAAACAGGCAGAGAAGAGGGAATGATACACCAGGTAAAAGTGCTGGAAGGTTGCCCCTGTGGAAGAGAGATGCAAGCCTAGCAATTATCTCCTTTTCAAAAACCCTTATCCTCTGATATTTTCAAATTGTTCAGTAGCTCTTGTTGAGATGTCTTTAACTTCTGCCTGTGTCCTCTTCATTATCACAAGTGAAAGAATATACTTTTATGTATTGCCATGATCTTGGCTACAGATTCCTGTGGGATTTTGAAACTCTGTATAAGTCCCAAACAATAGGAACTCTGACATAAAAATGATTTAGTAAGTTTTATTTATTCCAGGAGTTGCCCCTGTCACATTGGCAGTACAAATCTTGAGAGCTTTAAAGGGTGAAAAACACTTCTCCAATTTCTTGTACTCAGGATTTCTGCTACAAAAAATGTAGTTTCATGCCTTGATGGAGCTGCTGAGGGAAGGATGTACAAGTTATGCCAGGTTTGGGACAGCTGAACTTGCTGTTGGGGGTTTCACAGCTCTCCAGACCCAAAGTCAAAAGTCAGGCATGGAGAGGTTTTTGATACAGCTCCTGGCACCTATTGCTCCCAAGTTCTTGGATATTCACAGAGATGCTTTTGTAAATGTGTCTTGGTTCCATTTATAGCTCTTTGGAAGGAAGAGCTCCTCCTCTCTCTAGGCAGCCTCACACAGAATGCAGAAATCAAATGTCCATCCTGGTCTCCTTCCTGTGATGCCCCAAGGACAATCCTGTGATGCCCCAAGGACAATCTGTTCCTCTGGATTTGTTGTGCTAGTCACAGGTCAGGGGGGTGGTTTGAGAGGTTCTAAACATTCAAACTGTGGTCTTCCCTGACTCCAGGACCAGAAATATGCAGAAAACAGGGCAGGTTGAGCAGGATCAGGTTTAAGCAGCACCACTGACAAGCATACCTTCCTAAAACTGAAATTAAAACCATCAGAGTGGCCAAGACGGGAATTAATTTCAGCACAAACATAGAAGGCTAAGCAACATTTAACCCTACTGAATTTCTATGTTAATATGAAATGTAAAGAACAGAACTGAATTAAGCAAAATTTAGTTCTCTAGAATTTAATCATTAAAAATGGAGGCCTAGAACTGCTTATCATGTTTGTGTGAATTACTTTCCATGAGTCAGACAAGAGGGATTTCAGTCCATGGGGGTGAAAAATAAACTGTAATAACCATAAAAAGGTGTAAGACTGCTTATTTATAGACATGCATATTAGAAACCCAATAAAAAATCTCAGTACAAACTCAGTAGACAGGCTTCAAACACAAAAAAATAGCCAGCTCTAAGTTGTTTCTGAATTATGGTGAGCCCTAAAGATGGCCTAAAACCAATTAACTTCTTTTTTTTTTGGTACCTTTTTTTATGTTTTAAAAATGACCAAAGAGATCTCTTTGAAAATATACTAAAAAAAAAAAAAAAAAGGCTTCTAGAATTAAACCTTTTGTAAGAAGCTTCAGCCTGGAGCAAAATTTAATGGCTGAGCTATAAAGCACTGAAAACTTTCATAAAGGGGTTCATAAAGAAACACCAACTGACCCTAAACCCAAGGAGGTCTAGAAAGCTGCACTGTAATAAACACAGGGCCTAGTTAATTTGCACTTAAGGGGTGTATGACATTTGAGTAAGATGTAGTTACTTTATGCCCACCTTCAGCACACATGTCCAGTAGATATAAATGGCAGAGAGGGGATACTGCAGCTGAGAGGTTTACTGTAAGTTAAAGCTAATACTAAATGAGGTTATCAGCTGTTAGCCAGACTTTGTTTTTTCCATGTGGTTGTAAGGTGACTAGCATGAATGGATGGTAAGACCCTTTTAATCTACATTTCCTAAGCCTCCTCTAGGCTAGAAATAGACAGTGTGGGTTGTGTGTACAGCTCATTTCCAGAACAGTTACATTAAAACATAAGAACTGCTGTTTACAGCTGCTGTCACTTTACTGTTCATCCCATGGCAACCGCTAAAATCTAGACCCTGATCCATACCTGATTAATAGATTTAAGTCAAATGTAACATCTAAAAAAAATAAATACATGACTGGGCTAAATAGAAATAAGAGTATGCTCACTTACTCTCTGTAGTGTGTTATGTGTATGAAGTACACCATTCATGTGCTTCTCTGGGCTTAATACAGGCACAAACACATGCAGTGTGTGAGGCATTAATAAAAGTCAGAGATACCCCTCGCTGTTTGTAATTGCTCAGGCATCATCCACATTTTTATAACACATTTTTTTATGTCTCAAGATGTTTCTGGTTGCTTGAGGACTAAGTTTTTCATCCAGAAGAGAGGCAAATTTATTCTAGGTCATTGCCTCATCTTGGCCAGTGAGAGATGCTCTTGCACTAACAAGACATCTGTGCAGGGTCTTCAGTCTCCTCCTCTGCCTTCATCACCCTCTGTTCTCCACCCCCTCTCTCCCCTTGCAACCTCAGCCATGCTTGGCCTTCAGGCTGGATCTCCCAGTACAATCAGGGCATAGCTACAAAACATATGAGATTTTCAAGCATCTTATGTTTAATTTTAAATTCCTCATCCTAGCAGTGGTCAGACTTGTTTCAGAAACAAACAGGAAAATGAAGGAAAGGTAGATGTTTGTCAAGGTTATATTTAGGGAGCTGTTGCTTAAATGTGAAAATCAGTTATACTTTAACTGTGAGTAAGCAGCACAAAAAGCATGTTCTTTCTTCTATGTGTGTTTGCAGAACACTTCTTTTTTCTTCACCTGCAACATGTTCCTTTATGCTCTGACTCTACTTGGTTGTCAATAATGTACTGTTGGCCTAACAATGCTGCCTATTTTCACAATACTTTGTGGAATAATGCCATCCATCCCCATGGATTCATTGGTTCATAAAGGTATTGGTGAAAGGTAGGATAGATTTACTCAACTTTTCAGCATAATGTTGCTATTGTTCACTGCTAGGACATGAATAAGGAATAAGGAATGGCCTTTAGTGTAAACAGCTCAGCCACTGAGGGTCTTTTTGAGGTGGGTATTTCTAGTTCTTTGATAGATGACTTACTAAAGCCACTCTATGTAAGTATTGTTTACAGTACTTGCTGTGCATGTGTCTTGCATCTGAGTGCTTTGATTTGAAAGGTATTTTATCTACACTTGGGAGTCTTTAAGAGCCTACACCATTCTTGCATTTTGGTTATGAACTATTAGCAGAGGTGTTTGAGGGAGCTGGGAGTTTCTTATAACAATAAAAATGGCTTTTGTCTCTACAGACTTCCCTTTGAACTCACTAACCTCCTGCCAGCAGAAAAACAGGGTAACAGCATCTTCTCCATTTCTCCAGTCTTTTGTCCTCCCCCAGGGTGCAAAGGCTGGCCTTGCTCCTAAGTGCTCCCCTTCCTAAGGATCCAGACCTCAGGATGATGAGAGCTACACAGTATTATCATGGCCTAAGTTTATTACATATCCTAAGTTCTTAATAATTCTGTGCTTTGACACCTGCCTTGGATGATCTAAATTACAGATTGCCATTTTTTGACTTGCTTGTGATTAAACAAGCCCATTGCTTTTGCTCAGAACCAAAACTGCTCGGATCATGGTAGGGGTTGTAACAGCAGAAGATTCCATTTAATTGGTGCCTTGTTGAAATACACTCCCACATCTGGGATGTGATTGCTATGGAGCAGAGGCCACACCATTGATTTCCTTTCCTCCAATCAGTGGGAAAATGGCACACCCAGTCATCTTTAAGTGACATCCCTCTTGGCTCTGTTTTATTCCCAGTGGGTAACAGCCAAGAATCAACACCTGCTACAATAAACTCTTGGCTTGGCCTTGACTTGTTTCATGCTGAGACTTTACTCAGCTCCACCTTTAACTTTGCCTTTGTGGTCACTATTTTTATGAGTCTAAAAGGTGAGTTGGTGTCTAGGAAAGTGAGTAAAGTAACAGGTGAAAGGAAAGTGGAAGAGTTGAAAACCAAGAAATTACTTAGAGCATTCTAGATTATTTTCCCTTTCTCTTTCACTGTGGACATTCTATTGTAGATGGATTTGATCTTGAGTTAGCTACTTTCTGTACTGCCTGCTCTGGCTGTGAGTCTTTAAGAGTCCTCTTAAGATTTGTAGAATGAATTCCTGGAGGAGCCCTCTTGTTTTGAACATCTTTGCTAGAGACAAACCTTGTGTAGAAATTGCTTCATCATTCCCCAGTTCAAAGAATATATCCAGCTTCATGAGAGAAAAGAAAATCTTTGCAACCCCTGAACTCTAAAGTTTCCATATAGCAGTCAAATATTAATACAATTTTATATATCAGTGTGAACACTCATATTACGATAATTTACTGCTAAAATGGTACACAAAGGCCTCTGTTCAGGTAAATTGGGAATAACCTGTTGAAACTTAAGTTGATTGCTCCAATACATCTGACAAGTTTGTCAGCATGGATTAATTGTTGTTCAGGAGAATTGTTAACCATACAGGGCACACCATTTGAGGGAACATTCAGAAGACAAAATTCAGAAGAAAGAACCCTGTCCCTAAATTAACTTTATGATTTCTTGCCTCAAAAATGTCCAAACTTCTGAAGCCCTATTGTAAGTTTTGTAAGTTAAATCATTGCTAACCTCTGTTGCCTACAGTTCTGCTGAAGTTAATTTACTCTGACATTGTTACCAAGGCAGTACTTTTTAACAGAGGTGAATGATTTCTAATACATTTCCTATGTAAAAGCCACAAGCAGGACACTGTGTGAGACTTGTCACCTGTAAGTGAGAATGCCAGTGGTCCCCATTAATCAATCATTAAAGCTGAAGTTTTTCTTTTTTTATTTCCCACATTACCTATTCCAGGACTTTTCAATGTCCTGAGTTAACACAGGGTGGATAAAACTGTATGAGGCAGGTTTCTACATAGAATACTACTCACAATTTTTATAACCAGAAATAGTTGAAACAGATCAGATGTCTTTTTCAGTACACCTGAACTTCTGGAAATTCAAAGGCTTCCTAGGACTGAACTGTAAATTCTAATAAAGCCCAGGTAAGATTCTGGCTTGGTTGTCTTTCTGGGATTTTTGTGCTTTTAATTTTGTCACTTCTGTGCTGTTTTTCTCCCATCTTCCTCCAAGTCAGGAATCCCAGAACTCCTAGGATCTGCAACTCCTCATTGAGAAACATTTGCGTTCCCTTAGGTTTTGCTTCAAACCTGTGCACAAAGAAATGCTGAGTTCTCAAATTCTACACTAATCAGATTTATTTTTCTCTGGCCATCTTGAATTACTACTCTTCATAGGTAGAATATATATTTCTCAGTGCCTTTGAAACAAAAGTTGGGACATCAAATTGTGAATCTATGAACAGCAACAGTGGTATGTAGCTATACAACAAAAACACCTAGAGAGTCAGTACTTCATTCTTTATCTTGTAACAGCCTCTGGATGCATAACTGCAGTCTCTCTCACAAGGGCTTTGCAGGAAAGGTTTAAGGCAAGAGTAAGGGACACACCTAAGGGAAGTGGACACAACAGATATTTTAGAATTACTGGGGATCAAACAAGATACAGAAAATATTTGTTACTGATAGAAGTTCACAGAATTCCTTTTATTCATTGAATATTTATGTGGTCTGTGCTATGCAGTTTTCCTTGGCTTATGTGTTGGAAAGCATGGAAGTGGTCAAAGTACATCAAGATAATTCCTGTCTGTCAGCTCTTGTATCCATTTTCTTGCAAGGCAGGACATATAGATTAGGATGTGCAGAATAACAAAGGTCTGGAACAGAATGTAGTATCCAAGACTTGCAGTTTATGGCTGATGCACCAAGTTGCACCTCATTCAGAATTATTTCTTTGTGACTTCATGTCCAATTGCCCAGGAACATCCAAAAGCACCTACACTATTGACTGCTGAGTGTAAGCAAACAGCAGAAAACATGATAGTCCTTCTCCTAATAAACTCCTGAGCTCTTGAGCTCTGCTCTCTAAGAGAGCAGAAGTGGTTTTCTGTGTTGAGGTTCCCTGGATCTGCATAGCAGTGGGATCTTGTCTTTGTGCACTTTGTCCTGAGCTCAGAATAAGTTCCAGAATAAATTTTGTGATGGCCTATGGTGGCAAGTAATTGGAGCTTGATAACTCTTGGTAACACTCTAAAACCTCAGAGATCACTTATATTTCCTGCATTTTCTAAAGGATTTGTGTCTGCAATTCCATTGTACCACCAGGAAAGAGAAATCATCTTGTTGTCCTGCAAACGATATATCAGAACCAGTCTCTATGCTGGTTATGTCATTCTTTTACTTTACTTTCACAAGGTTTTCCCTTTTATTTTTGTTTTGCTACCACTGAATAACACACAGTCCCACAGCTCTGGCAAAAAGAACCTGATGAAAGTGAACATATAAGAAAAATATTAGTAGTTGCACTCTTCTTAGCAGAGGTAATGGCCGTTGACATTAATGGGAATTATGCATGTGTGCAAGAGGAGTATGGCCCCTTTACTTACCAGAGCCCTTAATATGTTTTAGTGAGCCATGGTGGTGTTCTAAATATCATGAAACCCAAAGGAGATAGAGAAAACAACCTCTGGCACTGATGAGCTGGATTCATTGCTCTAACATAGATGGCTTTTCAGGAATATTTCTGTTTCTTCTCCTGTGGAAATAGTTGTGCATGCACTATTCATTGACATGAAAGAGGAAAAGGTAAGGAGAATGGACAGAAAACTGGGAAAGGAAGTAAAGAGCAATCCAAGTTTTCAGATGTCAGACTGTCACATAAAAATTTAAAAGTGCATAATTAGGTATTGTACTGACACACACACATATAATTTTACATATATAATGTTTTTGTCTGCCTTTTATTCAAATTCTGCTCCAGCCCTGCTTTGCACTATGTTCTGTTTTACGAAAATAAAATGTGAAAATCTACGGATAAGCCAAAATAATAACAACTTTATGGCATGTCAGGGTTATTTTTTTATTATTATTTTTTAACCTTGATCATGTTATAATAGTGAACATATGTATCCTTGGCCTTAATCACCTTGTCAAGTTAAAGTGTATATTCAACTTCATTTACATGACATATGATCTAATGCTGGAGAACAACAATACCATTGTAGTGCTAATTGAAAACTGTGAGCTGAGAGCCAGAAGAAACCACTGGTCTGATTGCTCAGGGTCCCAGGGAAAGGGATTTATTCCCACACCTGCAGTTGGTCCATAACACTAACATTGTTACCAACATCTGGGTCTAATCAGCACAGAGGCCTTGATATGCTGCTCCTGTGGCATATAAATTAAGCATTATGTTCATTTTAAAGGCCCCCTCTTTCTGTTTTTTAAGGACAAGATAGATTCATGGCTCCTCAGAGTCTAACAAAGTAGAAGCCACAAACAGAGTAAGTTACTGCCAGGTTTCTTAGACCATACCTACCTAGTACATGCCACTTAAATAATGGGATTTTATGCTCAGTTCTAGTTTTCAAAAATGCATCTCCACAGAATGCAAGGTTCAGCTGAAAAACTGTGTTTAGAGTAGAAATCACTCTTTGCCAGTTCACAAGAATTGGTTTTTATGGTGATGCCTGAGCCCCACCAGCCACAGGGATGGTGACACAACCAGTGACAGTCCCAGTGGCTCCCAGGGTTGGCATCTGACCTGTCCCACAGTCTACTGTGAAGTTACCATTCATAAAGGTGCTGAAAGTATTCAGAGCAACTGGAAATTGGACAAAGAGAGAGAAAAAAACCCCACAGGACTGAAAGCCAGGTTGCCTAGGCCAAGGAGCAAAATTTAAATCTTCATTGGTTGAGGACAGGCAGTGATTATTTTTGCTAATGCATCCCTTGGCTGTGTCTATAGTTATCTAACTGGCTCTTTGCCTTTGTAGCTTTCTGTGTTTTTCTGGAAACAATGGGACAGATACCCTTACAGAAGGAGGGTCTTTTTTCTGACATTTTCCAATATCTACATATCTCTAATATCTGCAAATGGTGAATGTAATTACAGAGAGGAATTTTGTTAGAAAATGCAGAACTTGAATCTTCTGACTTCTGATCCTACATCTGGCACTGATCTTTTGTGGCAGCAGGCAGTTCATTTAACTATTGTCTCTCTTACCTACTGTGCCTTTTGGGGATAAATAATGATGTAGAGAACTGTTTATCTAAGGTTTCAAGGTGCAAAAATGACACAGAGGCATTATGGAGGTTTAACATTTCACCACTGATACAGGGTAATTACATCAATTGGTTGAAATCATAGAATGGTTTGGGTTGGAAAGGTCCTTAAAGATCTCCTGTATTGGAATATGAGGTTCTATCTTAGTCACTACCATCAGGAAGAATGTTCATTTCATGAGAAAACATGCTCATTGCAAAGGCACAAAATGAGTAACCTCTGCAGCCTTAATACCAGCAGGATGTTGTAAGAGGGAGGAATTGAGGCATTTCCTTTTCATTACTAATAACTCCAGGTGGATTTTTTAAACTAAAGATTCATAACTTAAACCCAGAAGACATCAGTGGAGATCTTAACAGGCTGAAACAGATTCTCTGCCACTATAAATTGAGTCAGTGCTATTAATTTCAGTAGAACCACATTTCACCTCACTTGAGGAGAAGGTGCACTATTTATGGTATGACTGCAAAATCTGTCACTTGATGTACCATAGAAATGTGTTCTGGCAGTAGCAATTGGTTTTGGTAGCAGGCCAGCCTGCTGGCTTTGAAGGATTTCCAGTAGCCAAAGGGGGATTTTAGCACCCAGTGTCGCCCTGCCCTCGCTCTCCATTTCCATGGGTCCTCAGAGGATTTGTCCCATTTTTTCCCTTCCAGCTGGATCATCCCCTTGTCAGCTCCACTGAGGTTCAGCCCAGCTCTGTGGCCTCACATGCCAGGGGGGTCAGAAACAGCATTCAGGGAACCACAGGGTGGGATTGTCAGAGACATTCTGTCCGTGCTGTCCTCATTCTTGGTTCATTTGCCTCCACAAGAGTGAACACCTGCTGTCCTGCTTTCCTGCACTCCTGACCAGCTTTGTGACCAGAATGAGAAATCTAAATTTCAATGCCTGTGGTTTAACTACAGATTCCACTTGCAGGAAAACTTTCTGTGCTGCCCATGGGAGATGCATGAGCTGCAGAAATGAGACTGGGGTCCCTTGATATTTCTGTGGATGGCTCTTCCTCTAGTTTAGCTTTTTAACTTCTCTGCATTGCTGGTGGTATTGAAAGTGCTACTCTGATAAATTAAATGCTAATTTTTGCAGTAAATGGCTGGCCAATTTCAAGAGATGTTGTCTCATTAGTTGATCTTATAAATTGGAGAAGTCTGGCAAAGTTAACAAAACCAGAAAGATCAGAGTGATACAATTTGTTGTTGTGGCTTCATTAATGCCACACAGAAATCTCACATTTGTATTGAATGTGGTAAAAATCGTACAGGCAAAAAAAAAAAAAAAAAGTTTGTATAACTGTATGGGAGATCACAGAGACCAGGCTTGTATTTCAAGTTACAAAAGCATTACTAAAACAGTCATGTCTGACTTCATGACAAAGTCTTTGTGATGTTGAAAGTAAAATACAACAGTTGTATTGGAGAAATTTAAAGAATAATCAGATCGTGGAGAAGGAATCTCACATCCCTCCATGTTTTTCAATCAAGGTGCAAATGTCACAAGTAGAAAAAAACAGGAGTTAAACTTTTGCCATTGGAACGTCCAGATAATTTGATCATATTCATTTTAGTGTATGAAATGCAAAAAATATGGTCAAATACAGATATGTTATTATTTTAATCATAATATCTTCATTTCATGTTGTTCCTGCTAATGTGGTACCAGCAGATCTAATGAGCTATTTAGGTTTTTGCATTTCAAAGCATGACCTCCTAAAAATTAGGATATTTCTTTCATTCAGGATAATTTTTCTGAAAAACACCCAACTTTTCAAACATTAGCATGTATTTGATGTGGAAAGAATGATTGGACATACCACAACAAATGAAAAGCCTGTAAAATGCATCTATAAAATACTGAAAAAAATCACAAATATTATTCCAATACTTTGTTAGAACACTTGTAATGGCAATTTGCATCCAAGCCTCAGTTCTGCAAGTCATGAGAGTCTGCTAGGCACAGTAATGTACCCATGTGGTGTTGATTGTAGACCTGAAGACATTTTCCTGAGGTATTTCCTAAAAATCATCTTTTTTTCATTATAATTAAGCTATCCAACTCGTTTTTTTCCTCCTTATGAATCATTCACAAGGTGAGGCTCTATCCTCAGCCTGTTACGTGCAACTGGTATAGAAAAGTTAATGTGAAGAATATCTGACTACATCATGTTCACAACTTGTACATTTCAGTCATCCAGCATGGATAGGTCTTCAAAAGGACCTGGAATCATTGCAGGAATGTTGTGTTTTGCATTTATCAACCTTTGAATTAGGAACCTGCTATTGTCACTTATTTGCCCTTGAAGATCAGAGCCTCTGTTGTGCATCTCTGCAATGATTCATGTAAAGCACAGGATTCAGGTTCTTCCCTCTCTGTGAATGACTGAAACATTTTAAGCATCAAAGTCAGGAACAGGAAAAGAAAAAGAGTGAACTTTCAATATCCATCTAAGGCACTCAGCTCTTGCTGAATGCTGTCGTGTTCAGGCATCACTCTCTAGATTTTTGAAAATTCCAGTTATTCTCCTGATGACTGCAGTGAGCCAGTTTTAGATTCCAGTGCAAAGAAATTTATATTCATTAGTGCAAAGAAAAGCAAGTGTCTGAAGTTTTACAAGTAAATGTTGAGAGGTGCAATCATAAGCCTCATTCAGGTACACATTCAGACAGAGTTTTTGCAGGTATTTGTCCTCTTCTTAAAGTTTCATGGAAGGGATATTTCTATCTGTGTTCCATACAGAACAATGTCCATTCTATTTTAAAAGATTATAAAATTCTTCCATTGTTTACCTCTATTTTATTACCCACAGTGACACTTTTTTTGTGTGTTCCCATAGGGTTTTTTTTGGTTGTTTTTTTTTTTTTTTTTTTTTTGTAATATAGAAGATGACAAACTGCTTTAATTTGCAGCATCAGTTATCCTCAAAATTTCTTGATTTCAAACCGAGCTGATGATTAAAAGCTGAAAGATCATAACACTGATCACTAAACTGTTTTTGCATTCCTCCCTTTGAATAGTGTCTGAAGTACAAAGGAAGGCTGATCTAATATATCAGTAAGAATAGAAGAAAACAAATGTTTCCATGTAATAATAATTCTTAAATGGTTTTTGCATTCCCTCAAAAAGGCCATGCATCAGCCCATTATAGCAAATATTGCATGTTTTTACTGCCAGTCTGTTACGTAGCAGTTTTACTTGCATCATACATTTAATTGCCACATTAAATCATGGTTTCTAAACATCAGTTCACAGCAGGATCCTCCTCTGAAATCTTATCTTTTTTCTTTGACAATGTAACCAATCGCAAAAATGTCTTTTCCCTTTGTAATCTAAACTCTATTTTTTGTCCATAATACTATTCCTGCCTACTGCAGCAACTCACTACTTACAACAGTGCAGAAGGAAAAGTCCTTTTTTCCCTTGAATGTGCATATTCCTGGTGGAGCTTAAAAACTTCCATAAATCAATAAAGTAATTGCTGCATAATGACCTATTGTTGGTGAGCGTGCCCAGAATGATGTCATTGGGGGGTAATGGAGCTACTGAATCAAAAAAATGGCAGCTGTTCCCAATTTATTTGAGAGTCAGTTGGACAGAAAATTAAATAAACACATAGACAAGCAGGACAAGGGCAAGTCCTTGCACTATTCTTACGATTGTTTTAATTCAATCGCAGGAGTCAGCAGGCAGCTGATATTGTGGTCCAGAGTTTCAGTAATTGCCTGTCTTCTCTCCCAGTCAGGCTGCACATGCTCATTTCATAGTTTTAAGCTTTTGTGACTCAGATTAAAAAAAAAAAAAAAGAAAAATACCAATGAAACAAAGATGAAACTTAGTTCTTTTTTTCTCCTGCCCTCCCCCTCCCTTGTCAGCATAGCAGGCTATCCAGGAGATGTATTAATAGATAGAAATTTTAATTTCTTCCTCCATCTGCCTCTACAGGGTCTCTACCCTTCTTTCCCTAGGATACGAAGGAGAGTTTTCCTTTTTTTTTAATCACTCACATGTCCTTTGGGAAGCCCCCTAAAGTTTCATACTCGCTGGGGAGAGAAAAAATGCCACCCAGCTTCACACTCTCTTCTCTGCTGTGAATAACAGCTTTGATGTGCTCCTTTGAAGTTCCTGGCTCCAGGCTGCATTAGGGAAGCATCAAATGCAGCCTTAACACTGTGTGTGGAAGCTGGAAGCACGTTGTGTTTGCACACTGGACTTGGGGGCACCCACTGTGCTTGTGGGGCCAAGGGAATGCAGGGGACCACAACAGGAACAGGTCTCCAGCACAGCAAGCTCCTCTATTTTCCCTGTTCCCATCTCCTACTGGTGCAGCATTGAGAACACATCAACATCCACGATATTTTCCTGTTCTTGCAACTTCTTGTGGTACCTTTGCACCCTTTGGAAGACCTGATATGGGTCAGAGCATTGGGACATCACATTTGACTCCAGTAGGATCTGGCTCTTTGTTACTTCAGGGCAATGTGGCTTCAAATGTTGCTTCAACTGTTGTGGTATTAAAACAATCTAAGTGGTTTTTATGGACACTAAAAGAAGTTTGGGTCACTGATCAGTTATCTGATTTGTACTAAGAATTACAATGTCTATTCCTTAATAGTTGGATTCTTAATATGACAGTTTTCACATTTCTAAACAAGTGTGTTTTTTTAACATCCCTCTTTTTTTCTTTCTTTTTTTTTTTTTTTTTTAAACTTACAGATGGATTCTTTTGTGTGTGTATTTTCTGTGTCTGCATAACCAGACACAGAAGTTGATGTTTGTCTCCAAGATGGAGAAGTGCTTTTCCATATTTGTCATCACATATCTCTTCAGATCAGACATCTCTTTGATCATTTTAACTGTGTTTTATATGCTTCATAATTTCCTTGCTGAGTACCTTATGTTACGCGTTACTTTATAAATCAATAAATAATAGCAATAATTAAAAGGGTGTTCTGCAGTAGGGAGCTAGATGAAAAATAGGTTATTCCATTAACCTTTTACCTCTGGAGACAGGAATTTCAAATTTGTGCTAGGTCACAAGAGCAAATCAGTTGGTCTCTTGTGAACTTCAGTCCACATCACAAAGCACTGCCTCACTTCTCCCAGTCCCTCCTGACTGACAGCTTTAGTCTGGAAGAAAAACAGCTTGGAAGACTGAGATGCAATGGCAATGCCAGCACCCACGCCCACTGTGCCTTGTTCTCCAGAGAACCATTTGGGAAAAAGAAAAAAAAAATCCAAACCCTTCCAATGCCTGTTATCCCCACAGCCTGAATGAATATTTAAATATCAGAATTGCAACTGGTAAAAGTAGGAAGTAGCTCGTGCAAGCAGGAAGGTGGGTTTTTTTCAGCCCTGTCCTATAAAGTAGCTCTCAGAGGGCACAAAAAGCTCATTACAGGAAAATCAAGGGGGAGTTGGTGGTGTGTCATTCAATACCCAAGTGTAGGCAACAAATGTTAGTGAGGAGCTGTCTAGTAAATTAAAGATCACTGAGACACAAACTTACAAACAGACCTTTAGATTATTATTACTCTCATCTCCCTTTTCTCCACTTCTGCCTTCCTAAATCAGTTGCTGATGCAGCTCTGTTGTCTGTACTCTGAGGTCTGAGTGGCCACGTGGGGTGTAAAAAAGTTAAATAACAAATATTCACAATCAGTGTCACAGTAATAGGACTTTTCTCTTATTCTGAATTACTCTGAGACCGGGAAGGTGAAAGTGGAATTCCAATATTAAGTGGAATCTCAGGCTTAAGATGGAAATTCATCTTAAAAATAAAGGCAGCACAAATTTTGGAAGAAAGGCTTTTATGCTAGAAAAATCTGCTTTTTTTATAATTTTCTTGCTTGTTTTACACAATGAGATTAAAAAGGTATTTTCTTCTATTATGTATTTTGAAAACAAAAAAGACATGAATTATATTTTTACTACAAAATTGAAGACTTCTAAAAATTCTAAAGATTCTAAAACTTCTAATTTTTGACCAGGACATTTCAGCCTGTTACTTCGAGCAGGACTTTCTGTCAAGTCTCAATCTTTCCTGTTATTTCTCATCTATCTGCAGGTGATTTACAGGGAGAGAGACAGTGCTTTTTGATGACACTTGCAAAAGATGCCCCAGAGTGGACTGCAATTTTTGTCAATGCTATTCTTATTGCCAGGACCTCACACACTAATTCTCAGCTAATTTATGGTGAACACTGATATGTTCTTTAGTGAAAACTGTTTGGTTTTTTTTAATCTGGTCGTGATTATGCTTTTGTTTGGAAGAGGGAAATTATTGAAATTCTATCAGTATAATACTTTCAGGGACTCAGTCTCTCCCTTGTATCTGTAGTTCCTATTTTGGAAGTATGGCAGTGAGCTGGGGAGGACTTCTGTGGGCACCGTTCTACGCTTTATGTTGTTGGCCATCCTAAGGATAACCTTGGCAGATGTAAATCTTAGTAGACAAAATTAATAAAAATAGACTCTATTTGTTTCAATTCTTAGCATTGAAATGTTGTCTGGAATAAGGATACAAAACTGTTTATGATGGGAGGGGAGCCTGGATGTGTTGTGGAGGGGTGTGATAACTGGGATGTAGAAGGAGAAGGAAGTTTTGAGATTCAAATATGGAAGGTGGATGAAGAATTTTTAGGCATAGGAAAATAACTATGACCATGAAGCTTGCCTAGTGTACTTCCACGAAGTTCTTCTCCTAAGAAACTAGTCTCAGTTTGGAAAAGTTCTCATTCTCAGTACAGTCTATGGGAAACAAGCATCTCTTAGAGGTGAAAGAATTTCTCAGAAGAAACCTTTGCACCATTCCTTAAGCTGATCAGGTGCTAGATAACACTGAGACCTCTCTGGAAAAATGTCTTCCTAAGTGTTATCAAAATATCTTTAGTACGAGGTTTTTGTGTTCTGTGCTTTGTGATCCACACGGCTGCAGGGGGGCTGTGGGTTCCACTCTGGGGGACTGCGAGGAGTGCTTTCAAAAATACCAGCCAGGGACACGGAGAGGCAGGGTGGCAGCCAGGGACACGGAGAGGCAGGGTGGCAATCAGGGACACCGAGAGGCAGCGGGCACAGGGACGGCCGAGTGAGTCGTGCAGGATCCAGGCGACACATGAGGCTCAATGGTCAACTGGTGTCCGCCAAGCACCCAGATAGAGGGAAGGCAAGTAGGTGAGAGTGAACAAGTGCCAGCAGGGGCAGGAGAACCAAAAGGCAGGCTGGAGCCAGGGCAAAAAGGACAAAAGGCAGGCTAGGGCCAGGGCAAAGAAATCCCCAGCAGGCTGGAGCCAAAGCAAAAACGCAAGACCCAAGAGGCCCTCAAACTGAAAAAGCCCAAAAGACAAGATGCAAAATAGCCCCAGAGTCACCAAGCCCCATAAAAACAAGTCTGAAGGAGCCCCCCCAGAGTTTGTGATGCAGTTATTTTTTATGCCCCTTGGCTGGTCCCCAGGAGGCCACTGGCCCTGTCCAGCCTTGCACTGCAGTCTGTGGATACAGACCTTTCACCATCAGAGTGAAGATGCCTCTCTGGGCAGTGTCTGCTGCTGCCCCGTGTGAGACATGAAATTCTTGCCAGGCAAAATCTCCCCACAGCTCTCCCTCATCCTCTTCTAGCTCCCTCCTGCAAGTGGCACCTGTGCACCCTCTCCCCTCTGACAATCAGTGTTGAGACAAATCAAAACTCAATTGGCTCCTCACAGGCACCCATCTGACACTTTGGTTCAGAGGTCAGGTTTCACTCATGCATGGGACTCATGCCTTTAGGGACTGAGCCCAAAACATTACATAGGCATTAGAAACCAACTGAAGGTGATGGGAGTCACTTGAAGGTGACAAGAGAACACACTTGGCAGAGCTTGTCCTGTGGCAGGCAGCTTATTCTCCTTCCTGGAGAAACTACAATGTTATTTTCTTTTCATTTTCATTTTCATTTTCATTTTCATTTTTCATTTTCATTTTCATTTTATTTTTTTGTCTTCACTTACAACACTGTAGTTACTGCTGGTAACCAACTTTAGAAAGAGGTGATTCAAAAGCCCCCCGGGGCTTGGTTTCAAATGTTCACACTCCTCAACCTCATTGAAGGTATTCCTGGATTCCTATCCTCCAGTCTTAGCAGAGACCCAAACCTTCCCTGTGGCTTCAGAGGCCCCAGTGAGTGGGGAATAAATGCCTTCAGTTAAAGATATTATTTGGAGCTCTTTACAGCAGTTTATTTTCTGAACTGAGTGGCTTCAGCGCTGTGTAGATTCATCTCTGCTTTGTGCCACCACCCAAACATCTTTGTCAAGCCCTAAGGATGACAGAAGTTTACTGATGATACATTCCATATGTATTTTGGGCCAAAAGGGAAAACTGGAAATGGAGCAGTGATGAAGAAGGGTCTGGTGGGTGTAACACCCTTTTGAAGGGTGCTTCTTACAGAAGGCAAAACTGTTTTTCATAGTACTAAAGGTAGCTATTCTTTACTGCCTTTTGTTGGGTTCATGGCTGTATAAAGGGCAGCTGTAATAATTTTCAGTATTTTTCAATATTTTTTTCTTAATTTTTATGATACAGCTTTTGCTCAGCCATGCATGGTGGGGCAGACTATACATTTTGTTTGCAGCTACAATTTTCTTTCCCGGTGAGTTCAGTATGTATTCAGCCAACCTAATCAGTGAACCACATGGACAGGTTTTCACAATGGTATCCAAGTCTATCACATTGGGTTTGCAGTTTAGGTAGATCAGCTGGTTCTTTGTATGGAGTAGGTCTGTTGCTTTGATTGTACAACAGCAAGAGGTTCATTTTGCCTTTTTTTTTTGCATCCATGTGAAGTTGTATTGGTCCCAAATCTAGTGGTGAACTTCAGAATATTTTTTATCCAGACAAGCCTCTCTGTACATAAGATTTATTTATTGCAGTCTATCTGTGAGCTCTTATTTTTGCCATATTTGCTTATTTTCTTTCCAGGGTAAAATTATGTACGCTTAAACCAAGGTATCTCTTTAGTTTAAAATTGTAAATCCTGTGTGTGAAATTTCCTGTTTGTTTGCCAGCCTTGCCAACATTTTGCTGAGGAACTTGTGAAAAGTAAGTGACTGCTGTTTTGCATAAAGATGGGACTGCTTGCAGGGGGTGTCTCCTCAGTCAAAGCTTCTCAGGAAAACTTTAAACAGTAGTTTTATTTTCAGTTGAACCTGAAACTGGAGAAAAGGTATTCCTTTGGGAAGGAATCTGATGAGGTAGTGATGGGCAGCTCTGCTGGACTCTTTTGCAGTACTGATGGAGAAAAGGCATCTCAATGTCAGCAATTTCTGTGATACAACCAAGCACTGGGAGCAAAGGCACAGGGGTATTTTGGCAAACCAGTGCTGGTGATCTTGCTCTTCTTCACCCTCAGTCCTCTCTGAAGCTCCACTTATGGCCTCTGCCTGGCAGTCTTTATCCTGTCCCTAGAGCAGAAATGCTAGTGAGGTATTTAGGATCCTTTTCTGCTGTCCCCAACAACCCTGGCTTTGAGGTGTCCATGTACCTGCACAAATGCTGCCCAGCTTACTTTCTTGTGCCTACAGGTGCCCTGTGGTAGATACAAGCAGCTGTTCTGCACTGCTCCAGCACGTTCAGAAAAGAGGAGCAGTGCTCTTGGCTGGAGAGGGTGAATGGGAAGTATTTCCCTGAGCTGTTTTCTCTCTTCTCTTTCTTAAAGCAGGAAAGCTCTGCAAGTGGCAGTGACCCAACTCCCAGATAGAATTTTCCTGCTGAGGTAGGGTAGAACTGGTTTGCCAGGACCATGGCCAGTCAGATTTTGAATATATACAAGGATGGAGCCTTCCTAACCTTCCCGGGCAACCTCTGCCTGTGCTCAATCTCCCTCACAGTAAATGAGTAAAAAAAGCACCTGGGATCATTCGCTCCTTTTTCTTGCCCCTGGGGAATCAAAAGGCCACACCCAGGCATCACCAGGGATTTTGGGAGAGACTGCTTTGGAAAAGGTGAGCTGAGCTGAAGTCTCTTAATGATTACAAGGAGCCAAGTATTTAAAGATCTTATAGGGACCTCAAAATAAACACCAAGCTAGAGGCAAACCCATGGGATACTTATCCTGAAGCATCTGAGTTTGTGACTCAGCCCTAGGGCAGGGGTAGCTTTCCTCCAGGTGTACACATCTGGGAAAACAGCTTCCCAACCATCAATGCACATGAGATTGGAAAGCTCTGATGCAATAATTGCATGCAGCTAGAAAGGAGTTGGGATGGGAATGGGAATGAGACCCATTTGCTGGTTTTAGTAGACTTTTCCTGGAGGTCTTTAGTTTGGGATTTTTCATTCCTTTTCTTGTTCTGTGTGGTTTTTGACTTCTTAAGATTACAGCATCTCTTCCATTACTGTAAGGACTATAAAATTTACTGTGCAAATAAACACCTTCCATCAATATGTAGCCAAGACAAGGAATATTTCAAAAACTAATATCAAGTTATCTTTAAGGATAACTATGATGAACTCAGAATTACCATTTAAAGTCTTTAGTTAAGTGTTAAAAATAGTCAAATTTCCTTGAAAAAACATTTTAAGAGTAATACTCTGTGTAATCACCCCACATATGATACATCATCTTGAAGTTTCAAGAGCCCTTTGGTTGAAATTTTAACAGCTCTCCTTAAGAAATGCTAAAGAGCAAATACTCTTTCCAGAAATACCATCCACTGTAAACCTGTCAGACTATTACTTAGTTCTTAACCTTGCTCGATGAAATTGTAATAGTGCTGTTTAAAAGAATGCTGAATATCAGAAATATTTTACTAATACATAACAGATGGATACCATCTCCAGAAATATTTGTACTGTAAACCAAAGCGCTAAGCAGTTTTACACTGAGAGGTCAAAGATGGGCAGGAAACAGTTTTCTCATCCCACAAAAATTTTAGTTTTCATATTTTCCTACTCTCATGAATATACAGAATATGAAAGAACCTGGAGTTTCTCATAATAAACTTTTTCTAAGTTTTTATTTGTTTGCTTTTTAATCCAAGCACTTATCCTCTGTGCATGCTTCATATTTGTTGTTGAACCCATCTCCTGTCCTGGGAAGGCTTCAGATTGAACAGTCAATAACAGGTTTTCTTTTTGATCTCCATCTCCTTGACTGAAAACCATTTTCTTGATAGGTTAAAGAGCAAAAGAAAGTGTTAGAGCAAAGCTGTGACCTAACTGAAATACAGATTCTGTATGTCACATACCTTTTATAACTCTCCATATGTGAGGATAACTGATTTTTCCATCCTGTTTACATTGCTGATTTCACTGTTGGACTTGGTCCTGGGTGTAACCTTTATTTTTAAATAAATGAGGTTTGGTAAAACTTAGAGCTGCTCTTTTCCAACAAGTTTTAAGTATGGAGAGTGGGACACTTTCACTTGTGCTTTTTATTCATCTTGTATAATAGTTGTAGCTGTGGCATTAGCTGAAGAACATGTTTCTATAAAAGGATGGACTATGTTCCTAAACAATGCCTTAGTTCAAAATAGTTTGACACTTCTAGTGAAATGTATTTACAGCTGAAAAAAGTACACTGTGTCTTCCATTTAAGAATGAGTGGACATCCTGCTAAATGAAGAGCAGGAAGATTTGGGAGAGAACAAAGTATTATCATGTGTGTATCTATAGCATGAGAAAGAAGTAAAGCTGATGACTTATTTTTAGGAGCTATCAAGCAGTATGTTTTCAGAAAATTTTGATGTGGTGAGACGGAAGGAGAAACCTCGTGGTCAAAAAAGGTTTCATCCTTCTATTATGAGAATCTGATGTAGCCAAGATGTGTTAGCAGTGATTTCCTACCACTGGCAGTTTGTACAGAGTATCTCTCCTGATTGGCAATTACATGTACAAATAATACACTACCTTGAAATTTATTCACTTATTCTGAATTACCACACTAATTTCCCCTCCAGATTTATGGCCAGAGTTTTAATTCATTGAAGCATGATTTCATGAAAATTTTTGTCCTTCTCAAACAAGAACTGTGTCTCTTCTATGCCTGTTCTTCACGAGGTGTAAATTCTATTTCATGAGCACTGAAATGATGAAATTAGAGGTGTTGTAACTTTCCTGTTAATTAAAGGCTTTAAATCCAGACAGGCATCTTTATAAATATAACTCTATGCATTTACATAGATGTATGCTCAACTTCATTTGTACCTTCAGTACTTTGATTCAGGAATCACTACTAGATAAATTACATGGCCTATTCAGTCCATTGAGTTTTCATCAATAATCCTAAAATGTACCAATTCATGTTAAGCCATTTTACATTTTTACATAACCAGCTTGCCTTTATTAAGTATTTACTATTTGAGCTGTTAATTAGTGGCAGGGATGTAATCTGCTTAATGTTGCTCTTTAAACACTTTGTTTTCAACTTTTTTTTTCAAGACATGATTTTTTTTTCAGTGACGAAAAATACTGAAAATTGCCATAGAGATTTTTCAGGATTTTAATGTAGCTGTAAGCCTGGATATATTCTTTCAATAGCTAAAAAAAAATCAGTATATTATTTTTTAATTTTAATTTTTCATGTCCTTTAAAACTCTACATCCCACCATTTCTGTGAACTAGGAAATATTATAGGTAAAAGGTTTTTTTAAAGTTTACAAAAATACTACTTTTGTCCAGGAAAAAGAGCTGTTTGGAGACACTACTTTCCCACAAACACCCTGAAACATAGAGAACTTTTTCCAAATGCCTTCTGATGTTATTTTAAATTACATTTTGATAGTATTTTTTTCCCTTGGGTTATCTTACCTCAGGAGGGACTCTTCTACCAAGTCAACCTGCTGAGAAAAAGCAGTGATATGATTTTATAGCTGAAAAGCTATTCCATGGTTGGGTTTTCTGCCTAAGTTTTGGTTTTTTTAAAGTATTATTTAAAATTTTATTATGAGATATGTGCTTTTATTTAATAATTAAAAGAGCCGTGGCAGAAATACCTGGTTTGCTTTAATGTCCTCTAATCAAATTTGTTCCTGATGTGGTCACAGAACAGTGTCTGGGCTAAGGGTGCAGTGCCTGAAAGGAGCCCTTACGAAAGATGGAGAGAGACTATTTACGTGGGCCTGGGGTGACAGGACAAGGGGGAATGGCTTCATACTGAAAGACAGAAGGTTTAGATTGGGATATTGGGAAGAATCATTTCCTGTGAGAGTGTGGAACAGCCTCCCCAGAGAAGTTGTGCCCCAGTTGTGACCTGAATGCCCAGGCTGTACGTGGCTCTGAGCAACCTGGTCTAGTGGAGGGTTCCTAGTTTGGAACTAGGTGATCTCTAAGATACTTTCCAACCCAGGCCATTCTGTGACTCAATGATTCTGTGGTCCTGTTGGTCTTCTACCATACCTAGTCCAGTTATCTTAAATACTGGACCTTAACAGAAATACCTGTGTCACACTTTTCCCTTAGAGAGCAAAAGTGTTTTTGCCTCTGACATCTCCAAATCTCTTCAAGATCTGGATCTTCAGCCAGCCAGGCTGCTTCCCTCCCACCCCACTGCTGAGACAGTCATAGCTCACACTCTTTCCCCAGAGCATATCCTTCTCTGACCACCTCTCAGAGCCTTTTAAACCTCTCTTTATCTCTTATTTGGCAGCATGGAAACAGCTCAGGATGGTGGGATGGCAAGGAAGGAAATGGTTGTGTGTGATGTGCCCTCAGCGTTCTTGTAGCAGGTTGCTTGTCTGTAGCTGGCTGTGTTGCTTCCTTCCTTGATTTTCCTCCCTGGCTTTCTGTTAAGGTACAAGTGTAGACTTCTACAGGGAAGTTTTGGAACTATTTTCTCTATCTCCCTCACAAAAATTAGCAAAATCTTAGCACAGCATGATCCATAGAATTCCCAGTAGTTGCAACCTTTTAATCTGATGTTGTAACAGATAGGGGTCCTGCCAATTCTAGCTAATTTACACTTTGCATGTTTCCAGAATTTATGAGGACAAGAAATGCTGTGCCATGCTTTTCTCTCCCAATGGGTAAGGCCCCACATTAAATCCAGGGAGAAACACATGCCCATGCACTGAATCATCATTGAATTTCTGAGAGATTTTGGCTATTGCAGACCAGCTTTGTTACCTATGTTAATCTGGATGGTAGTTCAAGAAAGTCTTAAATTCTTGAATTTGGGATAATTTTAAGGCAAGTTATTTTTGTGACTTAAGAATGAAGTGCACAATCTTCCTGAAGCAGCACGGATTGTTAATTCCTTCTTTTTTTAATGTACATATGTAATTTCTCTCTTGTACTTGGAAGTGCATACGCATACAGACACTGTAAACTTTTTACATTTTATAGGGCCCTCGGCATTTTTAAGCCTTAGTCTTGACCAGACTTATTTGTTTTATTCTGCTTTTCTTCTGTTGCAGTTTGGTAAGTGCTTGAATTTAGTTTTAAAGTGAAGTTCCTTGTGATCATTCTGCATGAAGGGCACCACAGAAATAACATGAGAATGATTGAACTGATTGAGTGATTATACTCCTCCCTGTGTTCTCCTTTTCACTGGTATTTAAAAGGAAGAGGCATGGAGAGCTTTGTAGATGCTCTTTAGACTGTATGTTTTTGCTGTGTGGTCTTTCTAGCATTTCTGTACTTACAGCATCAAAATAATTAACCAGTGGCATTAAAACTCAGTGCAGGGATAAAAGATTAAATGTATTTAACAAGACACAAAAGTTAGAAGACAAAAGGAAGTTCTCAAATATTAAATTATTGAAGTTTTGAGCAGCATCTTCTGGGATGCAGCAGGAATAAGAATGGAACTGCTTGTAAAATACAGTTTAGTCTATCTCTGTGTAACAGGTAGTGTGACGTGATTGTTAATGATAGTTGGATGGTTGTTTGGCCTTGATGACTCCAGAGTTGCCTTCCAAGCTTATGTTAATGGACACATAAAAGAAATCTATTTCATGGAAAAATGGTCCCAGTTGGTGTAATAGAACAAATAGAACTTTCACATTTATTGATAAACCCTGCAATTTTTATCCATAAACTGTTGGACTGTTAGAGCTATGCTCTCAATATTATTAACTCTGATTAAAATGTTTGTTCAAAACATTTATGACTAAGTGAGCACCTCTGGAATTCCTCTGGAATTCTTCTGGCATCCGTCACATTGTTGTAGGTGGTTATCTCATCTGAACTTGTAAATGGAGCAGTTTAAAGGGAAGGTTGAGGTTAGATAATGCACACAGGACATTTGCCAAGTGAATCTTTGACCTGCCTTCTGAATCAGTAGTAAGCAAATACTTTGCTGAATAAATTGTACCAATGGATCTGTAACTGCCAAGAAGCTGCATTTCCAAGTAAAACACAAAATGAGCTACTGTTTTTTTTATGGTTATTAAAAACCATGGGGTGTTTGGATATCCTACTAACCTGACCAAGCTCTGTTATAGGAATTATTTTTCTGCTTATGTTCTTCTCACTTCAACAAGGTTGTTTTCCTTGTTCTTCTCCTTAGCCAGAGGCTCACAAGTTTTTTTGGAGTGGTGACCCACTCCAAAATAAAAGCATGCCTCAAATGCTTACCTGTAATAAACATATTTATCAGGTTTAGAATACCCCTGGGGCACTCTGTACATTGCTTGTACACCTCCTATTCAAACTTTTAGAATCAGTGTTAGAAAGTTACTGCATTCGTGGGTCTGTTAACAATTAGTTTCTTCTGCAAGACACCTAAAATTTGTGATCAACTGCAGTAGTCAATGGTTCGATATATTGAATTTTTGCTGTATTTTGGTGTAAGGAAACGTACAAGCTTTGTTGCTTATTTTCTTGTTTTTATAGAAATGGTCATTTGTCATTATTAGTATGTATTACTGTTGCTGCTGTTATTACACCTTGCAATTAGGGGCCATCTTTAGGAATATTCACAAATATGACCTGCTTCATTCATGGGCTTTCCCACCTTCGTAATCATGGCCATTTTTTGTGGATTGGTTCTGTTTGTATTCTCCAGCGGGCTGAATATAACTGCATAAATAGTTTTAAGACCCAGTTTGGTCCTCTGATCTTAGATGAACTAAAAAAGAAGGACTATGGGAAGTTTTGGCCACTAGTGCAGCAGGTCTGTGAGAGTAGATAATACTTAGTACCTATTTTTAAATCATCCTTTCCTGCCTGCTTGAATCAGACTTTTCCAGACTCATCACTGTTAGAAATATTAGGCTGTTGTTACACCAGAGGCTGTGGTCAGGTGTAAAATGAATTTTCTCTTACCACATTCAGACAAAGTAATTTCTCTTGATGCATGACTGTATTTCTGCTGCCACAAAGGGTGAGGTCCAATCCTTGCCTGGAGTATTTAGTTGCCTCAATTAATTCCTGATGCTTCAGACTGCCACATGCATTTGGTAGATTTCCTCATTTTTCCTTTTTTTTTCACACAGAACTCGTTGCAAAATGCTGAAGTATGAACAGGAACCCACTGGGGAAGTTTGTTCTTGGAGATGAGTCTGTGCCTGGTCAGACTCTGAGTAACATGAATGGATCCCTCAGGATGAGCAATGTTGTATAAATGCCAGGTATTAATGCAGTAATAACATTTCTCAAATTAACAGATCAACAGTTTGTCAAATAACAGTATCAGGTAACAATTGTCAAGTCCTAAGACAGCAGTGATAGTAGTTTTAAAATTAAAGTGAATGTTATTTTATAAGCCTGACTGTTACTTCCTGACCAGCATTGAAAATTGCATTGATTTGAAGGACACATATTTCTAAGCAATTTTTCTTTATTAAAGAGAAAAAAAATGGTGCCTGAGAACAGCCTAGTTCTAGAAAGATGATCATGGACCACCCAGACATAGCTTTTAGAAGCCCCAATTTACTGAGAAATGTCAGAATATTATCTCCTGGGATTATTGAAGAAGAGATTAGTGTCTCTGCGCTAGTGGTTGTTCGTTAACTTATAATTAAAAAAAAAAAAAAAAAGAATAGGAAGGGAAGAAAAGAAAGGAAGGATGGTAAATTAATATTATTATATATAAACTATAATTCTCCATTGCCTTTGCCAAAGTCTTTTATGGAAAGTGCAGTGTTACAAATAAAAATGCAGTCAGTAGAAAAAGCCACACTACCATGAGTACTCCCATATGGCACATTGCAGTATAGGCAAATATATAGTTTTTATGGAAAAAAAGAGAACACCCAGACCACAGAAGCCGAATGATATAAGGGTCAAAGCTTATTCTTCTGTAAGGATATGTAGTAAGACCCAGCTATCCAAACAGTGATGCTGCTGCAGATGTTTCTGAGGTAATTGACTGTCATGATGCACAAATGCTGCTTAAAGGGTGTTACAGAGTAAGGATGGACATGGCCCTTTAAACTTGCTGGGCACTGGAGCAGGGAAGAGAGAAGTGCAGGAGAAAAGATGAGATTTCTTACTTCTACTTTGCACTTACAGCAGTGGCTTCTCAGCAGTGGTGAAATTTTATGAGCTTGCATGCTCTAATAATGCTGAAAAAGAACCACAAAAGGGTATTTTTAAATTTTGTTTTGAGACTATTTGGAGGGGGAGTTTCTCGTATTTATAAATAAAAATTCCTTGCATTTATGAATACCTGCCCTGCCCAGTCTGTCCTCAGTGGGCTGAGCTTGTCTGAGCCTGCTTTGCAGTAATCCCATCAAGTATCCAACACTTTTCCCTGAAGCTGTTTTATTCCTAGAATCATGACATGGTAGAATGGTTTGGGGTAGAAGAAACCTTAAAGATCACCCCTTTCCACCACCCCCAGCCTGCCATGGGCAGGCACATTTTCCACTATCCCAGGTTGCTCCAACCCCATCCAACCTGTCCTTGGACACTTCCAGGGATGGGGCATCCACGGCTTCTCTGGGCACCCTGTGCCAGGGCCTCACCACCTTCACAGGGAAGAATTATTAACTAAAATTTCCCCTCTTTCAGTTTGAACCCATTACTACGTCTCCTATCAATACAGTTCTGAAGAAAAATCCTGATTCCTTTTTTTTGTTTTTTTTTTTTTTTTTTTTTTTAATTATTCTCACATATCAACAGCTGGTCAGGCTCATTCAAAACACTTACCTTTGAGGTGTAAACATTTCCTGAAAAAATGTCCTGGACCTCTTTTACACCTTTAACTGCATCTATCACTAGCATCCCAGCTAGGAAAGATCCACTGGCACAAGAGCTGGGATTGCTCACCCAGAGATACCTGTAGGCACCTGTATCCAACTTCTCTTCAATAAAATACCAGTTGTGGAGCCTTGTCCAGTAAATTTTGCAAGGCACACATCCCTAAAACCTCAATACCAAAGGAAAGAATCATAATGCAAGCCAAAACCCACGACCCCCAAACCAAACTGCACCCTTTCAGTCACCATCCAGTTTGAAATATTCATTACAGAGAATATGGGCAGAACGTGCTCCTTGCTGCAATAGCCCCCACCATGGTTTTATTACTGCTCTGTGTAGAGTTTAAAAAAAAAAAGAAAAAGAAAAAAAGAAAAAAATACAAAGAAAAAAAATTCCACAGCAACAAACTTAGGGAATGTAGGAATCAGTCTCATTACGGAAGAAAGGGGAACTTTATGAAATATATTTACAGAAAAAGAAGGCGAGAGAAGGAAGAAAAGAGTACCGTACCAACTCCACTAGGGAAATAAAAGAGACTACCACCCTTATACCAACAGAAAGAGGCATAGAATTACTAGAAAAACAACTATAAAGACATCGTAAATCAAACAGCATAGAGTTTAGAACATCAAAAACGCAGAAATTTTCATCTATTATTAATTATGATAAAAAATTCTATCTCAGAATATTTTACACAGCAGCTGTTGCCAAGAAAATCTACATCTTCTTGAGCTGAGAAACTTTAAAATCAGAAGCAAATCTTTGTGTAGCCAGTGGAGATAGCATAGATATTAACACAGTATTTCAATGTCTTATTTCCATTTTCCAGTCAATTAAAAACACAAATATGAAATACAAAAACCATTTTAATTTTATTTTGATCTTATTTAAATATTTAACTGAGCCCAAATATCCTGATGTCTATTTTGTGTGTGTCTGCATGTGTTATGAAAATCCAGTCATCTCTCTAAAATTGAGTTATGGCTGTTAATCCATGTGGATTAGTAGTTCTAAAAAGTAATTTCTTTGCTGTTTTAATTCTTCCCCTTGTAGTAGTTTTGATGTGGCTGAGAATCACTTTCGAACATGGAGTCAAAGTTAGGATTCACCAGGTTTGCTCCCTCTTGAAGCCTGTTAGCACTACCTGTAGCAGCTAAACCACAGTGACCAAATGGCTACTGTTATCTTTTTATTAATCTTTAATTTAATTAAAATTAATCAAAATTATTAATTTTTTTTAAGGAGCTGGTTCAGGGCTTGGGTCCATAAGTCTGGGTGCATTTCCCACAGCAAGCATTTGGCCAGGGGGCAGGGGCAGAATTGGATTTTGTACAGCTTGAGACTTTTTTCTCTGCAATCCACTGCATCTCTTCACATGTTTTGTCATGTGTTAATTTAGGTTGCAGATTCCTCAGGCTGGGAACTACATGGCTCTTTGTGGGCTATGGCTGTTGGCAGTGCTTAAGGAAATAAGTAGAATGGACTGTTTCAGCTGGAAGGGACCTACAGGGATCATCTCTTCTGCCTGACCACTTCAGGGCTGATCAAGTTAAGGCACATTAATGGCATTGTCCAAACAGTGTCTCTTAAACACTGACATGCTTGGGGCATCAAAAGCATTCACTGTTTCTTCTCTAAAATTAAAATATGTAGAGTTATAGCTGAAATGTCCATGTTACCCCGTCCATGTGTTTCAGTGTGTTTTAATGGTAGGAGAAATACTAGTCCCCACATGCACTCAATGCCTGACCTTTCATCAGAGAATAATTTATAGCCATTTAAGTCACAAACTAGAGTTCCTGTAAACAAATTAGTTATTATTTGTCTTGATAAAAGATAAGGCATATAAAAATATTTATTAAACCCTAACTTGTTAAAACAGGGGGAGGGAAGGGGGAAGAGAGAATTTTCAGGGGAAATACCAGTTACAGCAAACAGCTATAGCCAAGCCATCTCTCATGGTTAGTATTTGTCAACAGTGTAACACATTTGCATCAGTCAGGAAAGTCATCGAAGCTGTTCACTTGGAAGAATTGCAGTCTCTTGTTCTTGAAGCAGCAGTGAAATGACAACCTATAAAATGCTTGCAAAGATTTGAAAGGAAACATTTCAGGCACTGCCTGGAAAACGTGTGACTAAGGCTGTGAGAATAATTGTGATTTTTTCAGCTAGAGTGCCGAAACTAAAAAAGAGGGAGGAAAAAAATAAGTTAGAGTCAAACCAAATGGAACTTCGTTTTTTGTTTTTCTTGCCAAAATGGAAATCTGAAAACATTTATTTAGTGTAAAATGCAAACATACATTCCATTTCATCCAAAACAAAAATGTTCATTTTAAAGCATGAGGAGGAAAAGTAAAGGAAATAAAGGACTGGGACTTGCCAGGTTTTCAGAGGTGACAGCTTTTTACCTAGCAGCTGGTATGGGGAGTGCTATACATACATATATATATCCACATGACTATTACTTGAGAAGTGACCCCCCCCAGCTTATTGTGTGCTCTTAGCACAGGGACAGAAACCCAGGGGTTTGCAGAGGCAAAAGGCTCTTCCCAAGGGCATCTCTGTGCCCACAACAGGCAGAAGTCAGGTTTCCTTCCACATCTGATGTGAACCTCTATATCTTGCAAGCTCTCCTGCCTCACCTGGGTACCAGCTCTATGTGTGTGGCTCTTCTGTTTTGTCCTGTGTGAAGCAGCCTGTGGAATGCAGCTCCCTCAGCCACCAGGCTAAAAGGCGTTTTTCTCCATAACTTGCTCCTGTTCTTTGGCACAATGATTATTTAAGCACCTTGGAATACTTTAGCTTCTTAATAACACGGAACAGGTCTCAGGAAGGATTTGGAGCTACTTCCCTGAATATTCGGGGGGAGATAATGAAGGCACAGGGGTACATGGCAGAGCAAAGTCTCTCAACTCTATCCTGCTGAGGGTGGTTTCTCAAGTGTTTTGTGACCTGCTCACATCTTCAATGTGTGTGCAATGAAATGAGCTGAATGAGGCTTAGTTTGCAGGTATATAAGATCTGTGCTGTCAGTCCAACATGACATTAATAAAGCTGTTAAACAGTCCAGGTCTCATTGCAGGCACTCAGTCTGCAATGAGACCCATTGCTCATAATCTTCTGAGCCTTGAACATCCAACCAATTTTTCAGTCAAGAAGTTGTCTATGTTTTCTAGCTGTGGATTTCAACTGGAATACAAATGTACTGTAGGAGACAGTCCTTAAGGTCATGCTAAAATCAAGGGAAATGACGTCTGCTCCTCTGTACTTTTCCACAGTTCCAGTTATTTTATTGTAGGAAGCAGTCAAATTGGTCAGACATGACTTACCTCACTGAAGGTTCTTTATTCAACCAGGCAAAAGGCAGCAAAAGCAGAGCAAAATAAGCCAGACAAAGAGAAGGTGTCTTGTCCTAGACCACACAAGAGGTCAGTTGTGCAACCAAGAACAAAATTCCAGTCTTCTTAATCTCAGTCTAGTCCCTGACCTAAATTATATGTCTCTATTTTTTAATTGAAAGTTAACTTTTAGTGAAGTATTTCATAGCTGAAAGAAAAAACCTCAAAACATGGACCACATGGCAGATCCCCAGAGAGCACTAACAGCCAATAGAACATATTTTGCAACTGTTATATTGGATTAAATTCAACTAGGAATTGATTAGCTGTTCCCTGTAGAAATAAATGGCCGACACAATTTGGCCTTTACATTTCCTGGACCATAAATGGCTTAGGAGCTTTGAAAATTATACTTGGGTTAGGATAACAATAAAGAATAGAAGGATCTCTTTTTGTGGTAGTAGGAGGAACGAGTCTGTGTCACAGCTAAGTGCCTGAACATTTCTGACACAGAACTTGATAAGTGTAAGTAAATGTTAGCTTTAATTCTTTAAAGTTCAAGCTTATGGTCTTTCCTAGGGAGGCTGGAGGCTGATAGATGGGAAAGACAAAAGCGGGAATATTCTTAATGCACTGGAGTGCCAGACTGTCTAGGGTTGATGCCCACAAGTGGAGCCACGATTTTCATCAGGACTCTTTTGTCTCCAGCTCTTGTGTGACTTTTGGTCTTATTTGTGGGAAAACTTTGCACTGTTTTCTTGTCTGTGTTGAAAACCTGATAATTTTTTTAGTTGATTTGTGGATGGGTGCTCTCAGAAATACATTCTAAGGAGGCGGCTGAAAAGTCTGACTTGACTAATGTCAGGAGGATACAACATATTTTATATAGAAATGCAGTTTGCACTGGAGAGCAATGGTGCTTTCCTGAATAACAGCATAGAGACAGCCCTTCCTTAGTGGGTCTGAGTTCCTGTGTGGATGCAGCCTTTAAGGAGGAATTTCAGAGCTGTTGAGTTTCAAGCATGAGCTGTAAGAGCTGGTTCATTTAACCTCTGGGCCCATTCTGAAACCACAGCCTGGGAGTCAGAGGGATTGCGGTTGGACTTTTTAAGTGAGTGCATCACTTGAGTGATGGATGTACTGAAGTCCGGGAAGAATTTCTATTCCATTTAGAATGTTAAGAAATCATCTCTCCCATCTGTCTTTGAAACCTTCTCTTTTTATTTTTTTTTTCTCAGTTCACAGGTAGCTCAGAAAATAACTGCATATTTTGTCAGAGGAGTGGGGTCATGCTTCTGTCCTATTATTCAATGATCATTGGAACCTCCATTAGGTACAAAAATTCCCTGAATCTATTATAGAAACAGCCTTCCTGTACTATGGGGTGGTAGCAACATTTGCCTCAGACCTGATGCACCACACTGTTTCCCAAACTTTTGAAAACCAAGCCCTGCTGCATTAAGAAAAAAAAAAAATTTCTTCTCCTGCTGAATTACCACGTTGTTAAATACACACCCATTGTAAAGTATTCATCTTCTGTGACCCATTGTTAGCTCTTCATGCCCCACAAGGGGATATGTCTCAGACTTTAGGAAACAATGATCTGTTGTGACTCATGTGCTAAAAACTTTTTTCATTATTTTCCATCATACACTTAACCACTTTCTATATAATTTTGCTTGGCATTAAACATAATTGAATAAATAGTGACTTTTGATTGGTTAATTCATGAAAACTTCTGTGGTTTGAGTGGCTCTCAGGAGGCATCTGAAACCTACTTACTGGTATAGGAAAGACTGGAAAATGGGTTCTGCTAGTTTTGTGTGTAAAACTAGAACAGTCCTGATTGCAGCAGGAATGGAAATTTTAAAAACTGTTTGCTAATTTCTCCCACCTACACAGTAATGCAAGTTTCTACATCTTTCTTTCTTACCTTCTTAGGAGTCAGGCAGAGGGTGAATATATGGAAAAAGAAGGTAAGAAAATCTGGAGAGGAGGAGAATTTGAAATAGAAATACAAAAATACTTCAAAAAAGGCTTTGGTATTTCAAATCTGGCCTAACCAACAATCATTAGAAATGTCAGGCATCAGTCTGTTCATGCAAAAAATTCCCACTCAGTCTGAAGAGGAAGAAGCTTTGCAAGACTGAAGAGCAGTGGAAAAGGTCCTGTCCCTCCTCACTGTGAAATCTGATCACTACTGATGCTGAAGAAGGTAGAGCTCAACCCAGAACTTGGGCCTTTCTTGATGGTAAAACAAAGCTTCCTATGACCTTATTGTTGTGCAAAAAGAAAAGTTTGGAGTGGGTTTCACACCAGCCATGCAAAGTTTTGCAAAATTTCAGTAAAATATATGAGGGTCTAGTTAAATGATGAGTCTTTTAACACATCAGCATTTCTACTGTGTAAAACAGCATTTTGGACCAAAGTCTGCATCTTCCTGCAAGTGGTTCTGGTTTAATTAATCATCTCTGGCTTTATTCTTAGTATTTAACACTGTTTTCAGTAACGTCTGAAGACTAGTAAGGGCAGAGATGGAATCCACACAGTGCAGTTACGTGGTAAGTTACCAAACTTCCTGCATGCAGATCCACACAACAGTTTGGAGTGGAAGGGACCTCCAGAGTTCATCTAGTCCAGTGTCCTACTTCAAACACTTCAGTTTAGGTGAGGGTGCTCAAGGGTGTGCCCAAAAGAGTTTTTAAATATCTGAGAAGATGAAGGCCCCACAGTTTGCCCGGCCAGTTGCTCCAGTAGTTGTTCGCTTTGATCTTGAAAATATTCTCCCTCAAATCTGTCTGAAATTTTCTATGTTCCACCTTGTGACCAGTGACTCTCTCCCTATCAAAGCTGGAAAAAGTCTGGGTAATCTTTTAAATGTCTGCAATGATGAAAATGGCTGTAGCAAAAATAAGACAGGCATCTCCTACCAAAAGAATCCTGCATATAAAATAGAATGACAATCCTTGCCATCAGCAGCAAAACTTCTGTTGGACTCAGGGAGGTGGAAATTTTGTTCAGTCCCATTTGTGGCAAACCTAAGTTTGTTTTGAGATTGTATAATTTCTGAAGCATTTGTATAATTGTATAATTTCTGAAGCATCATGGTTGTGATGAAAAATGTGCTGAGTTCCAACTTTATATTTTCATCCTATTTCTTCATCAGTGCATGTATGAAAATGAGTGCAGAAGATGAGAAAGAAGATGTGAAGTTCAATGCCCTGAGCAAATGTGAGCTGCTAGCAAGTGATTGGTGTCTAGAAAGAAGGATTTTTGTTGTGAAGTCTGTGGCAGAGAATGAATGTGTTTCTGTTGCCATCACAAAGGTATATTTCCTTCACTCTAATCCTTTCTAGAGTAGTTCTTGTTTCATTATCAAAAATGCCCTCACTGTGCAGGAATAGTTTCATGCACCAGGTAGGAGTCCCTAAATAATAGTTTGTGTTGTGGAAAATTGCAAAGAAAAAAATCTAACTTGGTCAGATTGTTATTTTATCTATCAAAGAAATTAAATATGGAAAAGACTTGCCAGATCATGGAGCCATTCCCATTGCAAATGGATACAATCCCCAGCGGAGAATGTCTCTGATTTTCAGACAAAAATACCCTTGCAGGGATGAGCACTCTGGTCCTCTCTTTTCTTGCAAGGACTGGCAGCCTCGCAGGCTTGTAGGAGAAGAAGGCTCTGTGGTGGGAAGATGGGAGAGGAGATTGGCAGCCACCAGGAAGCCCTTTGGCAGTTTAGTGAGGAGTGTGCAAATAATTCTACATCTTTTCCCGAGTTCTCCAGCACTCCCCTCAAGCAAGGAAAGGCACTGGAGCCCATATAATTTTCATTTTCACCTTCTTCCCATACTCATCCAGATTTTACTGAGTCTTTTCTCAGTTTTAATGCCTTTTTTTTTAACCTTCTGCTATGCAGCTGTAGTCTCACATGCTCTTCAAAACAAACCTGTCCCCTCTTTGCTTGGTCCTAGTCACAAAAACAAAGGAAGATGGGAGAATCAGGCTTGCTGCTAAATCCACTCTCCTCTTGCAGGGGTCTGATGTCTGAGGTGTTAATCTTCATGTTCTTTTGATCTGAGTAAGGATAATAGGTTGTTTTTCAATATTGTTTCTGGTTCATTAATATGTATGTTGTCTGCTCCTTTTTTTTTATCCCCCAGAAAACCCTTTGAAGATACCTTTGTAGCCTCTCTTCTGCTGCAGGCCTAACTTTGACTTTTCCGCTGTTCATTGTTTTCCTGCTTGTTTCATGTTCTCACTCCATTACAGCTGCTGCAGCCAGAGCTGAGGCATCCTCCTCCTGCTTGCTTTCCATGGACCTGCTCAGTGTGAGTGATGCTTAAGCTCCCCTGGTTTCTTCATGTAGCCCTGGCAAAGAAGGTGTCACAGAGTAGATTTAAATAGGGCACCATCACTGATGGGCATTGGTGGCTTCTCCCATTGGACAAACCCCCACAGATTAACTGGGATAAAGCCTGATTGGCATTGTTTCCAGACACATTTAAATAGTTGTCACACTGCACCCCATGAAAGGATGACACAACCACTATCTAGTTTTAAAGGCTGCTTTGTGATGAAAAGAGCATTAGCTCATTTGATTGCTGTTTTTCTTTGGAATGCATCCTCCTACTCACCACCCTGTGGGCATCCATACTCTCTTTTGTTGGACTTGTTTCTGTTCATATGATTCCATGTGCTTTGGGGCATTTCAGTGTGCCTGCTGTTCTTTTTTTCCCTCTGCCTTTTCTTCCTCTCTACCTCTCCATATTTTTGTGGTATATTTGGCAAAGCTTTGGGTTACACCCATGTTTCATTTTGTTGTTTTTGTAATTTATTCACCAGCTGAGCTCAGAGGAGGGTTTGTTTTTCAGTAAAAATCTGGGGACTTTATGTTTTTCTTTTTTTGTCTTTTAATAATTTTATAGTTTTGTTGACTAAAGCATAAGAAAATTGAACGATTTGTCCATGGTCGCGCAGTGAGTCATTGCTTCTGTCAAAATAAGAATCTGCCTAGAGCTGCCATAGCCTGTACCTCCTCATTCCAGCCATTAGAGAAACTCAGCTCTTGTGTGAATTTGTCACAGATATAAATGAAAGCTAATTTTTTACATCACCTGGTTCTGTGGCACCAGACGAATTTCCTGGGTACATCTATTGACCACACTGTTGGCAGACAGTAGCAATACTGAGCTCTGACATAGAGCAAATGTTAGTTCCTGGCCTCTAATAAGTGGATTGATAAAGACCTGTATATCTTGGCCCTCTAGGAGCAGCTGTGTTCCAGACCTAGATTCACTTGGGAGAAGAGCCTGGGACAATGAAAAAAGGGGCTCTGAGTGTCTCAAAGTTTTGCATTTATTTTAAACTGTTGTATCTCATCACAACCTGAGCCCAGAGTTCCCACGTGCGGTGTGGGTCAGAGCTGCTCTCCCTCCTCAGATCCATGGATTATGCTTTGGAGAGCTGAGCCCTGAAGGGAGGAGGAGCTCACCAGTGATCACTATTTCAATGCTCCTCATAACAGCAGATAAAAGGGCAACATCACCTGCAGAGACAGAAGAAATTCTAGAAACAATCTCTGTGCTTATTGGTTTATAAAATAAACAGAGGACATAAGGTGGGAAACATTCCCAGCATTCCCAAGAGGGTATTTTCTTTTGCTGGACAGGTGTCATTTCACTGATCTAAATGATAATCTATCTCTGATCAGAGTCCTCCAGCAATTTTCTAGTGGTGGTGTTGCTCTTGCTACAGCCTGGCATTATATTTGTCTTTCTCTGAGCCTCTGGGGTCCACAAACCACAGCTTGGTGGTGCCTGTTTCAGAGGGGTTAATCTCCAGGAAGAACAGCCACCTCCACTCAGTCTGGTTCCTTGCTTCTGCCTCCTGAGGCTGTGACAGAGCTCAGAGCTGAACCCACCATCCCTGACTACCATTTCCAAGGGTAAACCTTAAAATACTTACAACACTTAACCATGAAAGCCAATAAAAATAATAATTAAAAAAACCCAAACCCAAACCAACCAACCAACCAATCAAACAAAACAAAACAAAACAAAACAAAACAAAAAACAAACAAAACAAAACAACAACAACAACAACAACAAAACAAAACAAAAAACCTCCCAAAAAATCAAGTGGAGAAGAGTACCAATGTACTTCATCTTTTTTAATAAGCTCAAACACATTCCAGGTCTCCTCCAGTAGTCCAAATCACATCTCTTGGGAGTGGAGAGCCACAGAAAGGTGAGACAAAGGATATATAATAGAATTATCATGGGCCAAATGAAAGACTAATTTAAGTCTTATTTATAGACTTTGGGTAACATTCAAATTTCACTTCATCTTCTTTAAGCCTTTCACTCAGTAATTCTTTGGAAGGAAGAATAATTAAGAAAAGCATCCACTTGGCAACTCATTAGTTTAAAATCTTTCTTCTTTACAGATTTGGTCAACACTGCTTCCATAGTCTTTTGGAAAATTTTCTTCAGTTTATTGAAAAGACTTCAGTTGCCTCAAACCTTTTAATTTTAGCTCATTTAAATATATTAGCCAGTTTCAAGACTTGATAAAGATGAATGCAATTAATCTTAAAGGCCTCATAAATGTTAGGGAAAGAGCTTTTATTTTGAAAATACAGTAGAGCCAAATTAAAATCCTATCTGGTAACCCTCTGAAAATACGAATGTGGGAATTTCTGACTGTAATTAATTTTGTATGGGGATTATAACGACTTGAATTTACATACAACAAGGATTGCTAAAGAACTGGTGCTACAGAACTTTTGTGTGAGTGTATATTTGTGTGTGTGTATGTGTATGATACCTATGGAATACAGTAATATAATGTTATGATTGATCATTAGGGTTGGTACTGAGTTTCCATTTTTGCTGTCCATCCCTCCAGTAACACAAAAGAAATTAATAATTCATCACATAATTGATCACTTGGTGTGATTCTTGAGGCTGTCCTGTCCAGGGCCAGGAGTTAGACTTTGATGATCCTTGTGGGTCCCTTCCAGCTCAGAATATTCTGTGATCACTACCAACAAAATCAGTGGGCAATCTAAACCTGATGTGCACTTTTCCAGCTGAATGTGAGGTTGGCTGGACTGGCAGATCCAAAAAGAGGAAATACCAAACACAGTAGCTGGATATCATTTGTTTGAGAGCTGAGATTTCTTTATAATTATTTTTATTTTAAAGGAATCATGGCTAAAGCCATTTGGGTAGCACAAAACAGAATGACAGTGGTCTTATTTTTTGGTTTCTTTTAGAAATAAAGGATAGTCTTCTCAAGAAAAGTGTACTTTTCTTTCAACATCATCTGATAAAAATTCACAATATAAAGTAGTGATTGGGAAGACTCTGCCCCATTTGAAGCCATAATAAGACAAAAAATCTCACCAGTCTTGGGTGAGAATATCCTTTCCCTTGAGAAACCCAAAGAGTGTCTTGGATACTTCTGGAATATTTATTTTTCTGTCTCTTAGGTGTTTCAAGTGCCAGATGATGCAGTCTTAGATTGTAAAGTAAAATTACTTCTTACCCCATGTTATGTGAGTGTGTGTGCATTTCTGAGCTCTGGGGCTGAGGGGGGGCATTGGCCCACCTTTCCCACCACTCTTTCTGGTCCATGCATGTAGAGTGCTATGAAGTTCATCTTTTCAGAGAAACACAGCAGCAGGACAAAGCATTAGGGTTTGTTTCTATTTGCTCATTTGCTTTAGCCCAGCTTCCCACTTATCAACTTGCTTTGCAACTGAAATACGAAAACCTGGGGAGGGAGGTTACTTGACCAGATTGTGGAGCAGAGCTGACCTTGAATAAGACATGCCAGCTCTGCTGAGAGCATACAAATGTGTTACACTGTATAATATGCAGAAAGGTCTTGAGGTCTCTCCCCTCTCTTTCAACATCAAAGATCAGATAATGTGTTTTCATCCTTCAACATTAAACATTCCATTGCAGCCTTGGCAAAGGCGGGGAATTGTCTCTGGGATCTGCTGCCATGGGAGGGCACGGAGTCAAACGGAGTGGCTGAATTTGAAAATGGAGAGGAATAATTTTGTGACCAGTAATAAAATGTGTAGCTACAGATACTAAAATGATGATAGGGCCATAACCTGAATGTGAAGAGAGTCAGGGAGGAATTCCCCTCTATGCCACATGGAAACACTGCACATGTAAAATGGTGGATTTGTGGGGTGAAGAGGTGGGATCACCTTGTCTCGAGGTAGCAGATAAATCAGAATTGATGAACAAGACCAATTAGTTTCTGACAATATATTTCTCAAAGTGCAAAAGTGCAAAGGAAGTTAAGAGAGCCTGGTAAAGATTTGTTATGCAGATGTTCCTGAAATTACAAGTAATTTTTGTAAAACAGGAGCATATTTCAGGGGGTGATTTGAAAGCTGGATTCCTTTTTTGTAGACCTATAACAACTTTGAAATGCTTGCTGTTGTTTCTGGATATTTTTTAGAAATCAGGAGGTGGAAGTGAAATCTTGGCTTTGCAACAAAAACAGAAGAGTTTTTCTGCCTTTAGGTCATAACCAAGAAGGAGAAACATGGAAGACTGGATTTTCAGCAGCGAATGGAAAGAAGACGGAGATACGGTAAAACAGGAATGTGGATGGGATGCTTTAGGAAAGAGGAGAATCAGCAAAAACAGTTGCTGCTCAGTTTGTGGAGCTGTGTAGCTGCATTCTAAATAAACAGTGATGGCTGGATCAGACCCTTTGCTGAATGTGCCGGGTGTCCAGGAGGGCATTTTGCTGCTCCAGGCGGGGTGGTGACTCTGGGAGTGGGAGCGGTCAGCGCTGATCTCTTGTCCCAAACCACACCCCAAGTGAAACTTTTCTATTGTTTTAATTCCAGACCCGTTGGCAGCAACTCTGGCTGCTTCATGCCCTGACATAATAGTGATCACATCTCTTTGTGCTCCACTCAGGTTTTCTCCTGTCCAGTGGGATTTGGCAGTAGAAATTTTATCAATGTGATAGTGTTGCCATACATTTTCAGACCTAATTTCTTGGACGGCTGCCTCCAAGAGCTGTAACATTCTGAAATTGTTCAGCACACCTGTTTCCAAATACCTCAGTGTAAAACTATTTGTTTTTTCCTGTGAGAAGACTATAGTACAAGTTCTGTTAAGTCTTTGACACCTAGCCAAAAACTACACCATTCATTTAACCTCAAGCATTAAAGACTCTATTCACACGCATGAAAAAAGGATATTTCATAATTTTCCAGTAGGATTTTAAATGGAAATGAGAGTGCATGAAAATATCACCTAGTCCAGCATAGTGTATAGGTAGGTATGGGATGATGTGTAGAAAATGAATATACTGAAGATGGAAGTAAATTATTTTATATATGTGTATATATATATATATATGCACTCTCTCTACTATATATTCATTCTTTATAGCTTTAGAAAAATTGACAACAAGATGCCTATACTTAGGAAGAACAAAGGAGAATAAAATATCTTTAGATGACAACTCTGGTAACAACTAGTGGCTTTTAACCTGGGGAAGACCACACAGTATCACCTCCCCATCACAGCATATGTCCTGCTGTACAGGTCATACAATAGCACTAAGGATTGTCACAGAGTGCTTGGGTGGCTGTGTGTCTGATGGAGTCTTCCTTTCACACACTAAGGCTGCCTCAGAGAAGTTCAGTGATAAGTGAAATTATCCTTATATGCATATTGGGAAGTTTTTAGATCCTCCCATGCAAAGATTTCACTTAAACATAAGGTGGCTATTAGTAGTAGCGATACCCATAAAGTTTTCCAGCCTTTTCAATATTCAATCATGCTGCTTCATTTTGTCACCTCCTAATATGACAGAAGAAAAACTGTATCTGTGAGGATTTACAATTACAGTCTCCCTCATGTTAGGCATGCTGATGGCCCAAGGGCACAAAAGGGGTTAAATACCTACCTGTGTTTGCTCCTTCAATATGAAAAAACGTGAGTTAATTGGCTACCAGCATGGCTTAATTGCAGGAGTTGTTAGTGCAGCAGAAGCTAAACCAGGTTGCATATGAAATGTGCTTGTTAAACACAAGCATTTCTTCTGGCTGGGAGGATGACTACACGTATATATTGCATATTTATATGTGCCCTGAAGCTCGTCCTCTTCCATAGAGGAGGTTCTTGTAAGCCATCCTAAAACCAGTTACTTCACCCTGGGCGAAGTACTTTTTCCTCTGTGTTCAGTAAACATATTGATATTTCAGTCACTTCTTGAAAACATCAAAGGTAAAAAGAGTGAGGGGGCTGCAGATCTTCTGTCTTCTTAGAGCATAGATGCTCTCTTGTTAGGTGCATAAAGAGCAAAATATATACATATAGCTTCACCTTTACCTAAAGAAACCTTTCTTTCAGGCTGAAGACAACAACAACAACAACAAAAGAAAAAAAAAAGGAGAATAAATGTAAAATGTCTATGGAGGGATATTGATTATACTCCTATTGTAGTCCATATTGAGCATTGGGAATAAAATGGCTTCCTGACTAATCAGAAGTACAATGGATAATACACAAACCAGAAGGTGTCATGAACTGACAACTACATTCTACTTCATAACCTGCTCAAGTTATGATCCTGAAATGCAATTGCATAACTCACCCTGATTTATAATTTATACTGTTCAAATTTTTTAGAATTAGCCTGAAAAATATGTGCCTGGCAGACAAATTTCATTCTCAGGTGTTAATAAAGTCAGTATGCCCTCAAATATTGTAGCATAACCTCTCAAGAATTTTGCTGCACCACAGAATTTCAGCTTTTATTTTGTACATCTCCACAAGTAGTGTAGTTGGCTCTGGTTGCAAAGAAAACCACATGGAATTTGAATTGAGTGCAACCAGTGTGGAGTTGGGCTTTAAGAGAGATAAGAATGCATTTTGCATTTCTCTCCGTGAGGTTTTAACTCAGATGATCAGTACTTTAAAAATATCTTCATTGATAACGAGGTCATATCTTTTATAAGAAATTAGAGGGATGATCACAGACTTGCATAACATATTGCGCCTAGAGTTATTTTATGATACAAGATGCTGGGGGAAGGGCAGGTTTGAGACATCCTGCAATTATTTTTCTTGACTAACCAAGGAGTCGAGCTACATGGAAAATGTACAAGACAACCAAATTCAGGACTTAGGGCAAAGTTTCCAAGCAAGCCCAGCAGTAGTGACTGCACAGCCTACTGTGAATGGGTCCATTGCATGTGGCCAAGGGATGCAGCTTGTTTTTCATAACCATCTCTTTCTTTTTCTACTTTTCCACACAGAAGAGACTCAGATACTGACAGAAAGTGCAAACTTATTAGGCCAAGTGCACATATTCACCCTGTTCTGTCATATTTTTTAACCTGTCCTAAAATATTGAACCATTAGCAAATATAAACTCATACCAAAAAAAAAAAAAAGCATTTCACATACAAATTATTTCCAAATAAAATGCATTTCACAGCAGTGTTTTTCAGGACTATCTTTCTCAAACAAATCTCTAGTAGAATGGAAGCCGTTTAGCACTATTAAAGCCAGATTGCCTTCTGTCAAAAAGTCTCTACAGAGTTGGTAGGAAAGTAAGAGGAAAGCAGGAATCTTTAAAATGCATCGTGGCTTCAAGCTCCAAATGCTGCTGGAGATACTTTACAATCCTTTGTACACCTTTGTTTTCTGAATAAATGCAAAATTGCAATTGGAAAGTTTTCTTAACAAACAAATAAAACTTTAGGTTGTTTATCCAAGAAAAAAGAAAAAGGGAGAGAGAATAAGAAAAGGAAAAAATAAGACTTGAAAAGTTTTGGTCTGGAGGTGGTGAAAGCTGAAGTAATTTGTTTAGCCCCAGAACAGGTATAGGACTTCTCCAAGACAGTACCTCACTCCCGAGCTCCAGGACCACCTGTAGGGATGAAAGGGCACTTCAGGACCCAGATCCATTCAGGGCTTGGCTTCCCCACTGAGAGTTTCTACATGGGTGCCAGTGAGTGCCAGTCAAGCTGGCGGCTCTTATGATGTGGACAGACATCCAGCAGGGACCTGACTGAGTTAATGTTGGTTTAATAAAATTCTTCTGGTATATAAAACTCTGCTAAAAACTCGCAGTGCTATAGAATCAGCACTTTGAATCCTGGCGTGTTTGTGGAGAAACTGGTGTCAGCACAATGGGAAAAAAGGCTGCAATCTGCTGAAAATCCACCCAGCCTGAGATGAAATTTTTTGCTCTATACTTTTATCAGATAAATCTTATGTAAATGTGATATAAATTTACACTAAAGCAGAGGATTTCTTTTATGAGAAGGGTAATTGAGTCATCCTGCCAGTAGCAGATGGCAATACTTCGTGATGCAGTAGAAGACAGGGCAAAAGGATTAAACAATAGAGGAATTGAGAAGAAGGAGACATTCTTCCTAAACCCTAAAACAATCAACATGTGCCCTATGGCATGGACTTCACTTGACTTCCAGATAAATGTGGAAGTTTGTTATCAGACAATGTCTTCCTTCCCTGTAGTATAGAATTCAAAACCAGTACAGCATTCTTCTCATATTAGCTTCTAGTAATCATAAATAATGATACTCAGCATTTTTCATCTTCAATTTATTTAATAAACAATTATTCCTTCATCCCAATGTAATGTGTGCATTGTTATATCCTGTAGGGAAACTGAGGCATAACAGTTATTATTCCAGAGGGGAAAAAAAATCATGGACTAGAGTCAGAATTTAATGCTAATCCTTCCTGCCTAATTCTCGCTGAAAAGCAGCAATTAAAGCAACACAACAAGATTTAAGCATTTTACTGTGATGACACTGAATTGATTTAAATTCCATTGTTCCAACAGGATGCCTGTACGACTTCAGTCAGATCACCAAATTTAGCCCTGCTGTAAGCTTGTGCAACTCCCACATAAGTCACTGGGAGTTATGGCTGGGTTATACCAGGCCTAGACTTGGCACTGAGCACACAGCCCTCATGATAATGAAGCGAACTGATTTCAAGTGAATGCTAAAAATTCCTGGCAAAGTAACGTTTCTCTCCTCCTGCCAAGTGTCATCAACATTATTTTTTGGGTGGATTCAGATCCCTGAGAGCAGAGTTTTCCATTACGTGTTTCTAATTGTTAAAGATTGGGCCTCCTATAATACTTGAGAAGTAGTGTGTTTAGTTGTACTTGTTACCATAACACCAGGGTGAAATAGTGCTTTTCTCTCAGCTGGTTAAGCCACAGAATACAGTAGCAGCCTTCCTAGCAATGTCAAGGCATCAGACAGAGGCAAAGCAATCCACAGTCAACAGAATGAATGGAACAATTCACACTGTTGTACATAGATATAGAGGTTAAACCCAAACACATGAATAAGTGATGCTGGAAGCACTTGGGAACAGCTGGGCCAGATGAATAACTCAATTGGATGCCATGAGGAACAAATTAAACAACTGACTGGAGACCAGGCTGCTCGTGTGACAGACACTTTAATCAGGAAGTCAAAAGCTGATTGACAAGATGAAAAGCTGGATGACATGAAAAATGGAAACAGAAGGAACAACACAAGAAAAGGGCACCCTGGGTCAGCATGCTGACAAAAATAATCAAGTACGACAGGCCATAATCCAATCTTCGAATGTTTGGCATGGTGCTAGTTATGAAAGTCTGCAGCCAAGAGGAAAGAAAACTATTATTAAGTGAAGGAAATTATCTGCCTCTCTAGAACTCACTGCTATGTGTTCATCAGAGATTCTCTTTCTACCCACAATGCATTATAGATATATACTAGAAATAGCTTATGTTGAATAATATGAAATAAAATTGAAATAAATTATGTATGTAGAAATAAAGTACCTCTACAGCAATGTTAGAGTAAGTCATTGCTTTTTCAAAAACCTACAGCTAAACAGGTGTTGACATTGAGTAGGTGTGAAAACTGAACTCTATCACAGTACATGGGCTTTTTTTTTCCCTACAGCTGAATTTAAATCTATTGCTTTCAAGTTTTCCATATGAACCTGTTCTACCTAAACTTAGAGACTGGCTGCACCTGGAGTTATCTGCAAAATGTAAGAAAATTTGAGATTCCCCAGTTGTGCACATATTCTGCACATGCAGTTCAGTTAAATATCTCCACAAGACCAAGGGGCTGCAGTGTGATAATTGATGGTCGAATTTAGCATTTCACTGGTTCAAGGTCCAGAATAAAGGCATCCTGAAAATTCAGAATTTGATACCTAAAAATGTAGCTTACTTTTTGCAGAAGTTCAAAAGAGATTGTGGCAAAGACTGATTTCAAGCTGGTACTTTTGGAAATCAGATTACTTGGGAACCTTGTTTGGCACATACCCATCCCACCCGCAGCAGTAAAAGGTTTGTGTTAATTGTTTGGGGGGATAAATGAAGTCAGGTTCTGCTGCAAGTACAATAGATAGGTGATTTTACACAGACCTGAGGTGAGTATTTGGTGACAATTTCAGCATGAATTTTTCCAAGCTTGGTATGGAGAGAAGGAGTGGCACACTCCTTTCATGAAGGAGTGTCGGAACTTGAGCTCTAATCTTGAAAATGGGTAACCTGATGTAGGATTAGGTGGCTTTGTAGAGAGTTTCTGTATATCATGTATATCACTGCACACAGAGGTTTGTGCTATTGGTAGCTAGAGAAGAATTAACCACAGCAGGGCATGCCTCTGTTTCAGCTTCTTTGCCTTTTGTCAAAAGGGTGTCATATGTTGTCTCTTAACTGAGATAATGACAGCTTTTTATTACTGAAGGGCTTTTGTCTGTTTTAGAGAACAATATTAAAACAATACTCTGAATGTCAGGCTTCATGTGTGGAGCATTCTCTGCTGGAAAGAAAGCTCCCAGTAAAAAAGCACCACCAAAAATTGGTAGAAGAGGCAGATTCTGAATTTGAGATTAATTTATTTCTGGGACTTTTTCTCCTGTCTGCTTCTCCTTTTATTGTCAGTGTCTTAGGGATTATTGTTACAGTTTTGTGGCCTTTTGTGTCTCTGTGTTTTCCTCTATTTCCCTCCCTTCAACAGTGGTCTTCTGTTTCAGTGACAGCGCAGACCCAGGACCTGTTTCATCTCTTCTACGTTTGTTTTTCTAAATAACGGCAACAATCACTGGAATAACAAATCCTCTACTGGTACTAAGCTGTGCCCAGGCTGATGTTTACCACAAACAGTGGCATTAAACTTCCTGGAAATCCCAAAACTCTGTTGAACATGGAAACTGGTGTTTCAGAGGATGTGGTTGGTTGAGTGATTATATTTTCCTTTAGCTTTATCTGCTTTTGCCCTGGCATCTGCCTTTGTGATGTCTTTCTTTAAGGCTTTTAATTCTTGCTTGTCCTGTAATGTGGTGTAGAGGCAGGACACGCTATGCTCTCCTCTAGGAACTTTGTATTTGTTCTTTTCTTGTTTTGCTGCTCTCTTACTCAAAGATAAAGGTCATCATGACAGGAAACATGGTATATGCTTGCTGCTGGTGGTGGTAAAACTTATAATAAATGAGCTTTGTTCTTGATTTAAATCCTGGTAGACAGATGTTTCTGCATTCAAGAATCTTGCTGTAGTTGAGACAAGTTTTTGTTTTTCTTTTTTCCGTTCTGCAGGAAGAAATTAAAGACTGTTCATACATGGCCACAGTGTAGGAGGAGGGGTTGTGAGATATTGCCCTATGTCAGTCCTGACTTTCAGATGAGTGAGATGAAAGAAGGCAATAGGAAGGGTCTTGAAAGCAGGATTTATCAGCCTCATGAGAAAAAACCACAGTAAATCCTTAAACAAAATGTACATAAAATTAATATGGCCGAGAGTCTGGTAAAATTTTTATATAATAATAAAACAAATAAAATCCATGGGCTGGTCAGGGGGCAGAATGTCAGAATCCCATTTCTTAAAGTTTTAGGGTTATGAATTCTGTAGCCTGGAGCAGCATCAAATCTCCATTTTAAAAAAATTAAGTGGGGGGTATATGTGTGTGTGTGTGTATGTGTGCATGAACAAATGTCTGAGAGGTAAAGAGGGAAGGTGCTTGTAAAACTTCTCTGAAGATTCATCCAGGGTGCACTCACTGAGAAAGGCAGGCTCCTGGCTACAGTGAGTTCAGGTGAGGTCTGGTTTCTACCCAATTAAAAAGAGCTGTTTTATATAGGTGCTACATTCTAGAATTTTAGGTTATGAATAGATTGATTAGATGAAAGTGAATGACTTCTTAGTCTGTGATATTTAAAAGTAGTTTTCAAAGCAAAAAATAGTTTGGTTCATGAGACCCTTGCTAAAATATATCTTAGAAATAAACTGTATAAAGGTATGCAGATCCAAGGCAATCCAGGCTCATCCCAGAACTGAAATCCCTGTAGTGTGGCCTGAGTGCAGGATCAGGACTGGAGGGAGACCCAAAGCCAGGAGACCAAACACTGCTGAAAGGAGGCAGGATCTATGCCTGGCTCAGATTAGCACTGAGCTGGAGCCCAGCTGCGTTGGCAGCACCCAGCTGGTGTTCACACAATGAGCAGGTGAAAATGTGACAAAGATGAGGTGTCAGAGCAGCAGAGCCCTGCTCATCTTTCTTTTGATTTACAGGCATCAGGGGCAGCATCACCAAGTCTAACTCAGCCAGTGTGTAATGAAAAATGTTCTATAATCAACATTTGCTTGAGTGAAAAAGAGTATTATCCTCTAAGCATGGAGATAGTTTGATATTTTAAGATCTTTTTTACATTTTGGAAGCTAAGCAAGATGCAGCACTCCATGATGAGCAATGGATGGAGATCTTTTTTGCAGTGGATTTGTTAACTTGAAATTTTATGTAAAATTTTTTCCATTTTTTTTTCACTTTTTTTTCAAAGATATCTCTGTATATCTACGTGTCTGTCTATGTATAGATTTTTATTGGCATTAGGCAGTTTTGTTAACATTAACCATGAGTGATGTAGGAAGACATATGTTTCCCCCCCTAATAAAACACAGACACCTCTTTGTTAGACTGTATTCATAGCAGGGCTGATTCATAGCTCTCACAAAGCCAAGAAAAGAAATAGAAAAATGTGTGCATCAAAGCTGAGGGAAGCACAAGTAGCCCATGCCCTACTTCCAGTTCATTCAAGATCTCATTTTCACAGTTTTTAAAGGAAGTTATATTTCCTGTTTGAAGAATCCTGGTGGCCAGACCCACAAAAGCTTTAGGTTTTCAGAGAATGACCAGTATTTAGTCCCTGCTTCTGGCTTTGCTTCTCTGGGTTAGATTCTCAAGCTTTGCCTCTGAGAACCTCCAAAAGGCATGAACCTGCTGTGGTAGACTCCCTGAACCAAAACAAAGTAGGAGTAAGGGAGCAAAACCTGCAGATTTTGCAGAGCAGTCATGTGCATCATTTAACCCTGTTTTCAGCAGCTCAAGAAATACAACCATGCTTGTGCTTCACCACCTCTCTCCTGCAACACAACAACAGCATATTCTTTAAGCTGGGGTTAACCCTGCTGGTGTGCCTTCATTTTCTGTGGCAGTGCCTTATTCACTGATAGAAGGACCTTGCCTTTAGTCTTGCGTTCTTGACTTGAAGGTCTGGTTTTATTCTGTTAACTTTTATGTCCATGGCCTTTGTCCTGTGAAGTATTTATTTTAAAACCACACTCACTACTTGATACTGCTGTTCTACTTTTAGTAACTATCCATCATCCAGAGGCCTCTCCCTTTTGATATCCAGTTGTTCCTGGCTTACCCATCTATAAATGTCTATGCTAGGGCAAAGACTGGACAGTTTTCAGCCTGACAACCTCATAATATCAAACATGAATCATAAGCTACATGATTACAAATACCCCTCCCTAAAACACTGCAACCACTATGAAATAATTTTGAAACTCCTAGCAACATTATCACTTCAGTTTTCCTCTGAACTCGCCCATCTGCTTATTAGCTAGGCACAGATCTGCTTATATTGGGAAATCAAAGAAAAAGAAGGAATTCTGGTCCTGAATTTGGGACTCTGCTTGGCTTAATAGACTGGCCTTTAGCAGGTAGCTTTGAACTGGATGCAGAAAAGGTCTCAGGCAGCATAACATCCAACACTTATTCAATATAATGTCATCTGTAATTCTGTGTTAGGTTCCCTGATGGCCTGTGAAGTGCTGTCTGCACACCATAGGAGGAGAGGAGGTGTTTGAGGATGGGGACTGCCAAGGTCAGATCACAGAGCAGCAGGCACTGCTGAGGAGCCAAAACACCTTGACCTGGAGGCACTCAACCCATGGAGCTCTCACCACAAGGTTAGAGCTGAACTTTAAGTCTTCCTATCAAAGATGTTTCATGTGGGCTGCATTAATTAAATGCTAATTGTCCAGAGAAAGTGAAAGAGTCAGTATTACTTCATAGGCCAGTAATTATGGCACCCTGTGAGAAGGATGTTAGGGGGAGAAATCTGTGTCTCAGTCCCCACTTAAACGACTGTTTCCCATTTTATTTGAATACATATGTGTACATGTAATATAAAGAGTATTGATATAATATGATATAATCTAATGATAGAACATTAAATAGCCATTAGAGCGGGAACTAAACTTAGGTCTCCTCCCTTTGGGAATGCCCTAATCATCAGGCAATGGAGTCATGCTTATTCTGTCACTTGTATTCTCTCTGGCCCAATGAATGCTTCATTAGTCTAAGCAAACTGGAAGAGATTCAAGAGAAGTTTACAACAGCTCTCCTTGTGTATACAGCGTCATCCCCTGGTTAGAGAATTCACAGTGGAAGTTGTGGGTTCAAACCTTCTCAAACAGAGGAGAGAAATAAATCTGAACTTACTAAAGTCTTGTTGGATACCCTGTACCACTGAGTTGTGGGGTATTTGGGGAAAAGTCAGAGTTCTCAACTTTTCTGAGGACTGTATGAGAAAGCTTAATCCAAGAGGAATGCTCCAAAATGCCATCAGAGTTCAAACCCCCATCTGCAGGGTGAGGGGGCCTCAATCTCATAGAAGGCTTGGTAGTTTGTTGATGTGAAAACTTGAAGTCCCAAGAAGGTCTAAAGCAGACTTTCCAATATGGAGCAAATTTTCTGGGAGAAACATAGTCAACCTGTGTGCCTTTAAACTGCAAGAACTAATAGCCAACAGGAGACTTTGTGGATAGAGTCCCCATCATTCACAGAGGCAATGAGGCAAGATACAAGTGACTAAATCCTATCAAAAGTCTGCCATTATGCCATGGACAGATATTAATTTAGGGAACAACTGTATACTGTAACAGATTGCCATCATTAGCCTTTTTGCTCTTTCTCTTTTTTGGTCTTACTGCCCTTATTAATTTCTGTGAGCACTTCTTAACTTGGAATAGGCAAATTTCAGCTTCCAGAGCTTTAAGAAGTGGTTTCAAATAGTGTGACTGAACTTGAATTCCATAAGAAGTGTGAACTGCTGGTCAGCCAGTGGTAACTTCTGGGTTTGGTGTGTTTGAGAGCACTCAAAGTATGCTGTTAAAACACATCTGACTTGGGGAAAAAACCTGTTTGTCTAGAGCCTTACTATAGCTCTAAGTTCTTGGTTTGCAGAACAGGATAATAGACCTTTCTGATTTCTTTTACATTTGATAGGTGTTTAAGAATAAATACGCCAAAATTGTTTTAGCAACGAGAATGATTTTGGGGAGTAAAAATGAACCATATAGTTCAAGCTTCTGTGAAAGAGGACCTCTTTTTTTCATTGAGGATGGCCTTGTGTTTTGTGGAGATTTTTGTTCTCTGTGTAGAAAAGTGCAAGACGGGCATGACTAGGACAAGTCTTCTCCACCTAAATTGCTGCTGTGGTTCAAAAGTTTAGTCTGAGAATCCTTCCTGAGGTGCTAAAAATAATTGAGTGTATGCCTGCTTCTACCACATTGCCTGATTGCTGCCAGCTGGGCTGCACACAAGTGTCCAGTGAGAGCAGAAACAAAGGAGCTGCTTGTTTCCAATGGGTTCCCAAGAACCACCAAATGACTGAGATTTTTAGCCACTTGGAATAGCTACTGGGGAATGTGGACAAGTTGCCTGGCAAAACTGTCCTGGAAGAGCTTACCCTGCAAATGGGCAGGGTGAAATAGGCCTGACTTTCTTCCAGACTGTACCTGATGAGCTAAATATAGCAGAATAGATGAGTATTGTCTCAACCCTGTAAAGGTGAGGCCCTAAATGAGAAAAAGAAAAAAAGAAAAAAATCACCCCCTCTGAATATACTTTGAAAAGACACATCATCCCATTAAAATCTGGAAGCATGTGGCCATTGATTTCAATGAAGGATCTGGTGGATTGCCTACATTAAGAATTAACATCAGCAAGAGCTCTGACTGATACAGAATGGTTACAGGAAACGTTACTGACTGTAACACCAAGTCCTGCACTATTTTAAACATTTGCTGCAATTATTTTGTAGTCTATATGACCTGAGGGTGAGAGAAGGAATATTCTTTAGGTGGTAGGAATGCTGGCTTAGTGCCCTGCCTAGGTAAGTTGTCTTTGTAAAAACTATTGCTGCAAATTCTCTGTAGAAAAAGGGTGCTTCATTTGTGTTGTGCTTACAAAGCTTACTTGGGAAACTGGTGTTTAAATAAAAAACTGCTTTTTGAACACAAACTTGAGGTATTTTGGGCCTGATTTTGAAAGATGTTGAGACATCATCAGTCCCTGGTTATACAAGTAAGCAGTGGGTGCTGAGACTCTCAAGAGGTAATGGTTATGTGAGCTTTTACCTCTGGATTTATCTCTCCTGAAAGTTTTCCAGTAATGGAATGGCCTAAAAGTTATTTGTAGAGTTCAAGAACCTTTCAGAACTTCAGCAGCTGTACAGGGCCTACTTAGTTTTCTTCTTTTTAGCCCAGATTTGGCAATTGATTTGTTCATCTGTTAGTATGGTCTCATATAGGCGTTCTTAAATATTTTCTTAGTGTGAACCACCCCACCAGACAAAAATGTGCAAGCCACTTCCTCCCACAGAAGTTGTTTATGTGGAAAAGGAACATTAGGAAAGTATTCAAGGTATTTTTAGCTGCCTTTCAGCGCAGTTTAGAGGCTGGAAACAAGGAGCACTGTGGTCTAGCTATATGATGCTGGGAGCTGATGTATAGCCCTGCAGCTGCAAGTAGGCGGAGATGGCCAAGGTCCTTGGCCAAGTCTCATCTTCAGTAACTCCCTGGCAAAAGGATTTCCAAGTGGTGAGGCAGCTCAGCAGGGAAGTGTGAGCACACTGCAGCGGGGGCGAGGGGCAGGACCCCAGTCTGGCACAGATCCCCAGGGGAATGGGGAACTGGCTCATCCCAGCCTCTCCAAGGGTGTCACCGGGTGGGCGCGTTGGGTCTGGCTCAGCTCTGGATGTGCCAGAGCAGACCACAGATCTGGCAGCATTGGAAAGGAGATGATGAGTATCCTGGGAGGGAGGGAGGGAAGAGGCGGTAGCAGTGGCATCATCAGACCATCTGAGAAAGGGCAGAGGGCTGAAGCAAGCAAGCAAGCCAGGCATTTTTTCCCAGCTGAGGCCCAACTACAGATCACTCATCTGCATGTAATTTGCATTGCTGAAGGTTTGCTGTGGCAAAATCATGGGGATTTTTCAGTAAATGTAAGTGATCTGTATATATACATGGAGAAGAAAGGTAGACAAAAAATCCTTACATACTTCCCAAAGCTAAGAAACTGATTTATGCAATTTTCCACCTCCATGTCTTCCCCAACACTGTAACCCCTCTGTAATAAAGCAGTAGAAGATACTAGAAGGGAAAAATGGCACAACAGAAACTGAAAATGGGTATTACAATGGTGAATGCAATCATCCATCCTGGAACTGACTTGTAAGACTCCTAAAGTGACTAATAAAGTGGTTTTCCCAGTTCTCCCCAGAGACAACCCCTTTACAAGATGGCAAGCCCTGGCTGCATTGTCTCACATCTCAGCACATTGTTGACAGCAAATGATATTTTTAAGTTAGTTTTTGATGGCTGGTAGAAAAGTGCAAAGTGATGGTAGAATAATCTCAATAGCTCTCCCAACATATGTTATCACTTTTTATTGTTATTAATTCTTTAGGAATTTTTAGATCAACTGTTAGAACTGGGGAAGGCTAAATTTGTTGTTTTTTCATACATGACAATGCTTCATACATGACAATGCTTGTAGAAGACTTAAGTGCATTTGGTTTTCTATTCTTCCCAAAGACAGTAGCTGTAGCAGCCTGACATTATATCCACTTATGTGAGACATTACTGAGAGCATTGTAATGATATTATTTAGCCTTCCTAGCACAGTCCAGTGAGAGGATTTTGATTCAAAGAAAGCTCACAAGAATTGTTCCCATCTGATGAATTACCAACACCTCTCACAGTGATGCCACAGATACCACAGGGTGTCATACCCAGGTTAACTTTCCAGCTCTGCTAACATGGGAGAAAAAGGCCATTAATGTACTTAAATATACCTGCCTTATGAACAACATTAGAGGTACCACTGTGAAATAGCAAAAGATGCCTTCTGTGAGAAGTGGAAAGTTAAACCATCTCTAATCTTTTCATGGAAGTCTTTTGTTGTTTTCAAAGTAAAAGCTCTTTTTAAAGGGAACAAGTTTCTCTTTCAAAATGAGATGAAGGCTGAGAGTGCTTGAAGGACCTGCTACAAGGTACATCTAAAGAGACATTTCCTGGGGTTTTCCCTCTCAATAATCCTTGCAGAAGAGAAGCAGAGTCTAGTAGCAGCTTAGTTAGAACAACTAACTTAGTTGTTAGAACAACTATTTTGATATTGTAAACTCTGGGGAGAAGTTAGAGGAGTTGATGGATCAACAACTTTTATCAAGCTGCAACAGCTCTTTCCATGGCTGTCTGAAAATGCAATCAACATAAATTGGACAGGGAGGATGGGATCACATATTCCAACAAGTTAAATTTGTCATTCTGTAATGCACATAAATGACATAAAATATAATTGCATTTGAATTCGGGCCCCTTCAGGTTTCATGTTGATTGCAGAAAAAAGAACCAGATGTTTCTTCAGCAGGAATCACAGAGGCAAGATAAATAGTCTCTGGTCCATGACGTTTTATAGAGTTTCCAAAAGAAACCAATTAATTATTTAATTATTGGGTGTGCTGATCATGTAAAATATAGTTGGCCTAGGGCAAACAGCAATACAACCCTGGGAGCTGCTTGACTGAGCTTACATAATGCACTTTTTGCCAACTCTTTTTTTCTGCTATGAAAACATTGTAAGATGAATTAATGCTACTTCATCTTTCTTCCATTCTCTTCCATAAATAAAAGAGTCTCAAAACATAGACTTTCCTCCTTTCTGATCACCACCTTTCACTAACAAGTAACTTGGAGAAAGAAGAGCCAGTAGCAAGCATAAATATTGTGATAGGAAAAGATAGCTTTGTTTAACTAACATCAACTTGAAGAAAAGGCAATCTGTTTGAAAGAGTCACATTTAATCCTCAGCTCTGAGAGGAATTCCTCATGGTAAAGACAGCAAAGAACCATTTCTTCCCTTGTCAGCACCAGTGGGGTGGGTCTGGAAAAAAGAATGTGGTGCAGGATTTACTGGGGCTGACATAGAATTTTCCTTTATGATGTTCTATAAGCAAATATACAAGAAATAATATGTAATTGCTTTAAATCAGCAGATACTTCTTAAATAATATTTGTGGTCTTCCAAGCTTTCTCTCTGTTCATGGATGTTCCTGCATTTACTCTGTGGTAGCTATTTTCCTGTTAAGGGGCAGGAAGTAATTGAAAAGAGGACTGAAAGAAATTAGTGACTCATGTCCTCATGACTCTTCCATCCTAGCTTTCTTTTGTGCTTGTTCAGCAACATTTGGCATCTGGGAATGACTTCCACTGTGATCGAATCTTCAGGCAGACTGTGGGGTGAAAAAATGAAGCTCTGCCTTCTACAAGACTCAAATGCATCTAAAATAGCTTTGATTGGCCACGCACATTAAATGTTTCAATTCAGGAGGTATAAACAAGGTGGAAGCTGCCTTCTAGATGGCTGAATTTTATTTTCCACCAAAAATGCTCATCATTGACCACATCATCTGCAGCTATATTGAGGAAAGAACTGCTCTCCATTTCACCCTATGTATCATCTTACTGTGACATTTTCTTAGCTGGGAATTGCTTGGTGATTTGCCAGCAGACAAATTGGTGCAGGGAGGGGATAAATTGATCACATTTATCCAGCTCTGAAGGTAAAGCCCAGATCTCAGCCAGAGTCCTGTTCCCATTACAAACCTGCCTGTCCACCTGGTAAAAAAAAGGTGCTGAGGAGCAAAGGATATTAGAGTGGGGTGGAGACAAAATATAATTCATATTGCTATAGCTAGCCTCCCTCTTTAAATTATAGGTCCTGGTGAAGGTATTATTTATGAGTTTTGAGCAGTAGTTCATGGCACTGGGGCATTTTTCTTCTCTTCTACATATCCTTCTTCAGAAACCTCAAAGAAATGGCACTGAATTTACTAACTAAATGTCTCTCTGTACAAAGGGGACAGTAGGCATAGAGCCAGATAGAAATACAGCTCTCTGGAGTAATTTAACTGAAAGTGAAAGTTAGTCAAAGAGTCATGGATAAAAGAGAGTTATCAGGTTTAAAAACTATAGGTGGTTTTGCCATGCACAAGTAATAGTTTTTCAGTCAGGTTTGGGTCACTAACACTCATTTAAGTTAAGAAAATTGGCAGTAATTTAAATGAGAATTGGTACCTCGAATTTTAGCTGCACGTGGTCAATTTTCTGGCTCTTTGGGGTGATTTGAATGATCACTTTCAGTACTTAATACCACCAAAGGATTTTGAAAATGTAATTTGTTGTTGCTAGTCCACTGCACAGTGGGTAAAAAGGATGTGTCCAACTGGCAGGAGATTGCATTGAGGACCAGCAAAGCTCATTGGCCTGCACACAGACATCTGGTCATCCAACAGCAGAGACATTTCTAGAAGGCAACAGTTTCACCACTGTTGCTAAAATTTGCTCCTATTAGTAGATCTCCAGCCATTTTACACAGTTACATCATCTCCAGTGTCTGAGTGTGGAAACTGAGGCACCATGCCGGGAAAAGACAGGTCTGGAATTGCTGTGGTCCAGCGATAGAGCCAGGCCAGGAGCTGAATGTGGGCGTTCCAAATCTCTGTTCAGCACCTTGTCAGCATTCCTTTTTGGAACTCCCTTAGCTGACAGATTAATAGACTTTTCTGGGAAAGTTCACCATACAAGATTTGCATGGTCTTAGCAAACCTTTAAATCTTATTGCTTCCACATCGGTCAGAGGCGCAGTGATTTTCCAGTAGTTAAAATGTTTATTTCCAAAACAGCCTGTTGGGAATAATGGTTCTGGTTCCTTGGCTTGCCGGTGTGCAGGCTCTCTGTGACCCTCCTGGAGCCAGGGAATTTGCTGGTGTACACTGACAGTAACACAGCCTGGGATCAGGCCCTGGTGTATTCAGTAAGACAAACCCACAACAGCCACCAAATCGACATGGCTTCACTTGAACAAATGAAGCAAGGAATCTATTTGAACTGGGAATTAAAAGGAGCTATTAAAACATTCCCTCTGGTATTTTTATTTTGTTTACTCATGAGACCTGGCTCATGCCCCTCTGACTCGCACAGAGTCCATATTTGGAAAACTCTGAACTCGTTTGCATACTTACACTCAGGCAAATTTTAGAGATTTTTTTTTTTTGTATACGCAGTGCACTTTTCTTACTATTTCTCTTTTTTCTTAAACAATTTAAATCAGGAGGCTGCCTCTTCCATTTCACTTTCAAAACATGACCAAAGAGGGATCTAAGTGCTTTCTTCAGTTTCTTAAAGCTAACATTTCTCCCACAGTTGTTATTGCTCCCTGGCTGCTCTGTCCCATCTTGCATCTCCTTTTGGAAGAAGGAAGAAGCCCACATTGCCCTCAAGCTGCAGCAGGATGAGGAAACCACAAAAGTTTAAATATTGGTCAGTTCAGAGGAGCAGCCTCAGCCTGAGTGCTCCAATGAGATTCAGTCCTCTGGGGCTGAGCAGCAGGTGCTGGGAATCTCTTCACATTTCCAGGACTTTCTGTTAAGGCCTGAAGGACTTTCTGATGGCTGTCCCCCAGGCCACTGCTCTCATCCAGCAACATGCTCCTGCCTGTGGGAGAAACAAAAACTAACAATCCTGAGGGATTATTTTTGCTCAGGTATGATCTGTAAACTCAGTTTTGGCTGTTCATGCCTCATGCAAGCCATTTCACCTATTAAAGATATGACTGTATTGAACCTGAATAAACTGAGAGTCTAAATCAATAGGATTCCTCAAGTAGTAATCAAACCAGTGAATGGGAGTGTGTTTAGGGCTCTCATGATTGCCATGACACTGACCTGCAGGAGGGTGGGAAAGTGAAAGAGCCCATCCTCTGCCATCTCTACAGACATTTTCCATCCTGGCTCCTCTTTGGTAGAGAAAAACAGAGAAATGAGAATGTGTGTACAGGCAGATATTCCCAGCAAGTGGCTGGAGAGGAGAGCTGGGTGAGAGGCACAGCCATGGAGGCTGTATGCTCATCGAATGTCAGCAAAGGAGATGCTTTCCCCTTTCCCTCTTCCACTCCCTGGGTCAGGAATGAGGGTACTCAGGTGTGAGAAACTTATTTTCATTTTTGTTCTTATTCTTAAGTGATTTGAGCCCATGCTCCCACTTCTGAAGAGAGGTCTTGCCTATTTATCAGGGGCACATTTGTGGGCAGTTTAAAGCTGTTGAGAGAATAATAAAGATAATTGGGGCACAGAATCTCTCTCAATAAGCATTGTATACTATACATGCATTTTTCTATGTCTATCATAGAGAATAGGAGTATATATGAGAATAAAGCCTAAATGTTAGTATGTTTGACTGGAAAAGGCTTCTCCACTTCTTATCCAGTCTAAGTGCTAAAGAGAGAGAACTCCTCCTCCTCCTTCACTGTGTCACTCTCCCCTCGCCTCTTTCTTTGGAAGAGAAGGGCCACTTGTGTCTGCTTCACTGCAGGGCTGTGAGGTGGAGAGGTGCATTACTGCCTGCTGCCTGGCCTGCCACTAAACAATTCCTGCTGTAGCTGGTCTGGGATACTGGGAAAAGAGAAGAAAGAGGGGTATTGTACCCAGCTACGTTCTCCTGCTGTGTTTGTGGACAGCCTGACCTCTCACCTCCTTTGAAATCCTGTCTGAAGTGTCCCAGGTATTGCTTAAAGCAGAATTTGACCTCCAGATTTTTCACTATTGTTTCAGCTTAACATTTTTTGTCTGTAGCAAAGAAGAGTGTGAACAACTGTCAGAAGGAAAACCATTTGCAAGAATTATTTATATATTGAGGAAAATTAAGCTGTGGGGTGCAGGGGTGCTGTTCACTGAATCATATGTGCAATTACATGTGGATATACATACAAGAAGTCACTCCATCCATATTGTAAGTATAAAGCAGCAATGCACTTAGTCCAAGCCAAGGCTGTGCATATTGTATCCTCAAATATGCTTTAACAACTTCAGAGGTAAGACTGTTACAGCCCAGGCCAGTAATTTAATTTGGTACTTATATGTCTTCATTGCAGTAGTTTCCTATTACCTCACAATTCTGAGCACATTTTTTATCGTCATCTTCTTTTTGTCCTGCAGAAAGTGTTTATGATTTCATATAAGGATCATAAGGTTTCCCTTAACCCAGCCCACTGCATTCAAGGAGGGAAACGCTCATACTATTCCTATCCTGCAGTCTGGGAGCAGAGGTGGAGAAAGGCTACAGTCTATCCAATGTCATAAATGAAGTTTCTGACAGAGCAGGGCATGAATTCAGTTCTTTTGTGTTTATACTTTTCTGCCAGGGTGAACTGGATGATTCTCTTTTTTTTCCTTACAGCTTTTTTACTGTGATTTATAGAAAATCTGATTATTATTTTTTTAATAGAAAATTTTAAATAGCTTGGTAGTTACTGTTTCTACAGAATCTAAAATAATGTAAATTACTTGGAAGAAACGGAATGCCAAAAGAGCATGAAAATACAGATATAGATCCAAAACATGCCACCCTGGCTGTCTGTGGAGTGCATGAAAAACTGGCAAAAGGAAGATTTTTTCTTTTTCACAGCCGGGCATCTGAATTTCATCCAAGGAGAAAAGTAAGAAAGTAGAGACAGAGATAAGTTCTTATTGCCACATTCATCCTTTTTGTTTCCTTCTTGTTGGAAGCAGGGCTGGATGTAAGTGAAAAGATCATGATGAAGGTGGAAAACTATTTAAAACCACCACCAAACTGCCTCCTTCTCTGTTCACTCTGTCTCCCTCCAACTTTATCCTGTTTTCTCTCCTAGAGCAGTGCAGACCTTTAGCACAGAATCATTAGAGTGAGAGAAAGAAAAGTTTATGATATCATCATACTGAGTCAGTACAGAATTCAACCTGTTTATTGCCTCATGCTTTTGCCAGGGAAATTTGAAATTACTCATGTCATGGAGGCTTCCACTCCTCCTCTGAAATTATATTTTGGATGAAGTAAGTTATTATTCTTAGTTGTTCTTGCCATTACAGCCATATTTCATTTAAGTTTTGGCTGCCATTTTCCTAACCCAATAACTCAGTCAAATCCCTGCGTGGTTTTAAAACTGAACCCAGGAAGCAATGCAAGTTAGCCTGACCCAAAAGAGATGAAAATTACTCCCTGTAGGAAGTGGAATGTGCAAAACTGTACCGATAAGCAGTGGTGCAGAAAGGCTGTTTGGACTTGGCCACGCCATCCTTACAGCATCAGGCTGCCAAATGTTCATTTGTGTGTGCAGAGCTACTGGTCTGGCACATGTGTGACTGGGAAGCTAAAAGTGCTCTGGGATGCTCCCAACACTCCATGTAGATTTGGAGTAGCCAAGGTGGGTGCTCCAACCCCTTTCTCTGCTTTCCTTCATCTCTATAGACCTGCTTAAAACCAGGTTTAATAAAGTTCTTAGCTGTGTTAAGGATGCAATATGTGTCTAATGGAAATGAGTCTGAACACTAGTTCCCTTGATTTCCTGTGGAACTTAAGCATCCTCTGGACTGAATCTTTCCACAAACCAAACTTGGACTGTAACTTGCACTTTTAGATGTATATGATATGTAAATTTTTTTAATATAAATTTGTGTGAGAAAGTGATAGGGAAAAAAAATCACATCCCTAATAAGATCATTTACAGCGCTTCGGCAGAGGAGAAAACAGTGATTTCCAAACAAAGCCTCAATTAAGGATAAAAATAATTCTGCAAATAATACTGTATTTGCATGGGAAATATGCAAAATATCATAATGCAATTCTTAATTAACTAGAGAGCTGTCAGACATACAAAAATAAGTTAATTCTGCTGTTAATATTGCTGCATGTTATAAATATTAATTGAATGCGATTCAACATTAGTTCCATTATTGTTTAGCAACTGTTTTAACTCCCCCCATCTTTTAAGTTGTCAAATAATTAGCTTTCTTCTGCTCATGTCTGTTCTCATAAAGTGGATTCATGTGGAAAAGAAGGAAAATCTCATATAAACCAACTTAAAGCACCAAAAAATGATGTTCCAAAGACTCTGTTTGTCCTTTTTCCCTAAGTTTGACAAACAGTGAAGCAAAGTTTTGCTCTGGAGGCCAGTCTTGGTCTGGCTCTAGGCATCCTTGTGTACCCAAGGAGAGGATCTGCCATTCTGTGCACCTACTGTGTATCATGGGTGCTCTGACCAAAATTCATGCAATGCCTGAAGAAAGCCGACAGACTGCCTGTGGGAGAAACTGTCTGGTTTTCTCATTAGCAAGAGCTAAAGGGTCTCTATCAGGGCCTTTCATGTGGTAAAAAGAGCTCATTAATTGCTTAATTCTGTGGTTGCTATTTATGTCATTATTTATGAATATTCTAGAATCTGACACTGGGGCAAATTCTAGTCTTAGTTAAATTAGTTAGTTAATAGTAAATTTAAAAAGTGGCTTGATTCACTATTGTTCTTTTGGATTTCTTCTAATTAAAATAAAACCCTAACCCATTATAGGGTTGTTTCCCATTATCATAAGTGCATGTACTACATTACAATGCTGTTGTGCAAATTCCTTCACAAATATTAAAGGTTCTGTATTGAAACAGGATGTGAGGTGGATAAATACAAATCCATTTTTTATAGACTTGAAAGTGAACGTACCTAGGCATGCCAGAGGGCACCCAAGTGAGTTCACGAAAAACCTAGGAAAGAAACCAGAATACCACCAGTCCTTGCTGTAACCACCAACACATTTTCTTCATCAGTTCCTCAGCAGATAAATTTACATCAGCCAGCCTTGTACAGCCATAAACTTGGCACTTATTTCAAACACAGAAAATGTCGTGTTCCAGGTCATATGCATTTTTATGTCAAGGAGAAATCCAGTCATCGCTATGAAGAATGGCTTACTTTTGCACAACAGTTTGATCTGTAGAGGTCTTAGACCTGTAGGGATCTAAGCCAAAGTGCTGGAAAAATCTGGGAAAGAACAACCTCATGCCAGCCAACCAATGTGAGATGATGCAAGAGCTGATCTCCTTTATCCCAGGTGATAGGCAGATTTAGCCAAACATTATTGAGCACAAGACTAGTTGGAGGGAAGCATGACAAAAAAGGTCTTAGCGCTCCTTTCACCCTTCAAAACTGTGACATGATTTTGTCTTTGCTTTATGAATCTGAGAAAGAAGAATGATCCATATTCACACATTTAAAAATGCAGTGCTTTTGCCTTATTTTTTTCATCTTAGTTCTCTCACTAAGTATATACATAACAGAGGGACAAAAGCTGAGGATCCTCAGACTAAATTAACTGGTTTGTCTGAAAGAGCAGGCACTCAGTTTCCATCAACAATTTATAAAATGTGCCCAGAGTCTCACTGCTCTGATAATTGATAATCTTTTCTCATTTTCAGCCCAAAATTATTCAGGCCAGACTAAAGCAACTTTTCATTGTATCAGTTTTGTCATTTACCTAATGAACTCTTCTCCTTCCTAGAGTTTGTCCTCAGATGCAGGCAGAAAGGAGTCATCACCCTCAGAGAATCATTTTTGCAATGCAGAAAGAGTTAAGATCTTTATCTTTGTTCATATGGTGTGCTCTTCATTTCCTTCATCCTCCTGGCAGTCTTTCTTTCCTGTATTTCAGTTCATCTTTGCAGACTTTGATGGCCAAAAGATGCGTTCTGTATTCCTGATGGAGCCTCTCCAATGTTTTTTGTGAAGGCAAAGATAATTCACTCTCTCCCCTGACACATCCAGTGTCTATGTTCAATGCCAGAGAATATGGGTGTGCCCCCTTGTAGGCACTTGAGGTCTCTTCTTGAGGATTCATGAATTTGGGAGACATTTAGAGATGAGGCTGGGGAAGGGATGTCTGACTTAACTGCAGCAAACAGCACTGAGATGTATCAGAGCAATACAGGAGGAAATTTAGGAAACCTGCCAACAACAAGTGTGGAGTTCAGTGCTATAAAAAGTCCTTTCCTGAGGTTCTTCATTTTCTTTGGGCTTTTGTACTTACACAATTGAGGCATAGATATAATTTGCTGCTTCTTACTTTGCAGAAGAACGTATCAAGTAGATATTAAAGACATAAAAAACCCTAGACAACCAGGAAAAAGATAAATTAATAATAAAATAAAAGTAGTTGCCTATTTAAACCTTGTGTGCTAATTATTGTGGTATCAGATTTTACTTAGATTTGAGGTGCAGTGGCTTTGGTTTTGCCTATATTGGCTTACAGTGATGGGCAGCAACAAATGAAAAACCTGTTGATGTACTGGGAAATTCTTCTTTTAGCTCCCAGTTAAAGACAATGAAATTTTATTTTGCTTTCTCTGTCTTTATTTCTTCCCATCACATACTTTTTAGCCCTATTTGCAAAAACTTTGAGGCAATATTGCTACAAATACATATTTAAGATTTGATTACTCATTCTCATCCACTATCATGTGCCAGACATGCAGCCTACTCTAACAGATTACTGTTCTTAAAGTTGTTACAGGAAGGTTAAATAAAATGTTGCTTTTATGACACTGAATATCTTTATGATGTTTTAGCTAAATTATAGGCTGTTTGGGGATGCCACAGATGTGCCAGGTATTAAAATCAAACTGGCAAAATGTCACCAGTGCTTTGCCTAAGTTATCGTGTTCCTGATCCTCAAGAACTTACCATTTGTTGTCCAACACCTCAGGAACCCATCCCTGCCACACTTCCTCCTGCGCATTTAAGGACACAAAGCAAAATCAAAACATGCCAAAACTGCTCCAATAATAAAATCAAAGTCTGAACTGAAGCCACCAAAAATCCTGATTTTCCAAATTTCTGTCTCCTGCAGTCATTAATCATCCTCTTTTAGGAGCCCCCTTCACTAATTTATTTTGCTGTCAGAGTCTTGGGAAAAGACATGTACAATTTCAAATGGTACCTAAGTGTGTGTGTGTGTGTATATATATATGTATATATTTAAATATATAAAAATATCTATATATTTGAAAAAATAATTGAAAGTATGTATCTTTCATGGCAAAAGTAGTATCACAAAATCAGTGAATGACTGATGCTGCAATCTTTATGGCGAACAGAAAGACTCTGAAAACAGAGGTTAAAGAAGAGAAGGAAAGTTGAAAATCTTATTCTTTAAAATTGAGCCAAAGCTGGACAGTGATGCTGAATGGGATATTTTGACAAGTTCTTGGTGAATATTTCAAATTTAAGTAAGAAGAATAGCAGTCTGAAATATTTGCAAGTATTTTTATTCTACTTGCTGCCTGCTGTAGTTCTTTCTGTTAAAATACATAAATAAATGTTTACTTGATGCATTTTAAATGAAAATGGGATTTCTTTTGAAAGTAAATAAGCAAGAAATCACAATGCAAGTATTTTAAGGAGTTTTTAGGTCTCAGGTTTTGCAGAGTAATTCAAGCAAAAAGAAAATGAACGTATTTTAAATATTTTTAAATCTTGATTTTTTTAGTGTTGCAATCTATTTTTCAGCATGTTTGAAATGTTTCAAGAGATGAAAGCATCTCATTTTTAAATCATTTACATTCTTCTACCAAGTCTTAGGACTTAAGAAAAACCTATGCTGAATCTGGCTGGCTTTTAAAACCAACTGTATTATGACAGTGCTGACAATAAAAAGTAGGATATGTTGAGATATAAATTCTTTGAGGGCATGAGAACAGGATAAAAATTATCAGTGGGTGTATGGACTGTAAAGTACTCTGCACCCACTTTCAAACCTTTACTTTGTATTGCTGTAAGTTGGTCCCAGTATGGACTGAAAACAGGTCAAAAATATTTATTTGCCAGACTTAACTTATGTATTGCACTGCCTTCACATATTTGTGATTGACTTAAGAGTATGTACCTTCTTTAGCTAAATAATATAAAAATGTGCTTGAATGAAGAAGCTGAAACGAGAGAAACCTTTATTGTCCACTGAGCTGAAGTCACACCCAAACTGCTCATGAATGTTAATGCCAGTTGTGCAGCTTCACATGGTGACCTGTAAATCCACTCTCAAAGTTCCAGGAAAGATAAAGGATGCCTCCACTTTTATAGAACAGCTGCCAAATTTAGAGCATGGAAGCATAGCAAGGATAATCATGCTTCATGTTTCAGAGCAGAGGAAAATTGGTTTATGGCCTGAAGATGTTTTTCCTCTTGGTTTTGGGGAAAAACCAGGGGAAAACCAAAAAAACTCTTTTGGGCTGTGATGCTACAAATTCCTCTCTCTGATGTTGTAAGGACTCGAGCACTGGACATTATAAAAACTGCAATGGGAATTGACAGACCAAGCAAAGTGGGGCACACACTTTATGTGGCTCAATCTGGAGCATAATGTAAACTCAACAACAAATTGAAGAAACTTTTGGGGTTTTGGTTTCCAGTCCCCTCAACTTACCTTGGTGGTGTAACTGTATTTATGAACAGACACTATGCAGATTATTATGCTTGCTGAATATCATAGCTCATAATGAATAGGAAATTATCTGTGGAATTATGAACAGTGGGTACAATAATAAATGGTAATTAATTATGTGTAATAGATCTGATCATTTATTGTTACAGGATGTCGGTGATAAAATTGATTTTAAAAAAGCTGATCAACTTCATAATCTTGCAAAACAAAACATATTAGCTACCTATTACCTTCCTTTCACAACTTGTTATTAATTTTCTATTGTTATCCAAATGCAGGACACAAGATAACGAACAAACCACTCTTTTCTAATCAGGAAAGGTCCTTGTGTTTCAAGTAGGTACAGGATAATTGAGTCATACTAAACAGAGTGAATTTTCAGTTGTTTTTCAGGATAAAAGGAAACACTGAAATAAGTAAAAGGGAGGTAGGGAGAAAAGCAAGGGAAAAAGCAAAACTCTTCAATAAGTAAATAAAAATAAGGAGATAACAATGTGATATTTAGTATTTCATTGCCTTCCAAAGAACCTTTTGTGCTACAAGTCCAGCAGATAGATTTGCATTTTTATTTCAACCCTTAAACTTTTTCAGTCAAAATTATGCTTAGTGGAGGACAATCTTACACAGTCAGCCCAGTAAAAACCCATCTTTTTAAAGTGAGAAATCGTGTCTTAAAATTCTTCAGCTTCTTCAGGTCTCTATCTATTAAGCAGTAGACATTTTTGATTAAATTTAGTTACATTAATCTAAGAGAATTTTTCCTCCTCTCTCTTTTTTTTTTTTGAACTAATGTTTGACAGCTTTTGTAACAAAGTTTTTCAAACAGGACTTCAAATAAACTATAATTTATAGCTAATATGAATAACTAAGTATTTACACAAGGAGCTGCCATTTCATGTTTAGCATCTCTACTTGTCTACAAACACTTGGAAATGAATTTAAGGGAGCCTTATGACTGAGCTAATAGTGCAGACTGGCCTAATCTGGCTCTTAGTTACCTGATTAAGTATCTTTTTATTTTAAAGCATTTCAAGTGAAAAATGTATTGGTAACAAAATTTGGACCGTTTTCCCATTTATGGTAGAAATCCTATTAAAATTAATCAGCCTTTCAATTTGAAATGGCCTGATAAAAATATAAATCATGAAAATGCTATTCTGCATTTAAACCGTCGTTCACTTAGCTCGTTAATGAGATCAAAAGTAACCACTTTTTGTGACACTTGATCATTTGAAAGCATGTCAAGAACTTCAATCAAAGACCTTTCAAATTCAGTACTTTTCTATGGAAAGAGTTATACCTGAGCCAAATTTAATACATTTTCTCTCAAACTGGTGCATTTGTCCAGAAAATAAAATCCTGAATGGAACAAGAACTAGTTCTTCACCTCAAAGCTTCTCAGCACTGCAAATATCTGACCTGAAAGTTATACACAGCTTAACACAAGCATGCCTGGAGTACAATTCCTAATCAGATCTGGTTTCATAGAGAGGCTCAAGTGCTCCTTCTCTTACACAGCACATTTACTATGACTATCACAATACTCCTGTGTAGTGCCCATCGTTATAGGGGTATTATATGCCTTCACTATTTATGAGGAGCAAATAGAGGTGACTAATAAAAATCTTCCTAATTGAGTGCTAGTAATAATTTTGTATTTCGTTCTCAAACACCTTATTTCTGTTATCAGTTTTCTATTTTGTCACATCTCTGTGGGAGTTTCACCCCATTTCCCATTTAAAATGCATTCAGCACTGTGGAGACATTTCTATTCCACTTCAAAAAGTTCTCTATTTATTGATTAAGCAGCAGTTAATATGTGTCACTTGGAACATGCATGCAGACTGTGATCCAGATGAATATTAGTGTTGCATTGTTGTGAGTGGCTTTTAATGAAGAACTAAACCAGAGATTTTGCTTGGGTGTCTTGGTTTGCAGGTTATTTTCTTCTCTGGGAACAGTGTAATTATTTTTGTATTTTTGTTCCTATGTAATATTCTAGAGCAGAAGCAGAAATGCTGCTCAAGAGGTGTTGTTTGCTCAGGTGAGTCTGGCCTCCAAATGCCCTTTAAGAGGCAGAAGAGCCCCAAAAAGAAGGAAACAGGAACCCATGGGAAAACTGAGGGGCTGTAGAAGCCCAGTGGAATATCAGCCCCATAGCAGGGAGGGGGAAGGGGATACAGAGGACACAGTGACCTCTGGGGTAGCTCCCTTGGGTGGACTGAGCATCTGCTCACCACCTGTATGAAAACCTGTCTCTTGTCCCCATCCCTCTGGTCACAGTGTAGGGACAGGCCACCTTCCTGAGATCCACTGTAAGACCAGGTTTTCAGGGAAGAGCAGCCTGTGGGAAGAGTCTACAGGCCAAAAGGCACACCAGAGAGCTACTGGGGTGAAAAGAGGGAGGCATGAAAATCAGTATCATGGAGCAACATCTGGGATTTTCAATCTGTCAATAAATCTGTACTGTTTTCTGTCATAAATTTGCAGTGGCAAATTATTATTCATTGTCTGCAGGGTACCCTGGGATTCTTCAAAGTAATGCAAAGTATCATTTCTGGGAAGAATCACAGAGTGCATGACTGGAAAAAAAAATCTGAAGAAACAGTTCACATCCTAAAAAAATAAGCCTCACAAACTACAAAATGTACAATAACTTTGATGAGAATTCACTAAAACTATGTATTTGCCTCAGTGTCCCTCTGGAACACCTTACAAAAGACTTTCAGCTAGCTCCAAAAATGCAGGCAAGTACCAGAGCCATGTTGTTCAGTAGGTTTGTTTATTTTAGGTTCAGTTGATTTGTTGCAGAAATATGCTAGACCCTTAATCCCAGTAGGAAACTGAAACTGTGAGAAAGACAAAGTCTGGCTGACCCCCTGCAAGAACAAGCAGCAAATCCTGCTGAGAAATAGCAGCAGCAAAAACAGAGAAAATTACCAGAGAGTTTTGTCTTGGAGGATGACAACTGTTTAAAAAAATGCAATGACTGAAGGAGTTATTCTTCTACACCCTCCCACTTTGTCTGTATTAAGCACGTAACAAATGGTGAATTGAAATCTATACTGGTAATAGTGTCAATGAGGGATCAGGATTATACATGATACTTCCTCAATTTGTTATGCCTCATTAGCATTGTGGCTTATTGCAGGGAAGCACACAGTTCTCAGGCATTCCCTCATGTCCTGGTGGATAATGGGAATCTGGAAAGGCAAGGTAGGGGTGACACACTGCTCTCACGACGTTTATCAGGGGCATAGTCAGCTGGGTTAGGGATGCTTCTCATTCTCTGTCAGAGTGCCATATTGATTGGAATTAATAGCCCTGCTCGCTTGGTGCTTTTCCAAGGAGCACCCCATGTGGAAGGGGCCCTGATGCTAATGAATGCACAAGTTTATATTCTGAAAAAATATTTACGGTGCTATGAGAAAAGCAAGAAGCATGATTCTTTGCATCAAGCTCCCCTCTGTTTAAGTTGTTCCCACTGAGCTGGTTTCTCTCGAGGCAAAATTCTGCTGGGATGTGAATTAAATGGATGTATTTGTCTTATCTGAGCTTCAACTTTTAAAATGGATAAATAATTGTCTTAAAAGAGGGGTTTTTTTTCTTGGTTCATGTGGAATCCAGATTTCATTTCTATACCTTGTCTTTGGCACATGAACTAAAAATCAGGCTCAGATCGTGGTCAGGCCATTCTAAGAAAATGTATTTTCCTTCCTGAGTTGTCCTGTGTTCTACACTATATTAAAAACAAGTTAGAAAGCAAAGGATTGAGATTTTGGGAAAAGGAATTTTTATCTGCATTCTCAGGATTTTTGGGAGAACCAGAACTTGGAGCTGGTAAGTGTTAAAATGAGTCAGAGGAGAAAAAAGACCTAAAAGAACAGATGCATGATTAAGGCATCTTGTAAGAAAAAGAAAGTGGTAAGCATTTTTCATCTTTATCTGTTGAGAAGGCAAGGAGCGATACTGGTATGAAACCCACTCCGGAGCAATGAAAAACAACCAGAAAAAACAAAAAAGAAATCCACTTCCACTGGCACAGAACCCACCTGCAAGCAAAAGAGTGGGAAAAAAAAAATAATTGAATGTATATGATCAGCTGGTACACAAAAACAATCTGTGCTCAGATTGGTCCACAGGATGGTCATAGGATATATAGAAACCTCCTTTTCATCTGATTTTCAATACTCATAACTTTGCTTCCACTTTTTTCACAACCAAGACAATCTTGGTCTATCTGCATCTGGGCTATGCTTTTAAAATCAAAACTGCAAAGTTTCAAAGAAGGTAATTAAAAGCCCTCCTACTAAAATCAGAAAATGTAGACAGTGAAAAATCTTTATGGTGCTAGAATCATCATTCAAAGCCAGTTCTTAAAGTAGCAAGCATAGCATTAAATGTATATCTATATATCTTTTTAACCTTTATACAGACAGCAGAAGCACTGCTAGCTACATTTGCATTTCATAGCAGGAAACAAAACCATCCCACAAAGATATGATAAATCATCAGAGGAACAACGAAGTGCCCTCACACATGCATATGTTTTTCTAAAATCACAGAGAATGAAGATAAGAGACACACAACCCAATCTCCATCTCAAAGGTTGATTAACTACAACCAAGCCTGACTACCTCAAGAGCAGTATAACTGAAATTTGAAAGATGGATTTGTTTCCAACAGTTCTTCTCTCTTTCTTTCTTATTATAATTTTTGGACAATTGACTGACCTAGTTTTCAAATCATAAGAACTTTTAAGACAATGCTTGCTGTGAAGGTACAGTAATGATGCAGATTTACTTCCAGTGGTATTTTGATTCCAGGGAGGAACAAAAGTCTGTCATTCCTGCAAAGCATGTCATGTAAGGTGATTGTTAATTTTGGTTCAACTTTGTTGACTTCTGTGAAGGTATAGCAAATACAAGTTTGGACAAATCAAGTTTTTTAAATGAAACCAAATGAAAGATTTCTACAGAAATCTTATTTTGACAGAAGAACAAATTTCTACAAGAGATATATATACCAAGAAAATTCCATATTAAAATTTTAATTCTAAAAGTCTATTTTTTTCCTATAGAAAACCAAAATAAAACATTTCTTTCTTTCTTTCTTGTTATCATTTTACTTTGCTTGACCAAGATTAAAGTATTGGGGGGAAATGGGTTTCATAACCAAGCCAGATTGTTTTGAATCAATTGACTTGGCGTAGAACTGCATTTCTTACCAATGTGTTTCCTTTGCCAATCATAGTTTCAGCCCCCCATTTCTTTTGGGCCAGCCTTCCTCCAAGACCACATATCCTATACAGTAATAAACGGATTTCACTGGCACATGGCTTGTCTACAAGATAATTAATTCTCAGTGAGCAAGGATCTGAATTTACAGTGTACTAGCTATGATGCACTGACTCTCCATATGGACATCCTAATTGCATTGTGGCTTACTCTATCTAAAGCACATTAAGGCTATAACTACACAGACTTGTTACCAGGAAGAAAGTGAGGATGAGGGTTTACTGCTCTCCTATGGCATTGGCTGCTACTCTTGAATTGCCTTGAGCTCTCTGTTCTTGCAGTGATGTGGGAGATCACTGAGTGTCCAAGCTGGACTCACTGCAGGCTGTCTAATGGGACACAAATCCACATCCTGATCTCTCTTCCTCCCCTGACCTCTTCACAGGAGTGCTGCTCTGTGTGAGGCAGCACCCTCCAAATCTTCAGATAGCTTACTTAGTTGCCCTGTGCACTTTGAATTCCCACCTGCATAGCAGCATGTGGAAGAGAGACATCCATACCCATCCCTTGCAGGATGCAATTTTGTATTTTTATTTTATCAATGTGTACCACACAAGGGCCATGCTCACCACTAGCCCCTTCCATCCCTGCTGTGGTTTTGTCCTGGGTAGAACATTAATGCCAAAACTCACTAATGGGCAAACCTCAGAAGAGAACTGGTTGGGCATTTCAGCCTGGACACCACACAGTGACTGACTCTGCTCCAGGCTCTGTGAGTGCCTCTGTTTCCAGCTGTGTTGGTGTGGGGAGGTGCTAGCTGCCAGCAGGTTTCATGGGAGACACTTCCCCACTGAGCTCAGGGCTTTCTCTATGCAAGCACAGCTGTAGAATCTCAGGCTCCCAGTGTCAGGTAATAATGGGCTCTCCTCTTCCTCTAACAACTTGTTTTGTTGGTCTATACTGCTGAAACCACCTTATTCTGAGGAGGGGCTACAAGGCCTTCACCTCACCTCACTTCACCTCACCTCACCTCACCTCACCTCACCTGTACAGTGAAATGTACAACCATTTCCACTGCCGAATTGTTTTAGGATTTTTTGTGCTGTATCAATAGGAAGGATTTCTTGTAAGCCTTCCACAGGTCCTGGTTTCCAGCCAGTACTAAACTGTGTGTTAAAAAGGGGTAGCTTCTCTCCTCTCTTCAGGAAAATACTGTGAGCCAGGTAATAGAGAACCCAGTTTTGTAAAGGTCTGTGAACCATCTCCTGCATTCCTTTCCACAAAACCTGGAGTCTTCCCTTCTCTCCAGAAACTGCCTGCCATCCAAATGCCTCCATGGCTTCCTGAAGCCTTTGTTCTCTTTGCTGCAAGGATCTTTTTGCTCTCCCATACCACATGGGTGTTTTCCCCTTTTGTCCTTGGGTATATATAATGTCCATGGTTACCTCCTGGTCTCCTACCTCTGTTTTTCCCTCTCACTCAGAAGGATACTGGGTGTTGGATCAAGTTTGATGCTCACTTGACCTGCATATGTGTTACCCTTTGTCTCCTTAGCTCTGCCATGCCATGTATAGCTTGGAAAAGAGAAATTTTCACTCTGACAGTGAGTGATGGCTTCTTCATTGCTGATTTTCCCTATCTCACAATCTTTAAGGCTTCTAACAGATCAGGCTGACAGGAGTTCAAAACTTATTGGAGAAGGATGTGGGGGTGGTGACAGACAAACAGCTTCATATATGGGACAATGAGATAAGCCCCATTTTCTTAGAAAATAAGACCAGAAGTTCCCAAGATTTTGCTCGTATGTGAGTTTCTTTGTACATGCTAGGGATTTTCTGAAGTTTGTGATTATGTTCATAGTATTTTTATTTTCAGCCAGGAATTGATGCACACCTTCAGTGCAAAGAAAATTAATAAATTCTACAAAAAATATGTTTGCAGTGACTGGCCATCCTACACAGGCAGTTAGACCCAAACAATTACGAATTTGTAAGATGCTTCCAAAATAAAATTAGATCTCAAGTTTATCTAGCCATAAATGTCTGTATGTACATATCCACATATGTAAGATCTACCGTGATTTTATGAGCCAGTGTAAACTTACATTTCCAAACTTTGGGACAGCAGCCTGTTACTGCAAAAAACCCCAAAAAACTAACCAAACAAAAAACCAAACAAAAAACAACAACCCCCCCAAACCAAACCAAACCAAACCAAAACAAACCAAAACAAACCAAAACAAAACAAAACAAAAAAACCAAAACAAAACCAACAAAAATCAAAAAACCCCCACCAAAACCCAAAAAAACCCAAAACCAACCAACCAACCACAACAGCAGCAACAGCAGCAACAACCACTATCGTAAAAAGCCTCCGAAAAAACTGCCTTAGCTTTTTTTTTTTTTTTTTTTTTTTTTTTTTTTTTTTTTTTTTTTTTCTCAGATTTAGACCAGTGAAAGTGTACAGCACAGCTCTGGGGAGACTTGATAAGATGGAGTAATTTGATATAGCAAAAACATGCTATCAAATCTGATTTTTTTAAACTTTAAGTAGATCCTTTTAATTGAAATAGATTGCATTATTATGTTGTTTTATTGGAATCTACATAGTGAATATGTTAGTTAGAAATTAGGGTTTGAAGCAAGAGATTATCAGATAAATTAAAATGCCTTTTTTCCCCCCCATTACAAAATTTGGGTATTCAGTTTTTCAGCCTGAGGACAAAAAAAAAAGAGTCTCCAGGAATTAATTTCTAATGCACTTGAAGAAATTTTGCTTCATGATTCATTCATAGAGAAAGAAACAGTGAAAACCTTTTTCCACATCAACTTGCAACTCCATTCATATTTATCAACCAGCTCTTAATCCATTTAATCCAGCCAGAGTGCCTGTGAAAAGGAGAGAGGTATGGTGTGAAATGTGACAGCCACCAGAGCAGCAGGAGGAATCTGTTATTCCGTAGCCATCCTTCTCTGTCACAGTAGTTTTGCAGCTCCTGGCGTGGGGCAGCGATTCCCAGGCAGTCTGTCTGTCTGCCTGTCTGTCTGTCTGCCTGCAGCTGCACCTCAGCACTAGTTCTTCCATGGCACTGCCAAGAGCTTTCTGCTCCAGCTTCCAAGTGGTGTCAGGCATGGGGCAGGTGAAGGGGGTGCTTGGAAGTGGGAAACCTTTGCTTTCATTATATAATTTTTAAAATTTTAACTCAATGTTGGCACTTCTCTTAGCTTTGGACTGTGCAGGTCTAGTGGACTGGTTTTGTCCCTGTACCTGTCCCATGACCTTTCCTACGATACACCTGAACAAATCAGTTTGAAGGGTGGCCTTCTGGGAGCAGAAGTCAGGTGCAGATTTCAGATGCTGTGGATAATTTTGCTGTGGATAATATGTTTGAATCATGAGCCTCATCTCGAGCTGTAATGCTGCTGCAACCAGCTCTCTGCTCTGATGGCATTGCAAGCTTCATTCTAGCCTCTCAACCACAATCTGTGTTTTCTTGGCACCAAAGATGTGAACAAATTTGGAGTTTGGTGGGTTTTGTTTTTTTTTTTTTTTTTTTTTGATGGAGAGACGGATTTCATCCTTTCAGAGAGAAAAAGCTAAAAGTTCTACTACTAATAAAGGAAACTCACATTAAATTTGGATGCTTGCAGTGGAATTTTAGATTCTCCCAAGCCAGTGAAAAAAAAAAAAAAAAAAAAAAAAAAAGAAAAGAAAATCACATTTTGAGGCATCCAGATTCTAGTCATAGCTAAAGTCTAGATTTGTTAAATCTTTATCACAACAGTACAGAATGATTTTAATGTAATGGGAATACCGGTTACACAAGTGAATTCAGCAGGGGGAAAGCAGCTTTTGCCATTATTTCCCTTTGTTCTGGCTAATGCAGGAGAGCTCCCTGAGACACCAGGGTTAACCCCCCACCCTGCCTGCTCCACTTATCTTCTTGGTTTGATGGATCCATTTGCTCTCCTGCTGCCAGTCCACTGTGGGGGGGGAGGATACCTGGATCCCTGGTCAGAGAGGGAAAGCCAACACTTTGTCTTTCCCCAGTCCTCTGCCTCAAAATGGGCTCATGAAAAGGAGTAGCAGAAGAAAAGGGACAGAAAATGGAGTAAAACAGGGGAGGTAAGGGGAGAGGAGAGTGAAGGAAGCTGTAGTTGGTAGGGAAATGTACCTTTCATCTCCCACCTGGTGACAATCCCCCCTGAAGTGCGGAGAAGGAAAATTAAAACTGGGACTTCATTTCATGTGGGTGTGCAATGCCTAATGCTTGTTTTCCGGAATTATGTGTAAAATACACACAAATTTGGCTTTAGGCTTTTCTGTGGCCTCACATGGACAGCTCTTCCCTCCTCATTTTAATGCTTTGCTACTTATATTTTACCAAATTACACAGAAAAAGGATTAGTTTATCCAAACTCACCGTCAGCTGATTCCAGGTCACAAGTAAATTTTATTTTACATGGAAGCAAACAATTCAGAAGTGCTTGGAGATGTTCACCCGGGCAGCTTTTCTGCCAGTACCAGAAGGCTGAAGGGCAAACCCCTGCTTGCAGCAGAGACAGACAGACTGATTCTAAGTTCTCTTGCCTTATTTCAATTAGCCTAATACAGTCCCTCATGGAACATTTCTGATCTTCAAGGTGTTGCATTCACAAGAAAGGGAGAGGAGGTATCTCTGCTTGCCAGATAAAAGAAACTAATTAGATTAAGGATTTTTTTTTTTAGTTCTCTAAAAAACAAGAAGTGGGTGTTAGTTCCATGTCATGCTACAAAGCATCAACACGGTGACCTCATTTAATTATTTCCCTCATTCACAAAGCTCCCAAATCCACAAGATTTCTTGTATTTCACAGGGACATTGTAATACTCCAAAGACAAAAGATGATATTTAAAAAGAAAATAACTAATTAGATGTCAAAGCTTTCTTTAAAAGATGATCAGCAGAAAATTAGTAGATGATTTTTCTCAGATACAAACAGGAAGTGTATCCTGGTAACTCTGTGCTTCCAATCCATATATCCACTTGGAATCTGATCATTTCATCCCTGAGGCAGGCTGGGTTACATTAAGGAGGGGTTGAAGTGTGACTCAGTGATGTGTATTTGTATGGTTTGCCATACCTTTTTTTCATATGTGGTAACTTTTCTGCATGAGTAGCTTTCCCAGAATGAATGCTGAGGTGAAATTTGGATACCACAATTACTCTGTAGGCCTGCTACTAGTGCTCCTACTTCCATAATGCTTCTGAATTTTTGTTCATAATGCACAAATTTCTGCAGTTTTCATTGCAGTTCTGAAGCAGAGGTAGAGAGAATTGGAAAATAAGGAGGTACCAGGCAGCACCTTTCCAAGCACACACATGCACAGTGTGTGCTTTAAAAACTTAGGCCAGCAGGCCAATATAATATTTAAAGACATAAAAGCATGGAATAGATTTCCTCAACATTCAAGGTGTGGTTATGGCAGAAACTTGCATGCTGGTGAAATATCACACGTTATCAACAATTCTGCAGCACAGTTACAAGAAAAGTCTTTTGCATATTATTACATTAAAAAAAAAACCAAAACAAACAGAAAAACCAGCTCTCTGTTTTAGAAGACCCTGCTAGGAAGACACCAAGAAAAGCTCCAAGTGGAGGAAGCAACATGTAAGGTGAATAGTATCTTTTCCAGGAAAAAAAAACCCAAAAAACAAGTCCTTGAGACTAAGGACTTGTGAAGTGTTGGTAATACACTACATGCAGATACAAAAGTGCAAAATGCTACTAGATAGGAGATGATGACAGATCTTTGCTCTTGTCAGCAGAGAGACAGTGACTGTAACAAGTCATTATCACCCAAGTTGTTACTGTGAAGTGTAAATAAAACAAAAATAGCAATGCAGAAGATTGTAAGATTGTTGATCCAGATTCTGGGTGTTTGGAAATCAGCAAGAGAAGATTCAACCAAGAAGCACCTTCATCATAAACTGGGAAGCAGAGCTTAGAAGAATGCTGTGTTTTACCATGAAAAGAAAAATCATCCTGCATCCAGACAGCTTGTGATAAACCTGACACAGATAATCTAGCACTAAAGACAGTCTAAAGCAGCCAATTCAAAAGAAAAATACCTTCAAGTGGTTCTGAGTAGAACAGCTTTACAGATGAGAGATGACATCAAAGTAGAAACTGTGAAAGAGTTGTTGTCTTCTTGATGCTGAGAATTCAATCACGGTTTACTAATTATACCTATTTCAGTCACAGTCTTTCCTGCACAGCATTAGCAGAAGAAAGGCTTAAACCCATCAACCATAATACTTCATTCACTTGAAGTTCTGCTGCCAAGATTTAGTTTATGCAGTTACCTGCTGAAAGGCATCCATCCAGCAGAGCACATTTCCCTGCTATTTATTTTTCAGTCTTTAAGAGGCAATGTGGAGCTTATTTGATTTGGAGACGACAAATTTCAAACTAAAGAGGCCAATCCAATCCTTTTTATTCACAAGCTGGAATCAGCCTCAGAGAAGGAGCTGGTGCATTGTCTGCCATGTGTATGGTGAACTGGCTTGTACTGATACACTTGAGGAGACAGTGCTCCAAGGAGATACATCACTGCTTCTCAGCTTCTCTTCACGAGGTAGCAGCAAGAAAAGCCTCTGGGGAGTGTTTTGAAGAGCAACAAGGAACAACAGAAGAATCAGTAGTGTCAGGTGAAGGACAAAGGTTTACAGTGCTTGGAAAGCCTGGTTTGGATGCTTCCTTGCTCACATACTAAAACAACCTTTGAATACTTTGACACTACCTTGAAATGCTGATTGTGCGCATGGAATTTTTGTTATGCTTGCCAATCTGCTGTGTACAGATGAGTCTTCTGGGTATTTGCTATTTGTTTATGCATCTCTACCCTAAATGTGAAGAAGTCTTGGTATAGACTAATTCCCTAAAACTACCTGGGGAAAAAAATCCCCAGTATATTAAATCATTGAGGAGACAAAAGTTAAAGATACTCAGATTCAAAGGTGTGAAGGGATGTGCTATCAAAGCAGGGGCAGTCTGTAAGTACCACAGTGGAGAAACTTAATCAAAGTTTCTAATTTCAATTAAACTCAAGCACACTTTTAGGCACCTAGTATTCACTGAGCCGGAGCAGATAGTGGGTGAGTACTTGGTGTTCTTGAGGAGAGTTGGATATACCCAGATAGTGCTAATTGGACAGGTTTGTCTGTCTGTCAGCTGTCTTGCAGAACAGTGTAGCCTATTGATAGCTACTGATAGCACATATTGAAGCAAGAATGCACTGATTTCCAGGAGACACTGCACTAGTAATGACTTGTCTTCATAGAAATGTTACAACAACATGTCCAAGAACAAACTGAGTATTTCAGGCATCAGTGATCAGACAGGTATTAGTAAGATCTCGGGAGAGGCACATATTCACTGAACAGACGGGAACTTGTCTTGAAAGTTGACCATTGCTCAAAGCAGAGAACTAGAGACTGGAGAGGTACTGACTTGCTCATGTAGATCCTGTTGCTGAGAGCTGGAAATATGAAAAAAATTATAAAAAATACAAGCACGGCAACTTTAGGTACAAAGAAAAAAAATCGGACCCTGCTGAAATGTTTTTCAGGCCATCTGTCTGCATTTCTGTGAAATGAATGGTTAATAAGACATTTGCAGAGTGTGTCCTGTAATTAGCCTGCCCTGGCAGTATGGAAAGCTGCAGAATGGATGCACTTTTCATTACATCCTAGGAAATACCACAAAAGGTCTGAGAGAAACAATAGAGGACCCAGAACAAGAATTAATGTTAAGGATGTAGAGCTGAGCACTGTACTAAACAAGAGGAAATATTTGGGTAGGGGGAATCAGTAGTTAAGCCCTATTGAATTCTTTGATAAGAAATGTTGGAAAAAGAATAGCAGAAATAAGCTATGCAACAAATCTTCTCCATTTCCCATGAGATCTGTGCATGTTTCAGCTGGTGAGGACAAATAAGACATATTCAATTCCAAAGACAATTATTTGTATAGCATCACTTCCACAGACAGCTTCATCCCATCCGGTGTGTGTGCAGATTGGACCATGGATGTAAACGAGTTCCACCTCAATAAGCAAAGCATGGTGATCTTTGACTGAAACAAGTATGCAAAAGCTGTGCACAAAGTCTGTGTGCCTTTTCCATGTTTTTAGTACTTCTAAAAGGAAGAGAAAAGCTGAGAGCCTTGAACCAGATATGAGGAGAGTATAGTTAGGGACAAACCTTCTCTAAGCTTGGACAATCAGATTTCTTTCTGCATTTAAGAAAAGACTCATGTGCTGTCTGTCTGTCCCCAAAAGTGCAACAAACAGCATCAGTGAATGTTGTTACCAACATTTTGGTGCCAGCTGGGATAAAGCATTTGCAATCAGCTTCCCAATGTATAGATTCCTTTTACCAAAGGCACTACGTGCCTACTCTCAAGTAGAAATTTGAAGATAATCTCTTCTCAATTAACCCCCTTGAGTTGAGCTCTGTAGAGGTTGGGCAGACAAGTGATGCCAAAAGCAATCTGAACCATCCAAAGCTGTCCTGAAGTCTAGAGAATGAAAGTCCCTTCTGTCCATGTCATAATCATGATCCTGTCCATGCATAAATCATGAGAGTGGTCCCAGGTGCTTGGGCTCTGTACTTAGAAAAGCTGTACTAAAGACAATTGAGGAAGAGCTCTACAAAGTTCTAATGAAGATTTAAAAGAGGAGATGGTTGGTGCCTTTAGGAGTCTACATCTACTGCCTTGTGTACTCCTGACAGTACACCTGGTGTTCTGGGCCAAGGGTAAAAAGACTCTTTCTTCATGACTTTTCCCCACATTTTTATTAATATTATTTCTGAAGAATAAATTAATGCAAAATTAATTAATGCTGAATAGTCATTAAGAACAAAAGTACAACTAGAAAACTACCAGATACGGAAGATTTAAATAAAAGTAAAGGGATATAGATTCTTTCAAAAAGGATTATTAGAATTTATTGCCTTACATGGCAACAGCATCATGGCACCCACAGTCTCCTAGCCTTGTTCATGGACTTAATTAGCAGAGATTTCTTAAAGAAAATTTCATACAGAGTGTAATTAAGAGACAATGATGTTTCTACTTTAGAAAAAAGTTATGTTGGGTTTGTTTAAGTTCTTTTTAAATTTAAAATACATCTGTATTTGCAAGATGCTGCCACAGCTCCTACTAGCAACATTTTTGAGGGTTGAGCTTGAACTTTGGTGTCATATATTCCTGGATATATCCCTCCAATAGCTAGCACAGCAACTCCTGTCAAGAAGGGCTTGGGGTTTCTTTCCCTTCCCTCTGCCTGTCCTCTCCTTTTTTCATGTCTTGCACCAAGAAAAACTTCTCCAATTCATTTGCAATACCACCAATTTCAATGTTAAAAATGTCTGAGGAAGGAGTACATGAAAGGGACATTCTAAATTCATTCCTAACCTGCATTAACATTGCTATGAATTAAGTTTTAAATCTCTGGAAACTTGTCTCACAAGTAATAATAGAAATGCTGTGAAAATTAATTTTGTTGCTGGGAATGGTGCACAGGCAAAGTTATTCTAAAGGTAGGATAATACTAGTATGAGTCAAATATTGAAAACAATATTTTAAAGTAATATTTAATCCATTTCAAGACTTCTTAAGTTTCTGCTAGATAATCCTTTGAACTGCTGCAAAGTGTATCTAATTGGAATTTCTTCACATTTTGCTGTGCCTGAAATGGAAGAAATTTGAAAATTTGGGTGTTTATTTTGTATTTCATTCAAAGTAAACTATCTCACAGTCTGATGTATCATCAATGAAAATGGTGTGGCAAAAAAAACCAGCTATTGAATACTACTCTCCTGTAATTACTTTCTCCAGCAGGTGGTGAGATTATTGTCTTCTGTAACATTATCTACTATAAACTACAAATAGCACAGTTGTAACTTAATATGACATGAACGTTTAGCACTCTCTCCTGATGTTTTGACATCTTTTTCTTTTAATAATTGTGTGAGTAGGGGACAATAGATTTGTGAGAGCAATATTTAATTTAACAACTACATAACTGAGGTATTTTACTTCATGCATCATATGTATGCACCTCCTTATCCTACATAGTAGAGTATTAACAGGGTATATTGTACCCTTTTACTGCAGGGTCAGGAATTGAAAGGCAGTGCTGTGATCTCAAATTAGGGTTCCTTGATATGGTTTCTAAATATTACATCTGGAGCCACTTCCCTTTAGAAACCTTGAGGTCACTAGGATGACTTTTATGCCCACAGTTACATAAGGATCCAAACCCCAAGAACTTCTGCCTAGATTGAAGTCCCTGTTACTTTCTGTGCTTTGAAAATGGGCAGGAGCTTTTTGTTAAAATTATAATTATTCATAAGAACAGTGGAGGTTTTAGACTGGTTTAGAGCTCAGCATTTCAGCACTAGAGATGGTGCAAGAAACCATCAAATGGCAGTGACAATAAAAAGAGATAAAAATGTGTGTAGGCAGATTAAGTACCTGAAAAACAAACAAACAAAAAAATCATGATGGGCTTAATCCAGCTTTGGTCCACCCAGCTCTTATTTTGGATGATACAGCTTGTTACTGAATCACAGTGGAAGAATTGCAGTGACAGAATTGTCCAAAATAATCAGAACTCTAAAAAATGTTGATGAAAACTTAAACGTGCAGACAGGCAAATTTCTATCTTCATTGTTTATGAAGGACACAGCTGTGAAATTCTCCATGAGATACCAATGGAAAGTGGTAATAATTGCATCAAAATTATTCATTAGTTACATTAGCTACCACTGCAAACTTCATTCAAAGGCCATCAGAAGGGATGTAAAGTCAAACATCAATAAACTGAGAGATGCCAGAATTAAGGCTGTCTGTGTAACTTCAGTTTAGCCCTCATAATGAATGTACCATGTAATGCAATCTGTAATTATGTGATAATACATTATTTTCTGTAGGTTCATTGCCTCATTCGGTTCACAGCAAGGATTAAGTACATGAGAAAGCCATAAGGAATAGGATTTGAAGGCTTTTTTTTTTTTTTTTTTTTTTTTTTTTTTTTTTTTTTTGGAGCTGCTGCAATTGAAGCAGGATATAACCCTCACTGACAAAAGTTTTCTATATTACCAGAGAAACCATCTTAAATGGGACTGTTAATTTTGTTGTGCAAGCATGGCTGGCAATAATTTGCAAAAAAATGATGACACTGAAGGAGGAAACCCCTTGTCCTTCTTGCTCTTGCTCCTTTCCTGCCCCTCTTCTGGAGTGATGTGCCTCCTTAATTAAAACAGGCCACTGAGACAACTATTTTGAAAGAGGAGGCATAAAACTTTCTACTATGTGAAAACAATAATCAGGACACTAATTATCATTTCCCCACTGACCAGATTTCAGAAATTCAAGCTCAGAATGGCAAATATCATTGCCATGTTGCATTTTGGGAGTGTGGAAATCCATGCAGTGCATTGGCCTGCCCCAGTGCAGGTAGGATGTGAGAGCTAGTCACTAAAATCAAGTCTTTCTTGTGAAGGGTGATTCTTGACTAAAAAAAGCTGTGTGGCATTTTTGAAAGGAGATAATGCTGTGAGCAGATAGAGGTGAAGTTATGAGCATAATCTGCTTGGATTATGAAGATTAAATGGCATTTGACATACTTCTGCATATTACATTGGCATATAAGGTCAGGAAGTGCAGGACAGAAAGCATTGTCCTTTTCTGCTTACAAAACTGTCCAGAGGCAGATTTTCCTGATTAGGAGTTGTGAGTCAATAGCCTGGAGAGAGACAGGGAGTGGAATGGCACACATACAGACATATTCTGGCTGTTAAATCTTACAAGTGCCTCTTTGCCAGGATGGGTTGGAGACAGCTCTTCATCTCCCACCCCTTTGTTCCAACTACCCATACACATTTTGCTTCTCTCAAGACATAGCTGCAGTGGTTGAGGTTAGTGACTTTCTTAGCATTCATAAGAAGGGCAAATTATGCCAGAGAAAGGAATTAAATCCTGAAAGGCCCAAACAACAAAGTCATACCACTCATAGGTTTCACTGTCTCCGTGTAAGTGAGATATTATATGGTTGGGAAGAGGGTCTGAAAGGCAGGCTCTGTGTCTGCTATACACTTCCAAAGAGAATTCCAACAATTTGAGGGAAGAAAGCATCTTGGAAAGTCAGGAAAAATAGTGGGAAATTAAGGAGAATTTAGGGAAAGCTTGAGGATATCAGACAATCAAAATATTCCTAGGAAGAGTGTCCCTGTTTCCTGATGGAAACAATATGCAACACCCTGCAGTCCCCTTGGGCTGGTCCCTGTCTCATCAGGCCCGTGTTACAAATCAGGGCGTAGCTCCTGTGGGCAGCTGGACCATGGGAAAAGCTGGGACAAAAATTTTCCAAGTGGAAGCTATAACTTGGATTTCCCATTTATCCTCAGAGCAGCAGCAGCAGCGGGAAAATGGGAATGCAGCTGTCCAAGGAGCACACAGGCACCCAGCAGGTTATCAGAACATCCACAGCTCTGTTTTTCCCCCAGAGCACACTGGAAGCTGACAGAGGCACAGCTCTTGTGAAAAATCAGGCTGCTTCTGAGATGTGTAACAAACTAATTCTAAGTGTCCATTTTTAGAAAATTGGCCTTTGTTTCTCCACTAGTTTTTCATTTCCCAGTATATCTTTAACAGCAAAATATGTTTAGCAGCAAGGAAAAATAAATAATTCTTAGCATTAGATGGGGATTTTTCCAGGATCATTTCAGTGACAGCTGTGTATAGTCCTAAGGAGTATGAGGGCATGATTCAGTGATCCAAACAAACTTTTGGGTTGAGACCAGCTGTTATGAATACTTTTTTGCTCTTTTTAGGAATAAAAAGAATCAATGTGTATATTACACTCAGGCTGAGACTTGGGCTTCTTTTGTTTGCTTTTCATCATGTCCATGCTTATTCTCATTGTTATTGTATTGCTTTCATCTTCAATAAACAGAGTATTTTTATTTTTTTTTACAAAAAGCCCAATGCCTCTTGTAGCTGCAAGTCCAAATTCCTTGTGACTTGGCATAGCTGAAAGAACTGGAGTCTGCATTGCTGACTTAACTCAGCTCTGCTGGTTTTCTGGTTGCTGCTTGCATTTTTCAGTGGTAGGGAAGTGACAGTAATATATCTATAACTTGAGCTACCGTGTAGCTTTTTCATTCTGCTCTGATAGTTGAGCTACCAAACCATGAGTGACAGAAACCAAACAAAGTTAACAAAGAAAAGGAGAAAAAAAAAATAAAAAAGAGGCATAAAGTAATAAGAAATAAAAAAATATGAAATTCGGGAAAGAGGAAAGAATATTAAAAGAAAATCCTAAAATAAATGGCAGGATTTGATTTTGCAGTGCTGGCTTGCAGCCAGTTAACTGTCTGAAAAGTAAAACAAGTGAAGCAGATACACCTAAGGTAAAAATAATGTGCATACTCTTCTGAGGAAAAGATGAACTAGAAGAAAATAAAAAGACCCATCAAGAATGATAGAACTGTGGGATTTTAAACCCTTCATGTTGTTTAGATTCTATTTCTCTGTGTTGCTTTGGAAGGGAGAAATCAGTAATAGCATGAGAACAGTAGTGGAGGGAGGAGCTGGAAACATTTAAAGACTCCCAGGTCTGCTCCAGCTGTACCTCCCTGTGTCCTCTCAATCTGTTCAACAGGCCTTGTGCAATCACTTCAGGAGGACTAAAAACATATCTGCTCTTCCACAATTCAAGTGCTTTCCTTCTTGTTCCAGAAAACCCCATAAAACTGCTTTCAGTTACATGGGTAAAAACAGACTCTGGCCCATAGCAGGAGGGACCACTCCACAGGAAAATGTGCTTTTTCACCCAGCAACTACTGCTGATAGCTATTACTTTGGTAGAAGCTTGTTTGACTTTTGCCATAAATGTTCCACAAGAATTTTAATCTTAATTCCTTCTATCCTACAGGAATTTTATATTTCTATGATTGTTCTCCTTGAAATTTTTTAAGCAGTGTTCAAAATGAAATGATCCTCGTGTTTTTTTGTTTTTTTTGTTTTTTTTTTTTAGCATAAGTCAATCCTAATATGATAGCCAAATCTAAAGCAACTTTTCTAAGGCTGGAAGAATTCCTCTAATCTGTGGAAGATGTAAATATTACTGCTGTTACTGTCAGCTGTCATCTGATAGGAGTAGACTGGCTAGGAAGAAGCAGGCAAAGAAAACTTAAGGTTTTCTTTAGTCATAAACTTATCCTTTACACACAGGTCAATGAAAATAGGAATCATCCTTCTCACACAGGATTTAGTTCCCATTTTCTGGGTGCTGACTGGCCACACTTTTGGTACAAAGGGACCCAATTCCAAATTAAGTCCGTCCCTGAAGGAGCCTATACAAAGACTCTTCTGCAGTGAACTCTTCCTGCTGTTATTCTTCAGTGATGGAAGAGGCCAAAAGAACTCTTACAGTCCTGTTAAGTTGATACAAAATAAAAAGCTACTTGTATGCCTCTGAAACCACTTTGTAGTGAAGATGGGTAAACTTTGCCCTTTTTATGGCTACTACTGTATATATTTTTTCCCCTAATCTTAATGCAGAGTCTTGGCGTATCAGTGTATAAATAAAGGCAACCTATCCATTTCCCTTTCAGATTTCCAAGGAAAGTTACAAGGCAATTAGCTTTGTATCATGAGCTTTATTGGCAGCAGAAAGCCAGAATCACAGGAACATTTGGTTCCCAGGAATTTGGATCTCGTCAGTGAGGGCCAGTGCCAACACCAACCAGAGTGTCTGCCAGTTGTTGTTCTTCTTCACAGCTACAGCTGGCTGCCATTCCCAGCAATGCTGTAGATTAAAGATCAATACCTGATCAAATTCACTTGGTGAGAGGTCTGACATCAGTGGGACATATTTGTGAGGAAAAGAGGTGACCCATCACTCCACAGTCCTCTAAGGACACAAGTAGAAGAGAGGTGAGCAGAACTCCAAAATTTGAAGGCAGGCTTGCACTGTCCCCCTGGCAGAGATATGATATCCGTAACATACAGATCATGAAGGTACATTAATCCTTGGGAAACTGGATCGTGTGGCTCTCAGTAATGAATCCTGCACAATTTGCTATCTTCTATCTTGATCTCAGGATTCCCTCCCTGTAGTCTTATTTCCTCACAATGAGAGTGACATTTCTGAGACTGTCATAGCTTGTGAAATATGTCAGAACATTATTGCTGTAATAACTGCATCTCAATATTCCTCCTGTGCAGTCTCCTGGGATATAGAAAATACTGCCTAGGAATCCTTATTTATGTCTCCAAATCAGCAGGGCAAGTTTGCAGCTTACATGTATGAAGTACCCATCTCCTTTTGCCTTCAGTGTCCCCAGCAATAACCTCAGCAGAGGAGCAGACTAAAACATTAAAGAAATAAAAATGGCCTTGTTTAACTGTTCGGGTCACTCTTTGTAACAGAATTCTATTCAAGACACCACCATTCATCTTTGGCCCAATGCCTGAGTAATTGTTGCTTCTCATCCCTGAAAAGGGGTAGAAACACTTCTCCAACTCACTGGGATGTTGCAAGGGAAAATTAGCAGATATGTGCAGCACACTCCAAACACAACAATCTTTGTGTAGGCACTAAATGCTATTAGTGAGTCGTTGCTTTTTTCCTTCCATGGCACAGCAATGATCTGAAAGGAAGCGTTTTCGGGTAGACACAGTTAAGACAATCCAGCCAAATGGTATTTGAGTCGTGCACTTTAGTGCAGATTTTAGGAGGCCTTACTTATCAGTGTTTCAGGCTGGGTTTGTTCAGGGATTTTCAAGGAGCATGGCTCCCTAAATCTCTCCTTGAGCAGCCGGGCCACCGGTGCGGAGCAGGGAGCAGGAGGAGCGTGCCATTTCCCACACGTAGTAATTGATTTAGCAGCAGTTTAAAACAATGTTGAGCATTGTCAAGGATGTTCCTTTGTGGCATTAAATCAAGTTCCTTGAGATGGATTACATACTAACCACATACTATCTCGAAATCCCAAGGGCTGTTTATTGTTCAACAATTTATGATAGCCTTGTTAGAGCCCCGCATATCAGGCATCTCTGGAGTATGGGAAGAAACAGAGACAAATAGCATACAAAGTATATTGAACAATTCATTACATTATATTGTGGAAACCTAAGCACAGCATGCAGATAACCCTTTTATGAATGCTGCCTTATTGAACAATAATCACTCTGTAATGTTTCAGATATTTAAATCATATTTATAATCACACATTTTAAGGGAACATCCCTCATAAAGTTCTCAAGGCGTTTTACAGGATGCATAAAGCATGGAAAAATACAAAATTTAAAAATGCAGATGCACCTACCACAGGTGCTGGAAGTAGGCTAATGAGGTAGATATACAAAAATCTAAGCTGACAGTTTAACAGTTTAAGTAGTGTATATAATAATTCAAACACGTTTTAAGGTATCCTTAGTTATAAACCTGTTCTTTAACTAAATATTTGGGCTAGGTTGTATAAGTGCTTATTTTCAGTTTACAATTATGGTGAGAAACAGCAACATTTTTTGGTTCCTTATTTAGAATCTTGTGCTTAAAAGCTTTCATGGATCCCAAGCTGAAAGATAAATTACCAAGGGAGGTTTCCAGTGTGCTTGCTGAGTAGTGTTGTATATAACAACACCTCTGTAAAGAGGACTGAAACCTTTGCCTTGCTGCATATTCCACAAGATCAGGAGCCACATCCTCTCTGTTCCTATGTGTGCATCTGTGCATGGAATACTCCATATTCGTGGTCATTGGTGCTGTCCAGCCAAGGCTCCCATTTATTCTTGTCTAAAACATCCCCTAAGGATGCTCCTGAGCTGGTGACCAGCACAGCTGTCACTACACCAAACGTGTGAAATGTGCAGTAAAATTATGATCCTTTAGCACCCCACAGCATACAGGCATCTGATGTGGGCTTGGTTTGCCCAATGGTATCCTAATTCTGATTATATATGTGCCATTCTTCATCCTAGAGATGGTAGGAGCAAGCTAATTCCATCTCTTTGATTTGCATTCTTTTTGGTAGACCATAGCATCTGAAAAGCAAGGTTAAGTTACTGAACTGTCATGGAAGTTTTTCTGAGAAAAAAGCATGTTTAATTCTGTGTCTGTTACTGTAGAAAATTCTGGAGGTACTTGCAACTTTCTAGGGTTGTTTTTTTTTTAATTTTAACATATTTCACTATGTCCAGAAATAATTTTTAATATGTTGTAATGTGTAAAAAGTGTGGGAGGGTTGGGATATTTTTCTTGATGGCACTATGTGCATGTGTCTATATTCTCATGGCATATTTGTGGCTTGGATTCAAACTATAGATCAATTCTCCTTTCTCTACTTTGAGACGTTTCCCTCTTCTTTTAAGTTAGAACTTAAAAATTGAGATAAGGTGTCAGGGAACTTTAAATAAAAATATATGGTATTTTGATGTTTAAGGATCTGAAAAAGAGTACTTCAGAGTTTGATGGGATATAATTAAGGAAACATACAAAAATCCAAACAGATGCCAAAAACCTTATGGAAGAAATGGAACAGAGAGAGTTCCTGTGGTGGGAAAAGAACTGGCTAATCAACAACATCTACAGATAGGAGCAAATTTTGAGGATTCGTGATTTTTCTTGAGATTTTTTTTTTTAAGATTATAATTCTATTTTTGCTAACCACTTACGTCCTGGGAGATGACTAAGGAAACCTAGCGAGTTATGGGACATCTGCTTTTGGCTAATGCACCACAGGACACCTCCTTTCCCTGGCTCTTTTTACAGCTGGAGAAGCTTCCTGGTGGGAAAGGCAGCAGGTGAGGAAACCTGGTCAAAGCTTTTTCTAGTTTACTGTGTGCTCCTGAGTCAGGTCACAAAGAGCATCATCTTGGCAGAACCTGTGGATTCAAACATGCAGGAGAGAGACTGGAATCTACTGCCTGCACCCAAAAAAGGAAGCTCATGACCACAGGGGGCTTTAGCTCAGCAGGGCCTGGACTGAAAAACCATGCTAAAAAAACCCCTTATGAGAAGCATAAGTGACGTTTTGTTACAGGCATCAAAAAGGGCTGGAAAGACTTTTCCTGTGTGGGCATGAGGGTATAGCTGGGACTAAAACATGGGGCATCAGTCTCCAGCAAGGGACACAGCAGAGACAGTCTCTGATGACTATGCACATGGTTGTACCAACACTTCTTCCATTCTGAGTCAAAAAATACTGCTATTTTGGAGGTAAACCTATATTGAGCTTTCTCTCATACTTCTCTTCATGTTTTTGTTGTCTCTTTTTCTGTCTAGTCACAATTTTCACCAAAAACAACATGTGAGGATGGTTTCTAGTGAGTGGCTTGAGCACACAATAGGTTGTAGAGCTGCAAGCAGTCAGAGACTGTCAGCCTTACCTAATGGAATAACAGATAGAGGGCAAGAATAATAGCTCCCTTGTCTGCTAGTCTATTAATAGAGGAGGCATCAATACTGCAAAATGACTGGTAATAAGAATATTTTAAGGATGGGGGTGAACCTTGGAAATAAATGAACTTGCATTGCTGGCAGGATTGTTACAGCATAAATTAAATGCTTTTAGAAATTGTTTGCTTCGTTACTGGGCAGGAATATGGTATCAAATGTTACTTATTGTTGTTATTTTTTTTATTATTCTGCTTTTTAAAATGTTTAGTCATTCTTTTTTCCTTTAACATCCATGTCCAAAAAACACACAGAACTTCTGACCTAGGAATATATTTATACAACATCACAAATCTTTTCCATGGCAACAGGCCTTGTCAAGCTGTCACAAGCACCATAATGACAGATTTCCAAGCAGTTCCCAAATAAATATGATCTTAGCATGTTACTGGAGAAAAATGCTTTCCATAAGTGATGGGTGGCTCAAAGCACCTGGCCCAGAGGTGCAGGAAGAACAATTAAGAGCCAATACTCCACCATGAAAACTAGTAGGAGATTCAATATTCAGTTAAGTCTGAAGCTTCTATATTTGGAAAACAAGAGTCAAAGCTAGCTCTTCAGACCTTTTGTCACAAAGTTAAACATGACTAACCTCAGTCGAAAAGAACATCTTGAATGGATGACAACCACTTCTCAAGAGCTGAAGGACTGGACCTTTCTAAGTCAAGAAATATTTAGGGTGACCACTAACATGGACTCTGCAGTGCATAGATCTTCAAAAGGCCCCAGAGAAATGAAGGAATTCAGAACTGGGCACTGGGATCTAAAAAACAATCTCCAAGTCAGATTCTGCCTTTGAGATGTTTTCTGCTTCTTGCTGGATTCTACTGGGGCCAGTAACTAGTAGGAATAAGGACCTTGGGAAAAAAATTATTTAGAAATGAGCTGCAGCAATGACTTATGAGAAGTGGGTTCAGGCTGCCCCTCCCCTTGATATTTACAAGTAGCTAGATTTAAATGGGATATCTCCTAAGGAGGAATAGTTTCATCCACCTACCTGTCAACAAAGTACCAGAGAATACCAAGTGGAGCCAGATGCTGCTCCATGGATTTTTTTCTTACTGATCATAACAGTGGAACTCTGATATTATTTTTTTGATACTATTGTACATTGTGTCTTCCATCTGCCTTGTCAGAACACCCTCCAACAACCTTATCTTCCTCTTTTCCTCCCCTTACTCACTCTCAGCTTTATGCCTTCACTCGTGGTGCCTCCTAACACATTAAACAGTCTCCATGACCTCATCTGTCAAACGTCCTTTTATTCACATCCAAAAATCTCTTAAAACCCACCTCTTCCAGTAAGCAAGCTTTCTTCTATTATAATTTATAATTTTGTCAGTCTTTTTTTTTCCTTCTTCTTGTCTCTCTTTATTTTTCACATTGTAGTAGACAGAGCTGTTAGTATCATCAGAACCTAAAATTGCCTTACATTTCCCATTACAAGACTTTGTTTTTAGTTGCTTATAATTTTGCAGCTTTAAATTACTTAGACTGAATTTTTCCATGCCAGGTGTCTCAAGCAAAATTTTTCTGGAAAGTTTCAGCCAGACTACTTTAGACAGTTCTGAAAATGCAATTAAGGAAGAATGCCATGGTTTAGCCATTTGAAAGAATTCTTGCAAGCACTTTGTTCAAAAGCACTTGGGTTTGGTGTAGAGATTTCAAGGATCCAGTGAATCCTTTGGTCTGCCTCTGTCTGTACCCCCAGAAAAATGTCAGTCTGTGCCCACCCCCAAAATCTCATTTAAAACTAAATCTTAATGGAGAATTGTGAGTCTTTGGCAGCTAAAGCTCTAACGCAGTAGGGATTGGAGTGGAAAAAATTAGGAAATTCCAGAATTAAGATTACTTTGGTCGCCTTTAGACCCCCACCTTGTGTGTAATCTGCTGTCATAGTCTATATTTAATTGTGTGATCACACAGAGGTTTCTTTCCCTGTCAAAGGTCTGGCCTCATGCAGGGCACAGGATGGACCTGTGCAGCCTGTGGTGGAGAAGGGCTCATTTGTTTGCTGAATCTGAAAGACACCAGCTCAAGAGCAGTGGGCATGGGAATTAAGAAGGAGGAAAAATTTTGCTTTGCGTAGTCAAACACTTCCTGGAGATCTGGATGTTGTTTCTGTCCCTGCCAAAAGAGAGAAGATTTTAAGAGATAATTAGCTGGGCAGCTCCATGGAAAATATTCAGCATCTACAGCTGAGTGGAAAAACTATAGGTTTTAGAAAAATAGGAATCTGATTGTATATATAAGGGCAATATGAATGCATACACTTGAAAGAGGTCTGAATTAAAACTTCAGAGAATTAATATTTAGGGTTTTGTGTTGTGCTCTATAGCTTTTATTCTCTTCTCAACTAGAAAAATGGTGTAAATTAAAATGTTAAGCCTCCACAGCTTGTTAGATTGGGACCCCATCTCTTTAATCCATCAAGATAAATCAGGTTAAAACTTGCCTTTCTGAATGGTAGCTCTCACATCCAATATATGCCCCATAATAATTATTTTCAGTATCTGGACCTTGTTTAAGACAAAGTGCCACAGCTGGTGTTCAGAAAGCAGATCCTCACAAACAGCTGATAACTTTAGCATTTTCACACAGAATTAAGCAGGTGTCGGGGGAAGGTATCAGAATGTCACAAAGATTGAAAGGAAAGTCTCATTCTTCTCTCTGCAAATCCAGCACTGGCAGTGAAAAGGGATGACAAGATGGGATGCACATGGTACTGCAAGGATAGAAGGATGGGGACTTTTTGTGTAAATAGGAAACTTCTCAGAGGGCACATAAAATATTCATTTGAATAAAATACTTGGGAAAAAGAATAAGGAGTATACTTGGCACTCTGGCAGAATTTTATCAAACTGCAAAGTTTTCCAAAGTTTTCCATGAAGACCTGGACATGCTGCATGCAGAGTAAAGCAAAATAACAGCTACTGGTGTTTGGTCAGAGCAGTATCTGTATCTCAGATACCAATTAGTTGCCAAAAACTACTGTGTACACATGACAGAGGTTAAAATCACTCAGAAGGTTTTATTTCTGAAGCTGTTATCATTATAACACAATTTATTAGTCATATCCAGTTAGCACTTCCCTAGAAGTGAAATCAACATCATCACATTAAGAGCTGAGAGTAAAAAGGATAATTAACCAAACAACTAAACTGTTTCCTACAATTACTATTCAAATTCTTAGTAAAGCATTTATGTTTCTTAAAATGTAATCTGAGCATTTTATCTTGAAGTGGGTTTTTTTTTTGGTTTTTTTTTTTGGTTTGTTTTTTTTTTGTTAAAACGTGGCACAAAAATCTTCTAAATGGGTCAGACACTCAATGGGAGTCTGAAGTCAGCTGCTTGTTTTAGGAAGATGTGTGGATTGATATATCCCTCACAGTCACATTTCTGTACACAGGAAGGCAGAAGAGCTCACTTTGAATTAAGAAAAGGTAAGCCTCATTCAGGATGGCAGGAGTTTTATGAACCTTTGAATTTATTCCATATTTGCCTTCTATTCAAGATTTAATTACCAAAACAGCCTTAAAGAATCCCCTGAAACTCCACCATCAAATTAACTCAGGGCTGCACGTCTCTGCTGCAGAACAAGTATCCCTTGTAAGTAAGTGTTAGACGTTTTGAGGGGGGTGGATCTTTTTAAAGAAATTATTCTTGCTGTGCTTAATATGACCTTTTCTTGACCGGCAATTTTTCTTGTCTCTCAGGCTTGTTTTCCTGAATCTCTCCTAAGCAGTCTGAGAGCTCCGTGCAGGCTGAGCAATGCCTCAGACTCTGCAGTCTTCCACGGAGTTTCTAACTAGGTTAAACATGTTCACCCACCCTTGTTCTGAATTGCCATATGCCTGCAACTTCAGTGAGCTTTGATGGATGTAGCTGTGAGGAGGCATTTCAGAAAGACTCCTGCCTCTTCTGTTCAGCTTGTTCTCCACCAACGACTGAATTGTTTACCCACACAGCACTTTTGCAGTTATTGAGAATTTTTCATCAGCTTTGCCTAATTTTTGCAGTTATTGAGAAGTTTTGATTGGCTGTGCTGAAATGACTGGAATTTTTTGCTCACTTTCCCCAGAAACAGGAGATGAAAAGTAAAGAATTTATTAGCTGTCCTTTACAGGTGACAAGACCAAGGAACAACCAAATCAAAAACGCTTGTGCAGAGTCATGCAGTGGAGGATTTTCACTGTCATCACCAAGATTCCTGATTTTAGGACCAGCATGAAAGCTACATGATTCCATACCACAGCTTGGGGCTGTTCTTTGATCAAGGTAAACTGGCACTTTTGGCAAGCACAGGTTTTGCTCCTCCCCAAAGATGGCACAGAAACTCCAGCTGTGACAAATGTTTTTGCTGTGCAGGAGGACCCAAGGTTGCAGTGATTAATCCAAAAGACCATTTCCCAGTGGATTATCTCAGATGATGTTTCCTAAATAATCACTCCATATCAGACATGGACCAAAGTTCCTACAACTTTTCCTCTGGACCCTTCTGTCTGTCACACCGTGTTTGTTGACACCAGAAGTTTTAGTGTCTAGGGGAGAGCAGTGAAAGCTGCAGGATTTTGTGGAGCATATCAGGGAGGAGAAGAGAATGTGACACAGCTCGTGTCTCTTCATCTGAGGTGCCTTATGTACTGCCATCTCTTCACCTAAGGGGTGGAATATTTTTTCTGCCTGACACAGTCTTCATTTCAACAGATTTCCAGACAGGAGAAACCACATTTGTGCTATGAGGTAGAAGTGCCAGGCTTTTGCCTGGGTAGACATTCTCTGAGAGGTTTTTGTGATCCAGACATAATTTCTGTCTTCCTATCTGGAACACGAAGAGTCTGGAGATGCCACATTGCCATGAAGCAGAACAAATACGTTATTGCCTCACATAAGCCATGCAGAAAAGACTTTGACTTTAATGAATCAAGGCAAAGGATGAATAACTGAAGGTCTAAGTCTCTGGATGACCTACCCTCTAATATTTTTGCTTCAACTTGAAGGAGCATAAGTCCTGAACCAGCACACTATGGAGAAGGGTCTGGAGTGCATGTCTTGTGAGGACCAGCTGAGGGAGCTGGGGGTGTTTAGTCTGGAGAAAAGGAGGCTCAGGGGGGACCTTCTCACTCTCTACAGCTGCCTGAAAGAAGAGTGTAGCCAGATGAAGGTTGGGTTCTGCTCCCAGGTAACAAGTGACAAGAGAGTAAGTGGCCTCAAGCTGCACCAGGTCAGGTTTAGGTTGGACATCAGAAGGAATTTCTTCACAGAAAGGGTGATCAGATGTTGGAACAGGTTGCCCAGGGAGGCAGGGGACTCACCATCCCTGGAGGTGTTTAAGGAAAGATGGGATGTGGTGCTCAGTGCCGTGGTCTGGTTGACACGATGGTGTTGGGTCAGAGGTTGGACTTGATAATCTGAGGCCTTTTCCAATCTGCTTCTCTGTGATTCTGGGCACTTCTGTGATTTTCATGCTAGTATGCTGCTCCAAAGATGATTCGTGTGGGGGTTTTGACTGATTTTTTTTTTAAGAGGACCTTTCTCTACACCTCTGCAGTCTCCAAAGGACAGGCTGGTCCTGTATGTGGCAAATGCCTCTTTCCCTTGGTGCTACACCTGAGCAGACACAGTCCACTTGCTGCCTAATTTAAGATGCTCTGTGGTCTGTTTCCCAAACAATTTTAGTGTGGAAAAAACCCCACATTTTCTCATATTTTCAAGACATTCACCAGGAGAGGAAATTCCATGCTAAATTTAAGCATAAGATACAAGTGGGCACTGGCAGAAGATGTGCATACCACAAATGGAGTTCTCAAACTGCCAAAATGATGCCCATTCCTTATTTTCTGTAAGTCTGGCAAACACATCACATATGGACCACACTTACCTAGCAAATATTTTACACGTGCTTATTTTAAATCAAATCAGCTTTCCCTGCAAAGCCAGCTCAGAAAAAAACTCCTTCTTACCTCCCAAAATGGATGGAGCTTCTGGATTTCTGGATATTCCTGACGCATCATTGCAGATGGGCACTATATTACTAAATGGCCAAGCTGGAGGCTCCATGCAGAAGAATCACATATTAAATATATATGTGATTTACTGTAGAATTTTTCCTATAATATTAATGCACATTATATTGACATTTACTGTGAGAATTCATGCTTCATAAACATGGAATTGTTCTGTTTTCTCAATTTGTGCCAGTTTCCTATAAATACAGAAATTAGGTAGCTATCACAAAAGCTATCTGATAGAATTCAAAAATAGATAAACAAAGAATAGCAATGCAATTTGGTCATTAAAATTCTAAAAAATCCAAACAAAAAATATATCTGCCCATTATCCTTTTGATGAATCTGGCCTTTTGCCTCAAAACCACTACTAATTTCAGCTGGCATGAGAAGAGCATTTTATGAATCCTACCCAATGTTTGCTGCACTGCACTAGAAATGCCAGTCAATAACAGCTCATTATCATTATCCAGATGAGAGGCAAATTAAGCATGGAAACACTATGCTACTGCAACATAAAGGTTGAAATTCAAAACAGCAAAAGCAAGAAAAATTTGGCCTAAGATTGTCTACGCAAAAAACTTAATGGTTATCGTGGCTGGATGTGAATTTGTATTTTTTGTCAAGACACTGGAGCATCCTTGGAAAGATAGAGATAGAGCACTACATAGTCCTACAGAATTTATCTTTTCCAAAGAATCCTGCTAACCAAAATAAAAACTTTTTGCAGGAAAGATAGAACATGACCAAGGCTCTGCCTAAAATTGCCCTTCTTCCTTGGTAACTTGTTTTCCCACCACTTAATCAGTCCACTTGAATGGCCAAGTTCCCAAGATTGTTTCAATCCCTCCTGGCAGTTTTTCCTGGGATGCTGTCAGTTTTGCACCAAATGACTCCATAAAACCTAACTCCCATACCAACCAAGACTTCAAAACCCTATTTCTTCTTTCAAAACTGGAATTCTTCAGCATTTTGGGTGGGAGGAGAAGGACCAGTTTGAAACTCCCCAGCTCTGCTGCTGTTTTGAGGAGTTTGTGCTCTGGTAGTACCTCCAAGAACATGTCCCCAAATATCAGAGTCCAGGCATCCAACCTAAGCACACCAGGTGAGTCTGAACTTTGTGACAATTTCTAAACCTTTCTTTGGAGTCAGAATGAAAGTGGCTGCTTGGAAAACCTTTGAAATGGAGGTTGTACTTCCATTGTGAAGAAGGCAGGATGGGCCCAAAATACACAGGATTATGTTCCATTTCCCCTGGCAGCTGAAGCATCACTGCCCTGAAGGAAATTACCTGACAGTTTAGGATATGAAGGTTTGACTGACATTGTAAGGACCGTGGAGAAAACAAGAAATTACTTTGAGCCAGAGTTTAATAATCTTATCCTTAAGAAAAATAATGACATTTATACCAATTAAAATAATTTGGATATGAGGCCACGTTTTACAGAAGTGTGAATCATGCAAGGTTATGACCAGAGCTTTTTAGGCATAATATCATACATATATTAAAGAATATATATATTAATCTGTTTTCCCCTCAATAACTTTACTTTCCCTGATTGGAGGTGGTTAGAATTCTGTCTGGGTGTGTATGTAGCCATGTATTTCATAGGTGTGGTTGTTTAATTTCTTTAATCTAATTCTTGGACAGGCTAATTCTCTTGTGGATATAGCTAGGGTTTTTTTTAGTTGAGATTTTGGACAAAATCCATTTTTTCTTTTGAATAACATAATCCAGAGGTTAAAAAGTCAATGGTAGTGGGCTTGCTTATGGCAAGTAAGGGAAGTGTTAATGTGAAAAACCCCTCAGATTAGACTATAGGGTAAATCTAAATAAAAAAGACAGTTAGTGTAAAAAATGACAACACATCACTGTGGAAGATGAGAATCAATGCAGCTCTTTTACATGACAGATTTTCTATTCAGACTAAATATATTCTGTCTTGAGCATATTGTGTATTGCCCTGACATCATTTTGCCTTTATTCACATACTGTGGTAATGCTATCTACAGCATATAGACTCCCATTGACAGCATTTTGCCTTTCCTCAAATCATAACATTGTCTATGCAGACATCCACTGACATTGTTTTGCCTGTATTTTGCACTGTAGACTCACAGTGACATTGTCTGGCATTTCATTATGTTCCATCTCAGCAGGGTTCAGCAGGGCTTTACACCAATTATTAGAAGTTGCAACCAGGCTCCAGGATGCTCTAATAACACGAGCTGGCTTCCGTGTCTTACTGGAGGACCATAAAATGGTGCTCTCTTAGGCTTTTATAGGTTTCTTAGTTTGGGAATGCTCTAAAAGGATAACTAGGGGGACAATCAAAATTTTACTAGTTTAGGTGGTGTTAATACATCTATAACTGTGCTTTCTCTTATTTGATGAATTTCAAGTCTTGCTGGCATGCTTAAACAAAAAATGTTGTCATCTTGAAGCTACACCAGTGGATCTAGTGGATGTCATTGTTATCTGTTACACCAGCGAATCTGTGGTCTGTGCTGGCATGTGCACTGTAGGATGGAATCTCTTCTTCCAGCTGTCCTGGCACATCTGTCCATGCAAATGTGTGGAACATAAGGCTGTCTTGACTCTGCAACAGGTGTGCAAAACACTTGGTTTAAAACGGGGTTTAAGATTAATTTTGTAGCATCTCACTGGGCCTGGATATTTCTGACAGCACTGGAATCCACTGTGATATACTGAGTGAAAATGCAGATGTGGAAAATGTGTATTTAGTGTATGTAATGCAATATTGTTATTTTCTAACACATGTGAAGTACTATCACAGTTCAGGGATGTGTGCATCCATGGGTTAAAGAAAAGCTCACGTAATTTTATTTTGAAAAGGCTTCTGGGGTTTTTATAATGCATTGCCTCTATCTGGTAAACAGAAAGGTGGTGTTACTTCTTTTTATTTTCTCAAAGCAAGGAAGCCTTTTCAAGGCACACAAACCATTTATCTGTCTTAGTCAAGGTGATTTCCATACCAAGGCCATTGTCCCTGCAGTGAGAATGTGATTATGTGAAGAGTAATTGTGTGTGTGCATATCTGTATACCTGTACATTGTTTCCAGATAAAATTAATGAAAAAGCCCACAGTGAATACAAGGAAATGTGCTTTTCCTGCCTTTCAGAGCAGTATTAGTATCTACTTCATATTTTAATGAATTACTGTGCTGGTAAAAGCTGTATCTGTCCATCGTCTGCTGAGCCATAGTGGTCTTCATTATGCTGCAGACAGTTTGCTCCCATGAAATGCAACACAGACTGAGGCACTATCATCATCAGGAGCAAAATAAAAACTTGTCATATACAATACTGACAGCAAAATGGAAATGCTTGGAAAAGATGATTATCTATTGAAATATATATAGTCCAGAGGGCAAATGTTCATTCAACATATTGACAACAAACATGTAGCATCTTTTATGAATGCTGTCTTTCCAGTTTCCTCTGTGTCTTTGGATATCTCAGCATATGTACAGGGCATTATTTCTTCTATCAGCCCAAATCCTGAGACAGTGTCAAGTGCCATTGCTCTGCAGAGTTTGCAGATGTAGACATCTCACAGTGGGTGACAACAGTGCCTGGAATTTGTGTTGTGCACGACACTTTGCTAGTCTAAACTTAAAGTTCAAATTAAATTTGTTTTGGTTTTTTGTTTGTGGTTTTTTTTCCCCTAAAACACTTTCCTTAGCAAGATAGTGCTCTTGTAGTTCTTTTTCTAAGACTGTCTGGAAAGTTTTTGAATTAACTTTTCCATACAAGAGCCTGAAGCCCAGATGAAAAAACATTGCACAGTAGTTGCCTTTTTTTTCCCCCCTTTTTCTGCAGCCACATGTAACTGTGGCAGAAAATGATTAAAACAAAGTGAGACTGTCAGACTTTAAAGTGGGTTTAATTTCTTTATGAGCTTTTTCTATCATTTGATTCGTAATTATTTTATTTCGTGCTCTCATCTTATGGGAACTTGTCAAAAGGCTTTTGAAATCTTAATAAGTAGGTTCACAGGGTCTTCTTTGGCCACAGTTTTCCTAACCTTTTCAAAGAAGACAGAAAGCCTTTAAATTAAGCTGATCTGCAGGCAGCTAATTTTTGTAATTTCAGAAAATAACTGACTTCTGTAGTTCGGGCTATTCTTTTAAATATAAACATTTAAAAAATAAAACTGAAACAGCTTTTAATGCAATCTGTGTTTACTTATATGACTTAATAAAATCATGTAATATAACTTAGTATTGTATTAATGGGTATTGCTTTATGCTATATGAAAGCTGTATTAATTGATGTTTTACATTTCAGTAATTCTTGCTGTGCAGCCCAGAGGAAGAACAATTCTTGATTTTGCCAACACAGTATTTACCAAAGCCATAAAAAAAATAACCTTTGGTGACATAAAAATATGAAAGGTGTATTGAAGATGTTTATTTGCTTTGCTTGTTAGTGCATTGTATGAATTTGGACTGAGTATTCCATGTGAGAGAGCTTTTCGCTGCCTGTTTGGGAGGCAAAGATATGCCCAGATATGTTTTCATGTCGCTCCTGGGAGTGACATGTACACCTCAGTGGAGCTGTGCCTTACACCACAGTAAAAAGAGGGGAACAAAGGTGATGTTTGTCCTTTTTAGATGTCATAGAATGGCTTTGGTTGGAAGAGACCTTAAAGATCACCTTGTTCCAGCCTCACTGCCATGGGCTGGGTCACCTCCCAGTAGATCAGGTTCCTCAAAGTCCCGTCTGACCTGGCCTTGACTGGGGCAGCCACAGCTTCTCTGGAAACCTGTGCCAGTGCCTGACCTCCCCCACAGGGAAGAATTCCTCCCTAATATCCAATCTAAACCTACTCTCTGTCAGTGTGAAGCCATTTTTCCTTGTCCTGTCACTCCAGGCACTTGTAAATAGTCAGGTGTTGCAGTCAGAAAGAAACAAACTGAAGGAATAAAGAGTGTAGAATTATCTCAGTTGTGGAGTTATCCCAGTTGTTCACACAGTCTTCAATGCATCAGGTGAAACTGTAGCACTACAACAATTATCTTTGCTTTGAAGCTTAGGATATGGTTTGAACCCAGGACAAGAAATTAATTCAGGCTTAGCTGAAAAGGAGAGTAACATCATCCCATTAAATTCAAATGCTGAAGAGGCAGCCATGGGCCAGCAGGAAAAGGTGTGAGTTGGGTGTCACAACACACTTTTGAGCAAAGCAAAGAAGCTGGGGAAGGCCAGAGATCGACTCCAAAATGTCAGGTCTTTGGGGAATCTTATTTATCACTGCAAGGATAATTTAAATAGAAGGAACAAACCTCTTTCTGAAGTACAAATTAATAAAAACAAAACAAAAAATCCTAAACCCAGGTACAGCAAAATAATAATAGTTACTTCAGGATAGACCAATATCCAACTCACAGAAGCAAAGGGAAAGGGAAACTTTGCATAACAAACCCCCTGAAGAGTGTAGAAGTCACCTAAATCAGTTTTAAAATGCCTGTTGAATTTTGATGCTATTTTCTGTACTGTGGATTTTGAACCAGCAAGAGTTAAGTAGGCTTTTCTGAAACTCACTGTGAGCCTCATTTAAATGCACACTTCTGGTGAACAGGGTTTGAGAGCTCCTGAAAACCTATGGTGGCAATGATGTAACCTGACCTATTACCTTAACAATTTTATGTGCCCCACCATGCAATTCATGCGTGGAATCGCTGGCAACAATTACAGGAGCATTGGGTGAGATATAAAATGATGCAACATGACAGCTAAATGGTAGTTTTATTTGTTTATTATCTTGAAGAGTCCTTATTTAAAAACCAGACTTTCCACTTGCTTTCTGCATGGAGCAGTTGTCACACTCAGCATCTGCTGGGATCTGGGCTTTGACTGGGATTTTTAGCTGTAGTGGCTGCCTGATGTGTTTGGCTTATTTCAGCACTAAGAATAAAAGGATAAAACCAATGCCCATTTTAAGTGTAGTACTACTCTGTAAGGGCACCAGTGTATCTCATTAATATTTCTGTTAGGCAGCTTCCCACCAAATGTTTATTGTTACATCTGGGACATAAAATTACCAACATATGGGTGCACAGTTCATTGACTAGCTTATCAGCTGCTTAGTATTCTCCTGTTACTTCATCTAAGTGTTTTAAAAAAAGGAATGCTACCTTATACACCTTCTATTTATTGTCTTCAAGAATATTTAAGCAAGGTCTGTATTTTATCACCTAGACCTCAGAATAGCCAGCAGTGTGGTGGGAGCAACAGTTAGTGGTTGTGGTCAAGGTGAGGGACAGCCATGTGAAACTCTCTAATTTTAACATCACAAATAGTCAAAGTGTGACCAGGAAACTCATCTGTGGGATACCTCTGAACCATATGGCACAGTCCTTTCACAAATTAAAAACCATCAGTCTATATTTTGGGTTATCAAAATATTCTGGTTACCTCGAATTAGCACAAATTCCTATGCCATAGAATACCTGGAAAGATAAGTACACCTAGATATCTCCAGCTATACACTATTATGTTTAAAATACTTGTGGTTTTCCTCCCCTTTTGTTAAGAGCTGTGTAGTGCAGTGTTAGCAGATAAGGATTTGGCATCTCCAGAGATAGGACACAGACCTTTTCTAATTCTGTTCAGCTCTATGTTATATGTTGAGGAGTAAATTAATTTTGCAGCTCCAGATCAGAGATCAGGTGAGTGGCAGCAAGACAACCACAGAATTTTTAGATCAAGGGATTCTTGTTCTTTAAATATGTACTCCATGAAAAATACAAATGTTGCCTTCAGAGCAGTGACTCATTCTTACCCAGATGTCCTTATCTGCATCAGAAAATACAACTGTCCTCCAAACCCTCATGTTAGATATTTACTGTGTGTTTCATGGCCTGGGTCCTGGGACTGGAACAGTTGTGCAGGGAAGGGATGAGGTAGCCCATGGGCAGGCACTCTGATTAATTTGCATTAATCCACAGGATGGAGCTTGAACTTCTCCAGGCACATCAGTGTGCATCAATCAACTTTGTTTGCCTAGTGTGAATGTGTGTGTGTGTATGTTCAAGCTGAACACTTTATATATCCTCAGCATTGGTAATATTCCTTCTTGCAAGTAAGCTTCCATAGGAAAAGAAAAGTCTTTTCCTGTTGTAGATCTCATGGTTGCCTTCTTGGATCATAACAGAGAGCAGGAAAAAGAAATGCTACCAATACATTAATAAGTAATAATGAGAAAAATTATCAAATAATAGGTGATGGATAGACAGAGGGATTTACAGTGCGGCTGAGGGGCCCATGCAGCTTCCAGAAGCATTGATGGAGCTGTGACTCCTTAGCCCTGGTAGTCCTTCCAGGTTTCTAACACAAATGCTTATCTCTCCTAAAGACACATTTTCTTTAGCTCTCTCAATCATAAGTTCAAGACACACATTGCTCAATCTCCCTTCCAGAAAATATTGGTTCCAAAGTGGTTTGCTTTGTTCCTTCTTTTTTTTTTTTTTTTTTTTTTTTTTTTTTTTTTTTTTTTTTTTTTTTTTTCTTTTTTTTGGAAAGAGGACACAATTTTTTTGGCTGTGGAGCAATGAGAGTGAGTGAGCTAAATTAATTTAAAAAACAAATTGTGTTAAGGGCCAGGGGCGAGCTGATAGATAAGCAGCCATGGGAAATCTATCTAGAGGGAGGACAAACGAGCACAACTTGACTCTCATGTAACCCTTAATCTATTTATAGGAGGAAGAGTCGGGAAATGAAGTACCTTTCAACAGCAGTTTAAGTCAACAACTAAAATTAATTGCCTTCACTTTAAAACTACAGTACTTGTGCAGGCAGCACATGAACAGCCAATTTCACACTCCCAGACTCTGGCAAAATGTTGACAAAACAGCCTCCTCTTGGAAATGGAGAAAAAGTCAGCCCTGCCTTTCCTAGCTTTAATAAGCCTCCCGTTTGTCAAAGTGTGCAGAAAGGGATCTTGTGCTGCAGGGGCAGGAGACCATCATTAAGATCTATCTGCTTTTGCCTCTGCAGCTTGAGGACATGATGTGCCAATACTTGCTGGTATCAATCTCACAGGCAGGTTGTGTTGACTTTTCTGCCAGGATTGCACTGCTCACCTCACACCTGAGAAGCCCAGCAGTGCTGGCAGAGTGGCTGAGCATTGAATTTGGACCGTGCCCGTGGTGAAAACACGAGCTTGAGTGTCAGCCATGAGATGTCACAGCCCCTGGTCTCCTGCCAGCCCTCAGCACCACCAAGGCACTTCAGCACTGGGCTGTGGGGCCAGCCACGGGCTCACATGGATAGTCTGGGAATTCACTAAGTCAGTTGGTTCCACTGCCTTTGGTGAGCTGATTTAATAAAGCCAGAATTGCATTTCAAACCCCTTCTTACTGTTTAAGTTTCATTTTGGACTGAAGGTTGGGAAAGTCATTAACTTTTTGGATTATTCTCCCTTTGCAGAGCTTGGTGGCATAGCTGCTCTCTGAATGCTGTCATGTGAGTATTTCTTATTCACCAAGACATTTATCTCTTTCCAGAGTTTTAGATAACAAACAGATGGGCTGAAAGCCCAGCAGCCACAACCTTGGGTTTCCCACTTACCTACAGCTTAACTCTGGCCAGAGCACTCAAAGCTCTGAGCTTCATTTACCCCACATGAAGATTGAGTCTTGGTCATGTCAGCACTGCTCTCCAGCCTGATTTTTACACTGTGTGTGTTTATTTCTGCAGCCTGGGGAAACACAAGCTGGGCACAAAATAAGATCTCTTTAATTTGGCTGTTAACTGAGATCAATTTTGATTTCCCCTCAATCTGCAATGAGAAAGAAAAGATTGTCTGTCAGCCTAAGTCTACCTCAGAACTACTAAGGAACTCTTAAAATAAATGCTAGTAAACATGGGGTATGTATATGCTTGTTTGTATGCTGTGTTTATGAGAAGTTTTGAATTCCATCCCATTGTTTGTAAATATTCTATATATCTCATCTGTTTTTATGTATTAATTTGTATGTGTTCATTTATTTTCGGTAACAACCTGTTTTATGGAAATATTTTAATAAAAATCTGTGAACATGAGGAGAAGTAGAGCACAATACAGATGCACAAACACTCGCTGCATGACTCTGAGGGGAAAAAAAAAGTGTACAAGGAATTCACACATCATCTAAACAGAGAAACGTATAAAACAGAAATGCTGGATGAGCCGAGTGTGTAAATACAGGCTGAACAGGACCATTGGCAGCCCTGCTTTCCTGTCATCCAGTCCATCCATCATGCCACAGGAAAAGGGTGGTGAGCCAGCAGGAGAGGTGTGTGGGAGTGTCTGATGCTCCAAAAGTGTCTGGTGCACCAAAAGCACCCAAATCGGGTCCAGCAGCCAGGGATTTTGGAGGGCAGTGCTGGGCAGAGGGAGGCTTTGCAAGATTCATGGCAGGGGGTAGTGGAGGTGACACCCCAGCTGTGTCACCCCAGGGTGACAACCCTGCTGCTGCACCAGTGCTGCCCCAGCCTGCCTTGATTTCTCTCTGTGTCTGGGTTTAATCTGGCTGTCGCAGTATTTCCAGACTCACTGGCCATCATGTGTCTTTATTCAAGTTTGCTGAGCATTTTGAGATCCTTTGACAAACTGTGCTAAATGCCAGGTGTTATTTTCACTTTTCTCCAGATGTACTTAATACAGTTGTCTGCTGCTTTGCTGATTGCAACAATTACTGCAGATATAGAAACGTGCTAAGTAATAAGGTTATCAATCAACTTTCAATGAGTTGAAAAACTCCTGGGGTGCACCAAAAGCACCAAAAACTGCTTTGCTATTGCTGTGGCTTTACCTGTGGGGACAGAGAGCAGGTAGAGGCTGAGGTAGGAGCTGGCAGGCAAACAACATGTGGTCACAGAAGGGTTTTTCCCTTCATGCCACACCCTACCCTCATCCTCAGACCTCATATTGGCTCCAGCCCAGGCATTCAGTAGGACTTGTGCCTCCTTTCTGTCTCTGCCCATCCCTCACACTCATGTGGAAGCTCTTGGAAAGCCTGGAAGGACAAGCCAGGGCCATCTGACCCACAAGCAGCATTTGCTCTTTTTTTTTTCTTTTTTTTTGTTCCTATTCAGCAGCACGATGTGGAAATCCCACATTTCCTCAAGCAAAGCCCCACTGCCAAAAGGGAAAGCTGGGTGTGATTCCTGAAGAGCTGACTCCTGTGGTTTTGACATCTCCTTCTCCCAGCTCCAGTGTGACAGGGAGGATCCACCTGGAGCTGGAACATTCACAGGGGAAGATGGGAGTGACCTTGAAATTTATAGTAAGGAGTGTTTTGGAACACAATGGCAAATTTTGTAATGAAATGCCAGAGCTGTTTACACTTCAGAGAAAATTTTGGACACAGTTCCACATCCAAGGTTAATAATAATGTTTCGGGTGCAGGAGTCATGGAATAAGTAAAAAGTTGGCTCAGAAATTAATGATGAAGAATGGGGAAACAAAGAAAATAAGTGATATGAGATGAATTATAGCAGGAGGGACTGTAAATTAGACCAGAAACTATTGCATGAAGATACAGAAGATTGCAATCACATCAAGGCTAAGAGATAAATACAAGTCCCTCAGCATGCTTGTTGTACATTAATCTGTTTGTGCCATGAAACACTGGAGTGAAAAAAAAAAATAAAAAAAGAAAAAAAAAAAGGCAAGGCTAAGGCTTTGGTCAGTATAAGTATGTGTCTCTTTGAAAAAAAATCTATTTGAACCTTTGCCCGGAACTTAGAATGAAACCATCTGCACCATTTATGAGCTTCATGCAGTTAGGTAATATTTTGGTTTGTTTTTCAGTTCCTGGGTGATAACAGAGGTGATACATGAAGTGGTTTGCATCCCCTTGCTCTTGCTGCTGGCATTAAAGGGAGCAGAGCTGGAAGAGAAGAGGGATTGCCCAGTTGCTGCATCAGGACTTGAGTGATGCTCACAAACACCTTTTATTTCCAGATGGTACATGATACCTCGTCAGCTGAGTGGTTTTGCCTCCACTGAAACTCCCAGCTGTGGACATTTACACACCTTCTCACATCTGGTCCTTTGTGGTGGCTTTCTCTCACTGTATTTCAGGTCCCATCATCAAAATAACATGGGGTTTGTGTGAAATTATTTTAAAAAATGTTAGCCTTAAAAGGTAGATGATTGAAATCCACCCCCCTCCCCTTCCTCTCGCCCATCCACTTTAAACATTAGCTAAAATGCTTTTTGGAAAAAGAAAAAGTAACTGAGAATGTAAAAGACTTTGTTTGCCATCACACAGTATGTGGTTTTGTTAAAGGAGCTTCAATGGTAGCTCTCTCTGTAAGTACATGGGTACATTCCATGGGGTATTGGAGATTCAAACATCGATCATGAAGGCATGAAATGGTCAAAAGAATAAAAGCCAACAATGCTTTCCTGCACGATGCTCAGAATAGATGAATGAAGCCCCTCCTGCATGCTGCTGAGTCATGGTAACTTCTGGAAAAGAATGAATTTTTTTGTGCAGAAAAAAGCCCTGCAAAGATGTTTCTTTTTGATTCTTTTGGAAGGTATCTGTTGGAAGGGCAGAATCTGAGATGCAGGGAAATATACCTTTTCAAATACACATGCTGTTATTCTTATTTTTGTCTTTTTCTTTCCCCCAGAAGAATGCCTTACACCACACAGTTGCCTTTCAGTCAGCTCTCACTTGGGAAGGAAAATAATGTGGCCCACAGCATGTATCACTTACAGCAGGGTTAATCAGGAGTTACTCCACTGGTGCTCGTACTTACATTGGTGTAAATCCCATGTAGGTGAGGCCAGAGTGATTTCAGAGTAACAAAGAACGTGACAACAGCAGCTTTCAACCAGTGACTACTGGTGGCCCTACCACATGGGCTTTCAGGAATCAAAGCCCAGTGTGTTTGAACCCATGTCGACTCAGACAGTAAAATAAAGCAGCCTTTCTAGTCTGTTTCTCAGCATGATAATTCTACTACAGTATTACTCCAAGGTCCTCTGAGTTAGCTGCATTTAATAATGCTTTACAGTAGGGTTCCATTTATAAACACTTCATTATTAATAAAGCATGGCAATTTGTAGCATGCATAAAAATTATTTATATTCATGTGCTAACCAAGCCCATAGATTTAATAATATTGACGTCTTATAACACACGTTGTAACAGCTTGTCACAGCATCATCTGTTAAGCATTTCTTACTAATGCCTTTCATACCATGCCTTATAATAATTTGTTAAAGGATGCAGCTGCATCTATTAAGCCTTTCATAAATATGAATAGCACATTTTCTAAAATGGCACCATATATTAAATTATTACTGGGTATTCTAACTGGAAACAGAATTTCTCTTTCTCGCTTTCCCCCTTTCCTTATTTTTTTTTTTTTTTTTCTTTTTTTTTCTTTTTCTCTCCCTGTATCTCTGACTTCCCACCCTGGTCTGTCTATCTGTCTTGTAATTCATCTAAACCAAGTTTTCTTCTCCTGTGCAGTGATGGCTCAGTTCAGTGGGGTTTCCTGAGCTGGTGAAACAGAATTTGGGCACCTCAGTTTGAAAGCAGCTTGGGGGCAACTTCAAAATGAGTGAGGTCCATGGTGGTTCTGTGCCTCAGTGGAATCAACAAGAGCATCAGCTGTGGAAGGAGGTGGTGACCAGCCCTGAATTCCTCTCATGGTAACGGTCATGGCTCACTCCTGAGCTGGAAGGAAACAAGCAAAATTAGCATCAGTGGTTCCTTGTTGCTTCTCTGGAGCCACCATCATTTAACCACAGAATAACTTTTTTTTTCATGTAGAAAATAAGAATGGAATTACAAATGTATATAAGAAGAATCATCTTCTTGTCCTCAAGGTCTGAATCCAAAAGGTTTGATTGTGAATAATTTTGTCAGAGGGACTTGTGCCTCCCTGGGGTGCAAGTGGCAGCAAGGACAGAGTGTGGGTGTGGAGCAGCACCTTGTGTGGCTGCTGGGGGCAACAAGGTTTGTGAAAACACTTTTTTTGATGCAGAAGGAAGTGGCATTGCAACAGCTGTGAGCACAGCTTAGGTATCAAAGCTCTGTATCTGCTGGGAGACTCACACATGTTCCTGGGACCTGCCAGCCACCCTCCTCATAAGTTTGGCACTGCAGTCCTCCAGTGATTTTATCCTGACCCATCAAAAAATTATGGTCCCTCTTGGTCCATGGGTAGAAACCTCACCTCAGGCAACAGTTCCTCACCTCAGCTCAAACTTCAGTCCTTTGCTTTTTGTTCATGATGAAACACCTTTGAATGCTGCTGTGCAGCACTGGCCTAACTTGCTGTGCACCCTGTACAAAATACACAAGTTATGCTTTGCAGTAGTTCACTTTTGCACTTTATTCCTCTTCAGGTAATGCCTCTTTTTGGTTTTTTTTCCCTCCCTTCCTTCTTCTGCCATATAAGGTAAAATTACAGCACACTGAAATGTTATTAGAGATTCAGTTCTTAATTGTGAATTTCCTTGCTTTTGCAAGTTTGCCTCAGATCCTTAACAATTTTAATGCAATTTTTTATGTGAATTTCCGTGCTATTTTAACTCATTAGTCATGGGCTATCATTTTTCGATGTAATTACTGTAATTTCATCAAGTGACATAATTACAGTAAATACTTTGAGTAATTACTATTCATATGGAAAAAGATATCTGGAAGTGTAATAATGTCATATAATAAAATATTTATGATGTGTAAAGACAAATTATGATGACATATTTACATCACATAATGGCATGACAACATTCCCTATTTACCTTGGGTGAGGATAGTGACACAAAAATAAGTTTCAGTGATGTCATCTCTTGGTAATGATTACAAAGAGTTGTTCAGCATCGAGGTACAGCAAATTCAGTAACTGTCATCTTTTGAAGATAAATAATGTTCCCCCACTTTTGGAAATGCCACCAAAGCCAGTGGGGTTGATTTGCTGCCAGTTGAGGGGTAAAAGAAGAACCTCTGCCTCCCATACTGCAGAGTGTAGTCACAGTGGGGTGTAGGAAGAAAAGATTTTCAGCAGGTGGAAGAATAAAGAAAGACGTGTCTGAATTCTTTGCCTACCTGAGCTATTCTTGCCAGAAGAGGCAGGATTTTCCACTGGTTGTATACCCCCTATTTTCTGAATCTGGATCTTTAGCTGCCTGGTGGAAAGGCTTGGTGCCTGGGACAGCAGCTGAAGACCAAAGAAACCAGGTTGGCAGACCTAAACTGCTCTAACCAACAGGCAACTTTGGGGCTTATCCACTTGTGTGCCTAAAAGTAGCCAAAATTTTGGACTTCAATTCACAATGAATTCATCAGCAAAATGATGCTTATACTACCCTCTGACGTCCCAGAGACCTGAAGACAGCAAGCAGTTGAGAAGAATGCATATAGCACAGCCACGTGTGTCAAAGAGGGGGAAGACATTTGCCAAAACAAGGGGATACATTTGTCTCCGTGGTGGGGCTCTCACAGCAGAGGCCATGAGACAGGGTTGGAGCAGTGAAGGGAAATGCTGGCTTCAGATTTGTGTGAAAGTCAGTGCATCTCTGTCTCTGTGCTAAGCCAGGGCCCCAGGAAGGAAAAACGACAATTTCTATTTACCTGGAGACTAAATATGAATAGTGCATGTGCCTGAGGAGAACCACAGTTTGCACAGATAGTCCAGTTTTTGAAGCTTTGCTTCTGTCAGCATGGCACCATCCTCACTCACAGCAGCCTGTTCAGGAGCACTACACACACCTGATCTGCTCACAGCACAGGGATATTTTATTCTACAGTTCTGTGTGTGCTGCCACTGGCCTTTCCCTCCCATTTAGGGGGTGGCTGCAGGGCAAGGTGACTCCTGACACGTCAGTGCCGTGGTAGATCAGCCACCCCACTTACACCTCCGCCCGAGGTCTCTGAGCAGCCCACACAAACATTTTGTGTCGAGGGTTGTGAAAGCATCAGCGTGGCTGAAGGCATGCTAATAATAGAACCATTTACTGATTTCTTGTAAACTACAGCAGCAGCAGTTTTCCTCTGTGGGTTACAGACTTTCCTGGTGTGCTGGGAAAGGAGTGTCTTAGTGGGGCCTTAACTTTTCCTCACACCTGGAGGAAACACTGTAAAATCGGTGTTATTCTCTGTACATCTGTGAATCCTATATAAAGTCATCTAGGACAGAAAGAAAAAGTGAAAGAACTGGATTTGGGAACAGAGTAACTCTTCAGGGAAGTCTCAGGAAAATAATGGCAATGCTGTGCTGTAGATATTTGGGATTTGCCACGTGTTAGCATCAGGTGTCAGCAGCATCATTGCTTTTCAGAGCAGGGAAGTAGAAGACCTGGATGCTGAGGTCAAAAGCCAGAACAGCTCACTTTTTTTGTTAAAAAGAACAAGCCTGAGGATCTGATAGAATTTTAGGTCAATATTGTCTTTCTCTGGCTTTAGTTTGATAAGTTTCAATGCCATTCATTAAGACACAAAGAAAACAGCTAATGCCACATGAATACAAGCATACACATATCATACACACACAAATGTTGCCATTGATATCCATCATTTCTGTTTGCACAAATTCACAAAACCATTGTTATTTCTGCAGAATGAACTACTGCTTGGTTTACAAACTTGAAAGGTGTCAGTAAGTCTCAGTGCACTATGGACTCTTCAATTGCTTGCCAAAGCCCCAGGCTAAGTCAGCCTAGTAAATCTTAAACCAGATCCTTGGAACTTGCGGACAAATCCAAAGACCAAGACCAAAAATCAACCAACCAACCAACCAATTTAAAAAAAAAAAAAAAAAAAAAAAAATTAGAAATCAGATGCTCAAGACAGAATATTCTTGCCAGTAACATGACAGAGTCAAGTTAATTCGAAGTGATTCAAACAAGAGAGATGATTTTTTTTTTTTTTTTAGGATATTGCTGGCCAGTTCTGCATCCTGAATCTGATTGACATATGATACTAGTAGGCTGAATGAAGACATTTTGCACATGTTTTTGCTTTAAAGAGCAATTGCTAGGGGTGACACTGGTTACTTACAATGTGGACACATGCCAAACTATTCCGAATTTTTCTGAATGAGAGTAGATTGCTGGCTATCTCATACTTCAAGGTTTGTAGGACTGGGTGTATAATTTAGCATTCCTGACATTGCCGTGTGATCCCATAAACTCAGAGGGTTGGAGAAATTATTGGGAAGCTCAGGTTTCTACTAGGTGTGCCATTCACTTCTGTAAATGGGCATTTCCACTACAAGAACTTGAATGAGCTCCTTAGTAGACTTTATGGGAATATCTTTGGTTTTTATAACAATTTCACTGCAAAAAGTACTGTTTCGATATAAATTTTTGACAGAGATTTTTAGACGTCCTTTTTTACCCATCTTTTTCCCCTGCTGCCTTTAAACATTTTCTGCAGGGTCTTACTATTTTTTAACAATCTATACCTTTCAGAATATACTTTCCGTATTTGGAGTTTTTGGGAAGATTTTTCTGAATGGAAGCTCTTCTGTCCCTCGAGGTGTTGATGCAATATTGAGAGCAATAGCAAATTAGTTCATTAATTCTTAACAGCAGCCTGAATCTGTAGAGGCAAGCTTGGGTGGGAAAAGTCCTTAAATCTCTGTCAGGATTTAATCCTTCTTTTTGTTTGTTTGCTTGGTTTTCAGGCACCACAGCTGATCCTCCTGCTACAGCCTGTTCACACTTCAGAGTAGCTTCAGTTTTCCTCAGCCTTTGCATCAGATAGTTGAGCAACAAAATACTTACCAAATTCTGTTAAAAAAAAAAAAAAAAACAAAAAAAAACCAAAAAAAAAAACCAAAACAACAAAAAAACACAAAACATAAATCAAACTCAAAACAGTTCTATTTGAACTTTCAGCCTATTAGTGCATATGACAAATTTCCCTCCAGCTGGGAAAGAAGAATCTGAGTTTGTGAACCAGCCCTATTTCCCTGAGGGTGATGTGGCATTAGGATAAGGAGGGAGTGGGAGAAAACCACACAAACTAAACCACCTGGTCCAAAATTCACCTGGCAAACCCACTAGCATCTGAGATTGGTTAATCTAAGTTTACCCAAATGAAAGCGTTCTAGCCTTTTCCAGGCACTGATTTTACCTTAGACTGGACAACTCAAAGCTCTCTCAGAGCCATCAATACATATTTCCAGCAACGTGTCTTTATGTGGTTTATCTCTGGATTACTCATGTTCGATCACTCTGTGCACTTGTGCACACCAGTGCTTCCTTTTCAGTGCTTTTTGTCATGTTTTTTCTCACACAGGGCAAAACTGAGAGATCCCCCGAGTGCTGCTGAGCCCTGATCAGGGCCCAACAGCTCCCAGGGATTCTTTTCCTCAGCGTACACAACATGTCAGAGCGTCACGCCGGGATCTGCCGAGCGCGGTGACAGCGCTCGTGATGTGACAAGGCACATCAGATGCTGAGCATGTCTCAGCAGTGAGCAACAGCAGGGAGACATGCGGGGGAATGGAGAAAAAACACTGAATGGAGCAATGAAAATACCCCTGCACTAACCTCACTGATGGGGACTTGTGCCCACAGAGTGGACATTGCCAAGAGAATTGGGAATAAATATATCCATGTCCTGGCAGCAGACAGTGCCCACCAGGCCATTAACACTGGTTTCTAGTCTTTTCCAAACTGTGGTTTGTTAGCTAGCAACTAAAACTTAAAGGAAGTCTAAATGCCTGCAACTGAAACAAGGCAGAACTCTGTTTCAATAAACTTAAAAGTGGCACTGTGGGGTTTTTTATGCATTGTATTTTGTGAAGGCATTTGCTTCCAGATTGTGTTAACAAAAATATGTTGTTTGACAGATATCATCTCAGCAGACAGGTTGCCTAATCTGTTTTATTGACAAATTGACTTATTATTTGATCAACTTGAATATAGTCTTCAAGATATACTTCTATTATAAAAAAGTACATGGAGCAGAGAATAATGTGTTTAGTCCATCATCTGCTTTCAGCTGTCATTTAAACATCGGTGTGTCTGTAAGAAAAGAAGAAAGTTCTCCAGTTGTTTTGATCATGCTGTCAGAATTGTCTTTATTGTCTGGGGGGAATGCCCATGTAATTTCTTCTTCCTTGATACGATAATATATTGACCTTCCTTATTCAGTCAGAAGAAAGCAGGTTACAGTGGCTCTACCCACCACCTACATGAAGTTTCAGATTCTATCAGAAGAGAAACAAAGCGTCTCTGGGAGCCAGAATCACTCATACTTCACTTCCTCTGTCTTCTCTTTCAATGGGACCAGGAAACAAAGTGAAGTTAAAAGGTTTCCCTCACTGAAGTCAGAAATGCTTTTAAAAAAATTTAAAAAAAGATAAAAATTCTAAGCTGTTGTGTTGCTGCCTTTTCATTAAGGGGGACGAGGGTGGGCTGTTGGTTACATTTATTTTTAAGTCAATAAGTTCCACTTGAAAAGTTTCAAAAGTATAAAGAATAAAAAAATAAGTAAGATGTGTATGAATTCAGGTAACAAGGTAGATGTGACAGTTTTAGGCATGTTCCTCAGCACATTGTTTTGGGAACCTTCCTTGTATCCTCACCTTTGCTGCCTGGTTTTGGTGGGAGAAATCCTGCTCATCCCTGCCTTGTGGGAATGATGCACAGGCACTGAGTGAATGAGAAGATCAGACAAGATTTAAATCTGGACCTACAGACACAGCCTGCTACCTTTGCCTGTTTGCTGTTAAAACTTAACATCAGAGATAAATTAATACTTGGGAGCAAGGCAGTCACTAAAAAAATTTCCTCTATTTAGTCCATTTCTGTGTGTCTATCCCTATTTGTCTGTTTGCAATTGCACTTACAGTATGTGGATCAGCTCTACTAGAGATAAAACCCCCTGTTTTGAGATAAAAAAAATCCCTCTGGATTCCAGATAATTACCAATATTGAAAATTTCAGCCCTTTAAAATATGATTAATAGACTTTTCATCAGGGAAGATTTGCACAAACTTAATTTAAAAATCCCTACAGTTGTCAATACAAAGGAAAATTATTTTCTTCTTGTTGTTTAACTCAGTGGGTAAATATATCCTTAGAGGGAAGTTGAACAGGCTTTTGATGCACAAAATCTGGACTTTGATAGAACAAAGCCCCCAAAAGAAGCCCCAAATCCAAACAGTTATGTTGAAAATACAGGATCTCTAGAAATGACAACAAAATCAGACTCTGAGCTGTACCAGTTCAGCAAAGCACACATCTGACTAATGGAAACCTGGCCATAGAGAAAGAAACAAACTCAAACCACCCACAATTTGCTCATCTTTGGGTTTTTTTTTTCCTTCCTATTTTTTTTTAACTGCAGACATTTAATGCCATGCTTGTCTGAGAGCTTTTCCTGTAGCTAATAATACTTTGCACTGTAGTGCCTTTAATCCAAAGATCTCAAAGTGCTTTGCAGGCATTAATGAATTAAACCTCATAACACCCCTTTGAAGTAGGCATTATTATAGCAGTCTTAGAGACGGGCTGAGTAATTTTCCTGAAGTTGTAGAGCAAGTCCCTGACAGAGTCAGGAATAGCTGCTGAAGTCCCAGCCGCTTCTGTAACCACCATGCCATCCTCCCAGATTAACTCTCTTTAAATCATTTTAATTTTAAATAATTACTTTGATTTACTTACTGTATTTAAGTCATATCTCTGTTAAATACAAGGGGAGGCATTGATTTATCCTTGGTGGGTTAGGCATTCAGCTCCTGTGAAAGTTGTGCTGATAATGTGAAGTTAAACTGACACAAATCCCTGTGTGGGGATGCTCTGGTGGGGGCATAGGAGGGGCTTTGCAGGGCTTAGCTTGAGCCCCATCTTCAGGCACACACAGAGTTCTGTACAGCTTCATCAGGATGGCTGACACTCACCCCAGGCCCTGGAGCACCAGCGACTGAAAATTACTGCCTAAAATTACCTGTAACATTTTCCAGGGGTGATAATTTGCCCAAAAAAGGGTCCTTACTATGGCTACAGCTGTGCCTATGCCAGCAGTTTATACACAATTATTTGGGATACACCAGTTTACATACAATTATTTGGGGTACACCAGTTTAAATCCATTATTTGGGGTATACTAGCCCTCCTCCCTCTTTCCTGACTTTGCTAACTAAGACTAAACATGTGGCTGAGATTCAAACCAAGCCTAGCTTATCTCAAAAAGCCATTCAAACTGCAGCTTGAATTGCCACACAGGGCTGGCAGAGGTCTTTCTAAACCTTAAATTTGTGTTTTTAATTAGGTTTTCAATGATCAGTGTACCATTCTACTGTCATTTAGGCCCAACTCTATTGAGAGTCTCCCTGCTTGAAGTATTTTAGGTTTTTGTGGAGAGGTGCATTTCAGTGCAGCTTTAACCTCTTCCTAAAGGTTTGGCCTCCACAAGGAAGGGGTGAAAGGCATGCCTGATTTTGGTCATAGTAACATTCCATGCTGCCTCTGATAGCAAGTTTAGAAGCGCCTTGAATGGTAAATTGTTGTAAATCTGCAAATAACTGACCCCCAAATCAAGAACTTACTAATCTCATGTCAAGCAGGTCACTCTGATCAGGTTGGTGGGTGGGAAACCCCCATCACATCCTCTCCAGCCATACGGAGCTGGGTGGTGGTGACAGCTGGGTTTGTTGCACATCCAGTGCTCTGAGTAGAATCTGTCTGTGATGGAGGACAATTCCATCTGAGCACTTGGTCCTTTCCCTGCTTCCCTGACCATAGACACCTGCTGCTTTGCCAGCAGAAAAAATCCACCCCAAACCAAAAAAACCCCAAACCACTAAGCACTGGCTGATGGACAGCCCAGGGCTGGATTTCCAAGTGACCAGGCCAGATGTGGTGTAAGTGAAGGTGGGAGGTTCACAGGTCTGTGTAGGTAGTGGGAACCTGTAACCCACCCAAGCAATTCCACAAGGCTGTGGCTGCAGTGATGAATGCAATGTTTGCATGACTGAAGGCTGGACAGCAGCAGCTCCAAATCATACCTGGGAATCTGCAGGATTTGTTCTGCCTTAACTGATATCAAATTTACTTAACAGAGAAAAAGGCTCTGAGAACTCCTGCAGCACCTTGCAAACCCATCCCAGGGCAGGGAAGGCAGGCTGCCACCCCTGTGCCCTGCACAGCTGCACCAGCAGGGATGTGATGCACCTGGGGCACTGCTGATGCTCACAGGATGCCCACACCACCAGCCTTCCTGAATTAGCCCAAGGATGCCACAGGACTTGTTTCTTTTTCCTGTCTTTGTCGTTATCTTGCAAGAATCTCTGATTCCAGTCTGTGAGTGCTACTGTAACACCACCAGACATGAACAGAGCATCCCAGGGACTGAAATTAGCTACTCCAACTCTCTCTCTGGTCTCAGGCAGCAGATTACTTAGATAAATATGCTCACAGGATTTTCTGTACCTTTGCAGCCTGTGTTTTCCACTGGCTGGCCCGACAGACGCCGCCTGCTCTTCTCCCACGTTGCTTTTCCTACAGTATTGCTGAATATTTATTAACTGAGAGCTTATTGACAAGCTCCCCCCTGCACCCTTTTCTCACTGATGCCAAAGTCACAGCACTGAGCTTCCTCGTGAGGCACATACGCTTTCCATAACCTTTCATGGCTTCTGCGGGGGGTCTTTTCACTTTCCTACACACACAGAGCTTGGTATGTTACTTTCTTGGTAGGAATGCGCTAATTGTCACACGTCTTTCTTTTTTAAATAGTTTAATGTCATAATTATCCTCATTTTCTTCCTTCCTGCTACAGGCAATTGCTGGAATGTTTTAGAAGTTTTTGAAAAAAAAAAATTAAAAAAAAAAAAAAAAAAAAAAAAAAAAAAAAAAAAAAAAAACAACCAAAACCCCCTCACAACTTGTCTAGGGAAAGAATTGTTACCACTCTCAAGTCTGGGCCATATCACTTAAGGACATTAGAAACATTTTTTTTTTTTTTTTTTACTTCAGCTTCATACTTAGGGTTTAACTAGTTGCCATTCCTGGCTTTGCAAAGCCCAGTCTTATCCACACATATTACAGTTAAGGTGTATCTTCAGCTTAGATTTCCTCATGTTCTCCTTGAGGCTTTTCCAGCAGAGATTTAGGGAACATTGTTAGGTTCTGTCAGTTTCCAGCCCCATCAAAAAGAAGAAAAAAAAAAAAAAAAAAAAAAAGGGAAAAATACAAGAGAAAGAAAGAAAGAAAAAGAAAGAAAAAGAAAGAAATTCTAAGTCACTCCATCTCTGTGCAGGGTGGTGACAAGACCTCACCATTCAGTCCTGCTCAGATGCTGGAGGGCAGTGTATTGTCAGCATAGAGAGGGGCTCCCTTCATCACATGTTCCTGACGTAATTGAAAAGTATTGGAAAAGGGATTTTGAGGGGTTAAACAATTCTGACTTTACTGGCCTGAGCTCTTCTCCAGCCTATTTCCACTTTCTCTGGCCAGGTGGAAGGTGTTAGGAAGGTGGAAGGTGTTAGGTGCTCTTGGCTGTATCAGGAAGCTGCCAGAACAGATCTCTGGTTTGCTGGTGGGAAGTTTCAGGTGCCACCTCACATCACAGGAAAAGCACAGAGGACAACCTGGGAAACCAAAGAAGTGGGGGCAAGTTCTTAGGATCTCCACCAGCTACCTCCTGCTTTCCCAAATATTGCCTTTTCCCTTTAGGAAATCTGGAACCATAGAGTGGCATCTGTCAAGCCGTAGGCACTTGAGAGTAAGCACCCATCAGAATAACTTACTGTCAAAAACAGGTACAAATTCATTTCATCCCACTTCGTGCCATATGCTGCTGTCAAAACTTCATGAACTGTTTAGGCAGCATGTTGGGACATTTTGACTAACTATGAGCAGAGCTATTTTTTTCATAGCTTTGTGTCACTGGCGTTTATAATTGGGTATTTCCCTGAGCGTGCTTTGGTGTCTGAGCAGACAGGCCTGTGGCAAGGGAACTCAGCCTGGGAAGGTGGGCATGGGCCAAACCTCTGGATTGGGCCATCTGTTTATTGTCCTGACAATGAACTGGAAATTTCACTGTACCACATTGTTCAGGGAACAATTTCTCCTTCTGTTTTAATGCTAATATTTGAAAGATGGGGGTGATCTTTTTGTCCTGTGGTTTGATGAAAATCTTGAATCTTGGAGCAGACAGGTGAGCTGAATCTAAATCTCATTTTCTGCTGCTTGAGCCCAGCTGTTTTGTTCTCTTGTCAGGAAAGTTTGCTAGTGCACCCTTTGCTGTAATAAGTGGGAAACAGACCACAGGATAGGTAAAGAACACATTTGCTGTTTTATTGGTGCCTTGCAGGGCAGTAATACTGAAAAAGGGGAATGCAAAAGAAACAAAAACCCAAAAACCAAAACCAAAAACCCAGGATGGTGGCAATCCACATTGTATTTTTTTTAAAGAGTACATCAACTCCTGTTTTTTTTCATTTATTGTGGCATGAATGATAACATAAAACCAAAACATGAAAATATACAACTTATATTACACTATGTGTTATGAACAAAATATAAATCTATAACTCTATGTTATATTTACATAATTATTTCTTTTATTAAATTTCAAGTGAGATGGTAGGTTGCACATACTTTGTTTTAAGCTCCAGGCATTTGATTGTCTCTATTTCTTTTCTATTTTCATTTCACTTGTAAAATCCAAAACGTTAGAAGGAGTAAGAGCTTTAGAGCCAATGGAGCTATATAAATACTGTTTCAGCAAACCAGTGACAAAAACCACTGGGGAGTAGAGAAATCAGTCAGTAGAAAAAACGAACTTGACATGTTCTTCAATCTGGGAAACTGACAAGTTAAGATAAAGTCGAAAAAATGTAAATATAAACCAAGCTAAACAGACAGCCCATGCCCTGTGAATTGAGGATACACTTGAATCCACATCTAGTGAATTACACAGTTATTTGCAAAATGGAAGGGATGGTTCTACCGAGAGAAGTGGTCAGACAAAGAAACTTCTATCCCATACATCGTGCCCTGAAACGTCCGAGATACCACACGGTTGCCTTTCTTTACAGCAGATGAATTCTTGCTAAGGAAGACCTACATTTCCATGGAGCATAATTATTTTTGATGTTACAAATGTGATGTCAGAGGCTTCTTCGGGGACAATAACAGCTCATCTCTTTGGATTAAAAAAAGAAAAAGCTCTGAAAATGTGCTGTAAAAAGGTTAAAGACAATTTACTTTCTAAAAAATGATTTAATTAAAGACAGTCTACTGCAGTAACCAAATCTTTGAAATAATGTCTTCGAAGAAAGAATTTCTTCCATATGCATTCATAATAAGAGGATTTGGTTACAAAACTAATTAAATGCTATAATAATAGCTAGTGTTCTTTTCTGGGGGCCTGATTAATATAGCGGAACGGTTAGATAAAGATGTTAAATGCACTTAAAAATCCTATTTTACTAATATAAGGCATGAATAAATGGAAAAAAGGATATACTCTGTGTTATTTAATTGAGCTTAGAAGCAAGTGCCTCAGTTTTTTTCCTTTCTTTTTCCCCTTTTCCCCACTGCTGGCGATGTCCTTTCTCAAGCTCACAAGATGCATGGTGGCTTCCCCCTCTAGAAGGAGGTTGCCTGTACACTCCACCCCAGGCAGCTCCCCAGGAGAATCCTGGTTTGCCAGGTTCCCAGGGAACAGGGGAACAGAGCCCACCTTGGTATTAGGGCCTCAATGAACTTTTAGGTTAATAAATCCTAATCTCTTCTAACCTGGTTTTTCTACATACTCCAGGGCACAGAACCCAGGATAAAAAAATGAAGAAAAAAAAAAAAAAAAAACAACAAACCAAAAAACAAGACAAGAAGATAATTTTTATAAATGCATATTTTGCTTTTTTAGTTTTTTTTTGTTTTTTCCCCAGAAAATTCAAGAGAGACAAACAGTACCCTATCTTCAAATCTGGTCTTCTACTGCTGAAGGATGTACGGGTGCTCATCCTTGGACCTAAGAAAACATTAGCATGGGCATTAAGTATTTTGCTGGTTTGGAACTCCAGAGCCATTTTTTAAAAAATGTATGTTTTCATCTTTTGGCCTTTTAAAATTTTTTTTTTCCTTTTTAACATTTCTGCATCGGTTTCAACATCCCAAATGTAGAGGAGGTGGATAGTCCACTAAGGCAACCCACTTCCAAAGCCCCAGGGAAGGCCAGGCTGGGGCACAGTCTCTCCTAAGGGAATGTGTATGGAAGAAAAAAAAAATTAAAAATCAGCTGGTTCAGCTGAGGCCTGGATGAGGTGGTGTGAAAAGCACAGGGGGGGTCTTGGAGAAGGGCACTGTCCCACTGTGCCCACGGACACCAGGCTGCCTCCAGGAACGGCTCCCGCAGAATTCAGCACTGAAACTTGGTCCCACTGAAGTCCAAGGGCCCTTTCCCTTCCCACGCCTCCAAGACTTGCTCCAATCCCACCTGCCACAGTGGCACCTACCTGGAGCTAAAACAAAGTATTCCGGTAGCCCGAAGTGACACAATTAAACCAGAGAGTCTCTAAACCGTGGTGGAAATCAAAGCATCCAGCAAATGTGAGGTGAACCCACAAGAGTCAGAAGTAATTTGTTCACAAAGACAGGGAACAAATTTAAAAGTTTAAAAAAAATAAAATAAAAAGGAGCAAATATCTGTTTTCACATTGTACATAATAATGATATAAAAACAATTGTCTATTTTTTTTTCCTTCTTATCCAAACAGAGTGCTTCAAAAAAAATTGGCTCTAGATGACTGGTGTAATTAAATAACTAAAATGAGTGATGAGAGAGCAGAAGTTAATTAAGATTGAAAACAACACTCCCATTAATTCACTCCATCATAATAAACATCAGAAGTTGACATGGCTGGGGCCAAAATTAAAATAAAAGAAAGAGAAATGGTGTGAGCAGAAGAAGAAGCGATTTGTTTTCATATGTATATATATATATTTATATATATATAAAAAGGTAAGGTGGGGAGGGGTATCCATTTTAAATAGCCTAACAGCTTCATTTGCTGCACTGCCAAATTAGAACAGAATAAAATAAAGTTAAAAAAGGGGGGGGTGTAAATAAATTATACATAATTTACTAATCTGGGAACAGCTGACCATTATTATTATTATTATAATTACCATTCAACACTAGCAAGAAGAGGCAGTTCAACTGAAAAAAAAAATAACAAAACCCCAACACAGTCATAAAATACAAACAAAAAAAAGAACCCTCTCTGACATGTAGGATTATGATCAGCTACTCCAAGCATAATTTCAGAGCAAATCTTTTGAGAGAGAGAAAATAGAAAAGAATTTTTCAAAGCAGAAGTGGGAATCAAAAGAGGGAAAACAGAAGAAAAAAGAAAAGAGATGTAGCAGGGTAAAACTATCACATGTCCAAACCGCTCATCGGAGTATTGTCCTAAGTCTTCAATGGCATTTGCTTTTTGCTTTGCACAAGGTCTGCAGAGGTCAAGTTACACTTCAAGTGGGATTTCAAGAAGCATAGAAAGGCTTTTCCTCCCTTCCTACCTGTCCTGGTCATCCTGCACCTGGCACCAAGGGCTGAATTTGTCTGATTAAGGGACTGTTTGCAAAATCAATGTTGCCAAATCGTGGTGACCAGGGCTCTGGTGGGTGCTTGGGCTGGGATCTCATGGCCACTAAGATGCATGGGGCTAATTTTAGAATTTAGAGGTGCTAACAACAGCAGTGCATCTCACTCTGGGAGTAGGAATTTTCTAGGAAGCAACACAAAGTTGGCATCCTGAGTTAAAAAAACAATTCAGAGGAAGGTTTTTGCTTCAGCATGATCCCAAGACCTTCCCTTCCAGGGCACACAGCTTCCTCATCTGGTTGTGGTTGCCCAAGGAAGACAAAACTGCCCAAGCAATGTAAGTGCTCTACAACACCACTGGAAATATTTTAGCACAGGAGAGTAATTTTTCAGTTGTGAGAGGCAGCAGCAAGGGAAATTCAGCACTGCAATGCTTTGAGTTCTTATAACCCCACTCTGAATACAGAAATCTCTCCATAGCTATTAGCCTGCCTTCCTACACAAACATCTCACTGATAAAAGAAGGATTTCTGCCAGCGCACAGGAGAAAAAAAAAGTCAGTTAAAAAAAAAAAAAGCCTTTTGAATCAGAAATTAGTACTCAACCACCCTGAAGGCACGAGTTCATCAGAACTGGACCCCATTGGTGGTACCTTAATTATGCTCAGTGAGGAGGTAACATTTCCAGCTGCTGTGTCCCGTGCAGAACAAATCACATTTTGGACAAGCCTTTCTTAGGTTGCTTATGCTGCCACTTGAAGTGTGAACTAAAAGTAAAGGTTTCTTAGAGACCAAGTCATTTGGAGGGTGCAGGACTTCATTCTGGAACATGCTTTTTGCTCATGATAGTCCAAGATTATTCTTATTAGTACCATAAACACGCACACATGAAAATCCAAGACCATAAAATATTTTTTTCTCTAAATTTCTTATGTCTCTCTCTCTCTCTTTTTTTTCACCTGAGAACAGCACCTACAGTTTCCTTTAAAAAGCAAAAGCAAAACCAAAAATATATGTCTAATCTCACCAGCTGCTGGTATATCAGGTTCTTCAAGGGATTGTCTAAGATATAACACTGTCCTAACTTAAGACAGAGCAAGAAGCAAATGAAAAGCCAAAGAAAAACAAAACAAGAAGAGACCAACCTAAAAAAAAAAAAAAAAAGCAAATTGGACTAGTTCAGCGCTTTAGTACAAATTTGGCACTTGCTCAAAGACTCAGTATGGTGTGCAACTGATGAAGAGAAGTCCTCTCTTGAAAGGAAATGCTTGTTGGGGTTAACAGAAAGACTCCCCACTTCCTTCCTTGCCAGCCACGCGCACAGGCACGCACACACACACACTTCTGACCCAGATTTGACAGGGAGAAGGAGGAGGAGGAAGAGGAAGAAGAGGAGGAGGAGAAGACAGAGGGGGTTAAAAGGAATTTTATCTTTTTTTTTTCCTGTCAGGTGCATTACCAAAAAAAAAAAATTATTTCTCTTTAAACTGTAGCACAAAACAACAAAACACATTCACAAGCCACTTGTTGGCACTGTGTACCTGAGTGAGAATTTCTAGAACATTGTAGAACAAACAGCCATAAAGTTTATTTGAAAAAAAAATAATAATAATAAAAGGTCGACGGGTAAGACTTCAGTGCTTGGGTATAGCAGCTGAATTACTGGCATTATTTTACCCATAGCTTATATCATTCTGTTGTTGTTGTCGTTGTCTTTGTTTCCTTCCTTCTGAGCCTTTTTTCTTCTGATGCAGGCTGATGTCTATTAGTCAGCTGATGTCCCAACTAGTTAAGACTAACAGTTAAAGTAACAGTCAGTGTATGAGAAAGTTAATGTGCTTGGCCACTGGCAAGGATAAACCAGATGGGGCTTTATTTATTTTATTTTAATTTTTTTTGTTTGTTTTTGTTTTTTTTTTTTCTGTTTTGTTTTGTTTTGTTTTTCTTTTCTCCTCGAAGTCCTGCGGAGGTCACGAGCCGTTGGGGACCCCAGAATCAGTTGGCCTGCCCCGCAATGTGGTTTTCACTGTCACTGCCATAGTCTGCATCGGGGTCATCCTCCTCCTCGTCGTACTCGTCGTAGATCTCGCCGTTGACGTCGTCGGGCGGCATCTCCTCCTTGACGTGCGGCTCCTCGCCCTTGAGGCCGTAAGTGCTCTGGATGACGGGCATGCCGGGCTCGGGGCTGCTGGACACGCTCGAGTGCTCCGAGGGCAGGTGTGGGGATGGCATTCCCGCCATGGCGATGGCCCCCGGGTACACCACGCCTGCTGTGGCCATGGGGAGCTGTGCTTGTTGCCTGCCGGGGAGAGAGAGAGGGAGAGGATGTTGGAATGATGCGCGGAATGAAAGGAGAGAGAGTTCAGCAGCATCTGTTCTTGGGCAGGCAGATGAATCCTTGGATCATTATTTAAAAGTCACCAAACGGTGCTCCACAAATGAACATCAAACCCAAATCAACTCCACTGATAATGAAGCTCAACCTCTGCAAACATCTCTAGCTGCACCTGAACTATACATCTCCAGCTTTCCTGAGATACAGAGCTCCAGCTTTCCTGAGATACAGAGCTCCAGCTTTCCTGAACTACACAGCTCCAGCTTTGCCTGAACTACACAGCTCCAGTTTTGCCTGCTCATGAGGGAAACTTCTTTTCTGGATCAGCTCTTGGTGCCAGCCAAAAATAAACACCCTTGCCAACTGTGGTCCAACTTAAAACCCATATATTTTGGAAATTTTCTTTTTTAAAAAAATCCAATCTGCTATCAGGACTGGACATAAAAAGTCACAGTAACTGGATGTAAATTGCCAACAGGAGAGAGGCAGCAAGATCCAGGTCTAGGTCCTCCATTCACAGGAATGGGAAGGTGCTGCAGGAAAATGCCACTGGATGAGGAGAAAGCAGAGACAATGCTTTCTCCACATTCATTCAGGGGCCTGGTCATTACTAGGGAGAGGAACAGTGGGCTTTCTGGAGCCAATACAAGTTTATAGGATGGATCACTAAAGGCCTCCCACTGGAAAGTCAGAGTTCCCACTGGAAGGTCAGAGTTTCCACTGGGAGCAGCCCTTGTGAAAAGCAGATTCTTTGAAGGAAGGTGGATAAAATTGGGAAAAGGCAGACTTAAAACGGGAGTGGGTATTGTTTAAAAATAAATAAAAAGCAAGGAAACAACATGAGCATTTGAGAAAATCTTCTACAGGATGCCTTTATATGGCATCTAAGCCTTGGAAACCTGTCTGCAGTAATGAAAGAAGAATTATTCCAGGCCACAGAAATTCCCTTTGCATCAAGAACAACACTAGCTGTGTTATACTAGTGTTTGTTTCCCTGAGAAGCTTCAGAGTCCCAACAAGCCTAGAGGTTTAAAATTCATGCTCCTTTTGTTTCCTTCCTGCATGAAGTAATTCCATTGCAGTAATTCTCTTCAGTACATGCTGCACATTGTAATGTCATCAGTGGTGTGTCCATCTGCACTGAAAAGCCTTGCCACAGGAGACAGGGCAGAGTCTCTTGAGATGAACATTCTTAATTAAGAATGAAACCCTTTCCTGTTCCCCTGCCTGCCTGTGCCCTGGCTGCACAGTAAGCCTCACACAGTACAGTGATCCTGAAAGACTTTCCTCTGCCAAACAGCTTTATACTTGTTTGGAATTGCTTGCTGCATTTTCAGATACTTCCTGCCTGCCATCCGAGCAAGGGCTCCCTCCACAGAGCCCTTATTTCCGTGTTTCTGAAACAACTCAAGTTGTCTCAGCTGAAGATACAGCTCTTAAAGTAGGGAGCAGATCTAATTTGCATTTTATTCTTAATTCAGTAGGAAGGCTTTTGTTTTCTGGAGTCAGCATCTCTGCAACAAGATTCAGCACACTTAAATTGGTTTTAATATTTAACAATAGGAACACTTTGCACTTAAATGGTGCTTTTCAGAGTGCTTTTCAAATATTAAATAATTTAAGAATAGTATTTTTCCACTTCTATGGGATGTCCAGCCTAGAGGATCTTGCAGCAGTCCTCAGGTAGTAATGTATTAGGGCTCTCAGCAGGCCACATTTGCCATGCTACCACTGAAGATGAGGACACTGGAACAGGGAACATTAAAAATTTCCCAGTCCTTCCCACTGTGATGCCTCCAGCACAGCCACAGCTCTCATTAAACCCAGCACTTACTGTGGTGCCCAGACAGGAGCTGGGCTGCTGTTCAGGAGTTTAGCCCTAAATGACCTGTACTGGTGGATGCAACAGATGGGGAAGTTAAACCAGAGATGCAGCTGCAGTGCTGTGACTGGTGACATCACACACTGGCCCCACTGCAGCCATCAGCCACTCTGTCAGCTGCTTCCATAAAGGTTTTGCCCCAGGTTCTGTGTGCTGTGGTGCCCCAGAGCAAATTACCTCCAGAAATGTCTTGATTTCAATGTCAGCCTTGTTTGGAAAGCTGAATTTCTGTAGGCAGAACGTTACAAGGTTAATTTTTTTCCCATGATGAGGCATGCATATTAACCAGATAAACAGTGTTTTGGGGGCTCTGTTGCCACCTATTCTTTTTCCACAAGGCCCCCTCCTTTTTTTTTAATCTCTTGATGCTGAATGTTGGCTGACTTCCCTGTGTTTGTTTCAGTGCTTACCACTGGGATCACTGGACCTGCCAGCACCACAGGGTTAAGCAGCTCAAATTTCTCTGCTGAGCAGCTTATTCTAACAATGCACACTGTAGCTGTTTAAAACACAGTCTGATGACACTTAACAGTCACTAGATAGATGTTCTCTCCTTTATTGCTACTTCTAGCCATTAACTAAAAAGACGTGCAACCCAGTTAATACCAAAAGGATTCCAAATTAAGATGAAACAGAACACAAATTCCATTATTTCAGAGGGTTACTCTTGTTGCTGGTTTTGCTTTTTTTTTTTTTTTTTTAGCTGTGCAGCTTTTAATTTTCTCAAGCGAATACAGAAATATTGTGGAATATTTGATTACTTCTGATTTCTTTTTGATCTGCTGTAACCAACACTAAGGAATATCTGCAAAAGGGAAATATATACTAGTCTTCCAGGCATATTTTATTGTAATCATATCAATCTGATCTATCAGCTGTTTATCAGAACTGGTCTTAAAATTCCTGCTCAACAGAAAGCATTTAACTTGCAGGACTGTAAGACACTCCCTGGAAGGACAAATGAATAAGGCAGACATGCCAGGAATCAACTGAGCCACGTCCATGTCCCAGCTCAAGTTCAGTGTGCTCAGCAGTCCTTTTGCAGACCACTTGCCACAGATCATACTGAATGCAAACTTTTATTTTTTGGCTTTTGGATCAAGAGGCACTACTCCAGATCCATTCAGATATTCTCTCTGAGGCCTCTTAGAAGGCTTTACTAGAAGACTCAACATTTCATCAGAAAACCTTAAAGTCTTTTTTTCTTTCATGACCAGAGTGGAAACAAGACAGTAGTTGGCTGGGGCGTTAAGATGAGCACAAAGCACAGCCAACAAGAAGATTCCTAAAACTTCCTCACTCCCTCCTGGCACACTTCTTCACACAGCACAACCCTCATTTTCTATTACCAATCTCCAATGCTCCTGCCGATAACCTACAATTAAAAATAATTAAGATTTCTCCCTGATTTTTTTTTTTTTTTTTTTTTTTTTTTTTTTTATGAAATGAGCTTTTGAAAGGTGCCCTACCCAACATTGAAGTACTGTCTCATCTCCTGGCGTCTGTTTCTCATGATGGCCTTGTACTCGCCGATGCGCAGCTTCTTGCCATCGACGAGGCAGGTGCGCTTCGGTCTGGGCTTGTACTTGTAGTCTGGGTATTTCTCCAGGTGCTGTTTGCTGAGCCGGGCCTGCTCCTCATAGTATGGCTGCTTCTCTAGGTTTGTCATAGCTTTCCAGCGAGATCCTGTCACCAAAAAAAAAAAAAAAAGAAAGAAAGATGAGCATTGGAACCCTGGAAGCTAAAAATTTTCCGATTTGAAATTTTGGTATATAGTAATGTGTATGAGCCAATATGGAGGATTTAGGGTGTTGTCTGAGTCCTTCTTCTTCACCACCTTCTTCATTTGGTGGTTTGGGTGGTTTCCTGTAATTGGGTGAAAAAGGTCCACATTGTGGGCCTTGGGGGTCATTACTAAGTCAAAAGTGTAAATAATATAGGTGTCACCTTATTATTGGGTAATTATCACTTAAATCGCCTTGGGAAGAGAGTTAGAAGCACTCCATTTTACCTTGTTTCTCTAACTTGCTAGTTAGAGCTGATGCCTCGTGAGACTGTAAATAGGTAAGAAATAATAAACACCCAAGTCCGAACTCGACTCTGCATTTCCTGTGTCTTTCATCCTGACCTCATCAGAGATAAAGAAACCAGAACTGTAACAGATGAGATGCCACTCATCCCCAAACACTGCAAGGCGGAGAAACAAGTAGGTCACCCAGAACAAGGCACCCAAGGGCATTTGGCTTTGGGCTGGTTATCTGTCAGAGCTTCTAGACAGGGTTCTTGTCTTGTTTGTATTTGACTCATAAACCTTCCGGGTATGGCAGGAGAGATGGCACTGGAAATTTTGACTCAATATTTTACTGAAATTTATTTACCTTATGATGCCTTTTGCATGGGCAGTAAAACCATTATCCTGATCATGGGCAACCCCTGACACTTAGTTTCAGCAAACAAGGCAGTGTATTTTGGAGGAATGAACACATAGAATCTGCTCTGCTGTGTCCCCATATCTTCCTTCGGCCATGTGTCTGTTTATTCCTCCTGTTCAGAGAAGGCTCCACTCCATATGCTGCTGTCTGGTCACTGTGATCCAAGGCTGGATCAAGGCATCAGATCTGGATATACACATGTCCACAGCTAAATCACTCCTGACAAACAATGGGTCTTTCTGGCTCCCAGCTCGGTGAGAAGCAGAATAGGAACTGACTGTAAATGCTCTGCAGCCAGGTACAGGAGCCTGCAAAGACCCTGAAGCAGTGCCTCTAAAAGCTATAAACTATCCCATATGTGTCAGTGGGGTTTTAACTTCAAGACCAAGTCCTGGGAAGCACTGCCAGCCCCAACTTAAAGAATTTACTGTGTCATGAAAGGAAAAGCACTTGGGGTACTGGCACATTTCTCCCCAGAGCTGCACTATGGCTTCACTGCTGGCAGCCTTGTTTTCTGCCGGTGTTAATGTGGACCTTTGAGATAGGGATATAGTAAAGACTTCAAAATTGTTTTCAAATGCCTGCTGAATGTTATAAACTGATATTTCTTAAAGGATATAATATGGGAGCAGAAAGTAAAAGTTCTTGAATCAGTTGCCCCATTTTATTTTTTCATTAAATATAGAAGTGCTTCAGGGTAAGATACATTTAAAATAACAGGAATAGTTCAAGCTGTGAAACCTGTAGCTTAGAAAGAAAACTTTATTGGAAAATAGTCAAGTTTCCCACTGGAGAAATGTTTGAATAGTTTCTCAATTTAATGGGTTCATAATGTCATATGTCATACTTGACTTCCTCTTGTTCCCCATTTTTTATGGTTAGCTCATGCTACTACCCAGGCTAGTCTTATCTCACTGTACCCCCAAGACCTGCAGTAGAGAGAGCACAGTTATCCTTTCCCCAGGAAAGAAAACAGTTCCTTTCCCTCTAGAAAGGCCTCTTCTGATTATTGACACCATTTCCCCCAATACTCTTTGGATCTTTATTCCATGCTGCTGTCTGGGCTTCTGGAGAGAAGAGCTGGTACCACCTGACCTCACATCCAGAGATAAGCAAAGCATGAACAATGAATTATACCTTTGTCCTGAGAAGGGATAATGGGCACACCTTTCTCAGCAAACATTGCTTTGAAGTCAAACCTATCATTTCTCATGATGTTTACAACATACAGCATGCAGAGATCCCCCAGCTAGTCCTGGAATGAGAAAGGGTTTAATGACATTGTCATCAGCTTAGGCCCAGCACCATAACTGCATGGCTAGATGGCTTTTAGGGTTTGGACTGAAACTCCTGCATGTCACTTATGCCATAGAGAAGAAGTGTCTCTGCCTGGGGACTTGTGGCAGGTCTCTGTGTTACACAGGGCAGCACCCCTGTGACCAGAATCCTGCTCAACAGCTTGGTCTCCTGCAGAGAAATTATTCCAAGCTTTTTCTGGCAAAGAGAGTGGCTAGAAAAATGACACTGACTTTCCACATGCAGTACCTCCTGGATTTGGGGATGAATGACACAGTGATAAACACATGACTGTCAAAACACTGCCCACCAACTAATGCTGCATGAGATGGAAATTTAGATTGGGGTTGTGTTGAACAACATTAAGAACTCAGGGTAAAGCAGATGAGCTCTGGAAAATGCCCAGATGTGGGTGTGCTTGGAAATTCTGCATGCGGGCACTGACACCCTGGTGTTTCAGCAAAGAAAATCCTAAGAGTTGGCCTAAATCTAGAGTTGTCTAATCACAGACCTGCTGAAGGCCATTAGGACCGCTTTTCCTGATGCTGCATTAGGGTTTTTTTTTATTAATAGAAAAGTTGAAAAGTTTGGTCTTTAAACAAATCTTGACATTTGCTTTATAAGATGTGAAGGGGATCTGCAATGTAGTGCCTCACACATATTTTGAGACAGACAGATGCACAGAAAGGTAAAAATTAAAGTCAGCTCTTGCAAAATTACCATGAAAATGCTCTATTCCAGCACAGTTTCTCTTCTGCTGTGCCATTTCATTTGCTGCCAGCCTACAGTTAGATCTACCCCCTCATGTGACAAGAAGTAGTGGGTAAAGTCAGGCAAACAACACAAGCCTTTGTTTTTGATCCCTGCAGGATCAGGGCCATAAAATGTGAAATTTTGATGCATAATATGTGTACATACAGTTACACATATGATATTTATACGTAAATTTTTATGCATGCATAAATAAATTTATACGTGCATAAAAACATAACAAATTATACATTTGTTTTATTTTTCTTCCTGAGCCTGCACACTCAAATACAACAAAAATCCTCGTAGTTTCACCTCTCTCCCTAGCAAACTTTTAATAGTTGCCTTTTGCAGTGATACCTCCTCTTAATATGACTTTACTGTTGTTACAAAATATACTAAACATAATTTACTAGTATGTCTTGAAGTATCATACATAATTAAACAAACAATGCTGTCAAAATAAATTTTAAAAAAGGGCATGCTTTCTGATGATAAACCATTGTTCTTAATAACTGATAATCTTATTTTCTTAGTAATTTACATAATCCAATCAATTCTCTGAACAGTTTTCATCTGAAATTTTGAAATTTTGAAAGATATGTAACTTTGATATTGAATTTCCACCCACAGGGTAAGCTATGAATGACTACCATCAATCAACATACTAAAACTTTTTAAAAAATATTTTATATTTGGACAAACTATGCTTGTAATAGCTTTATTTGTCATTGCTTTATGTGTCTATAAACACACAGAGGCAGGCATGGGTACCTATGCACAGTGCCAAACCCAAGCCCCAACAAGGTGTGATTGTAGAAATGTGAGAAACCTCTCTTTTGTAAGGGAAGATTTACAGTCAGTCTTGGAATGAGCTTCCTGCTCACCATCTGTGTTGGAAAGCTTTGAGTGGGTCAAGTATGCAAAGCTTTTCTCCTTGACTATGAAAACAAGAGCCCATTCCCCTCCCTGGATGCAAAATGACAAGCAGGCTTCTAGCACAATTCTCCCTGATGGGGTGGCTGAAGTATTTAGGAAAAAAACTCCCAAATTTGGAGACTTTGCAGCACCAAGCACAGCTCCTACCCCTAAACTGAGCTCGGGCAGTCAGAGCTGTGCCCACACAGCTGTGAACACATCTGGAGAGGGCAAATATTTGAGTCCAGGGCAGAAAAGAGATGCCCTCACCCATGCCCAGAGACTTGTGCTCCAGGCACACATATGCAATGTTCAGAGCTCTGCATACTGCTGATTTTAAGCCAAGTCTCTCTGACAAAAATTTTCAGCTGTTTGCAATATTCTCTAACTCCAGCCCATTAGACTGACATTTTTCAATGTGCGTACCTGAATAAGGCTGATTTTATGTTTAAAAAGCATTCTCATATAGACTTGTGTAATGTATAGCTATGTGTATACATTTGTATAAACACACATATACATTCCAAGAGAATTTCTGAAGCTAGTAATTAACTTCATTTTTCCTAAAATCTTTACATAGATTTCTCAGTGAAATTAATTAAAATATTTACTGAAATATCTAAACAATGCATTATTAAATTGATAGGGTCCAGCAGTCTCTATTTTAGCACTTTTTTAACAATTTACTAAAAAAACCATTATCCACAAGTTTAAGTTGCAATGAACAGATGGATGACAAACGTATGCACAGATGAATTTAGTGACAAATCCCTGTATCTAATTTTTATGCTCAAAACATAATACCACAGTGTCAAACATAATCCCTAGAGAATTCTAGCACTGGGAAGGGCACCTCCCCTCATTTTACTATAAAAATGACCCTTGATTGCTGAGAACTCTGTCTAAGTTACTCTGTGTGACAACAAGCTCTGTGACCTCAATCTGAAGCAGTGCTGCTGGAAAAGTGGGAAGGAAAAATTGTGGCTTTCTAATAAGGACACCCTAATACCTGGCTGAACTGTGAGCTTCTAATTGGTCACCCTATGGCAGTTAACAGACAGCTCCCTGCTGACTTCAAAAGACTGGCCTTTTGCAGCTGAGGGAAGAACTTTGTAATGCTTCTGTTAAGAAGCAAGATGCCAGGACATCCCTCGCTATTGCACACGTAGAATGAAAAAAAAAAAAAATAATGAAATGTGATGCTGTAAAGAAATAGAAACATCATCTTTCACTGTCTCAGACCTTGCTTTTCCCCATATCTGGCAGCAAAACAGAGAGTTTGGAGTCAGCTATACTGTCTGTCACCTCAACAGGATCTGTAATGAATTTGCACATTTTACTCCAACTACTGTATATCTAATCAGAAAAAGATGTCTCCATATCTCCCTGATCTAGCGCCAAATAGTAAAAGGTGATTCCTTATGTTAACAATTTCAGCAGAATGGTTTATTAAAACCAGATTTTAGGGTATTATAAAATGCTTAGAAGCCCTTTAAAATGTCAACCAGGATCCCCAGAGACTGCGTAAAATGTCAGCCCAGCTCAAGCGCCTGTTTTAAGCAGAATGAATTAGCAGCGTGCTGTCGGAGGTTGTTATCCAAAACAATCAGTTAAGAGGGAAAACATCAAGCTCCCTTTGTACTTTCTATATGAAAAGGGCCATTCAGAATGATCTTGTAGATTTCTGAAGCTGATTACTCAAAAACAGGTTTAACCAGGTCTACTCTCAATTTAGAAACAGACCAAAACTATTACTGCCCTGTCCTCCGGCTAATCACATCATACACCTCTGACCAGTATAATCACTTTTAACCAGTATAAGGTTATATTGCCATCAACATAACCAATTTAGCCTTCTAATCCTGTTCCCATAACTAATCTAATCATCTCGTGCCACCCTTTAAATCATGGGTTAATATCATCACATCTGCCATCCATGGCAATACATTTTGCTTCTCCAACCAATTCATCTCATTTCCACTTGCCCCCTGCTAACTTTTCATAATACCACTCTAATCAAGGTAAGCCTCAAACCTCTGACCATTCTAAGCTTGGCATATTTACCAGCCCTGCAGCTGGTTAACGCTGACATTATAACTGCACTACAACTCTTGAGCAGCCTGCAAAACCAGTGAGATCTGCAGCACAGGTAAACATGTTCCCTGCTTAGCCACTGGCCCAAGGGATGCTTGGGTCCTGTAGCTGTTTTTGCTGGTAAAAATGCAATATCTCTAATTTGGTTGCAGATGTATTATATTTCTGCTGAAAAGTAATTCACTGGCCTCAGTGAGCTTCATTATTCACCTACTGTATCATCCAGCACACCACAGAGGAGTAACTTAGGACAGAACATGGTCCTGAGAATCTGATCAAATAGTGAAAAACTTTCATCAAAGTTGGAAGACTTTGGCATGAGATTCAGCAGATGATGTTCATGAGAAATACTGATCAGGATGTGAAGAGCAGAGAACATGGAAATTAGGGTTTTTTTAAAATTCTTTTTGATATATGGAAGAATGAATAATCACACACTGTAGGAGAAGATCAGGTTCGAGAACCTGAAGGTGCACAGATCCATGGGACCTGCTAAGATGCATCTGCAGGACCTGAGGGAACTGACAGATGAATGGGTTAAGCCACTGTTTGTGTTGTTGGAAAAGCTGTGGCAGTGTGGTGAAGTTACCACTCTCTGGAAAAGGAGAAATATAACCTCCATATTTAAAAAGGAAAACCTGGGAACTACAGGCTACTCCATCTCTCCTCTGTGCAGGGCCCAACCACCACCACAATCTCAATAATTACAAAGACACAAGGATATTTCAGGTTGTGGTTAATACATACTGCTGGGCAGCACAGGGGAAACTCATACCACTGTTTTCTTGGTGCAGTGACTGGAGACCAAGAGAGAGAGACGCAATTCTGCTCTTTCGGGTGCTCAGCTAAACTCAGAATCTTTGCAAACTTTGCTCTGGGAGGGCAGAGCTCTGTCCTTCTTACCTAGTATCTTGCTGATGTTGGAGTTGTGCATGTCAGGGAAGGCCTGAAGGATCTTCCTCCGCTCGTCCTTGGCCCACACCATGAATGCGTTCATTGGGCGCTTGATGTGGGGCTCGTTGCTACCACGTCCTCGGGATTCCCGGTAAATCCGAGACTCTGAAACCCCTGCACTTCCTAAAAAAGAGGAAAAAGTTTCCAGCTTGTGTTTCAATATGCAGCTTCCTCTGCCACCAGTAACCAAGGTCAGGCGCTGCACATTCTACAAGTCAGTATTCACAACAGGGTTAATACATTGTGTATTGCCTGGTTTAGTTATTCTATTAATTCAGTATCACATAATATAGACCTGGTAAGGACTTTTGATTGTTTTTTAATACAAAGTACTAAACAGCTTTTCTAAGCCATCTTTTACTGCTTTATTACATAAAGCAATATATACTTATCAATGCAGGTTTACTGTTTATTTTCTTCCTTTCTTGCTCACAGAATGCTGGTCATATTATGTCACCTATCTTCTACCTTTCCTGAGACAGAAAGGAGGTGATAGATGGCAGTACTGGCGTTTCTTCTTAAGCAATTCTCTAACTAGCAAATGAATATTTACATACTTGCCTGTTTTAGTGCTTACATCTCCTTAACAATGTATGAAATAGCAGAGAAACAAATAAAACATTATTCTTGCTTCATCAAACCAACAAAGCTCCCACAGATGCAGAGCACACAGCACTTCCTGACGATCAGGTCTACACTTCATGGCTTCCTTGTGTGATCTCGCTTACCCCACGTACATTTGCCTCCTTTAGTCTCTTTTATTATCAGAAACACATTTTTGGTCCCATCTCAAGACCTTCGGTGGACAGAGGGAAGGCTAAAAATCATCTCCAGACCCAAAGTACCCCACAATTAATCACTTCGTCCTGCCTTGTTTCATAGCCACTTATTGCTAACACATTGTATTCCTCATGGGCCCCCAAAGCACTTGGATTCTCCCTCAGATCCTGCTGACACACACACACAAACTTGGAAAGAGGGAAAAGCCATTTATTTGTACTGACCGTCAGAATCCCCACTCATGTTGAAATCCATCATCGCGTGGCTGAACTTCCCATCTTCACTCTGTTTTACTGCCAGCTGCTGAGTCAGGGTCTCCAGTGTTGTTTTGTCCTATATGGGCAAAGATGACAGGATTTGGATCAGGAAAATAATGAAATATTTTAACTCCAAAGTTTGTATGTTATTTAGGAGGTTAACAGGGAAGCTAAATAACTACTGACAACAGTTTACTGAGCCATGTATTGAAGAATAAATAATAATGCTTTTTCTGGAAGAGACAGGGTTACAGACTCTACCATAAAGTCCTTTTTAAAACTTGCTTATTAGCTAATGATAAGCAAACTCCATAGTGTTGAAAAGATTGGCTTAGTTAGGCATGATAAAATTGGCTGCACATCTGAAGAATACTTCAACTCCCTGTGTTCCTGGGACTGTAAAGCTGGCCTGGAAGTTTAGGTGATACATGCTCTTTTGCAATGTATTTATTATTTCACTCTATTTCTAGCCTGCAATCAAAGTGCAGAGACATGGATGGCTTTGCTCTGTTTCCTTTTTAAAAGGCAGTATTTTAGGAAGCAGCCCATAGGGCAAAAAAAAAACCCAGTTCAAACTTATTCATGTCTTGGGAAAGGTCCAGCCTGAGTTAAGCATGATCCTTGGGCAGCAGTTTGTGTTCTTGTCCAGACTGTTTTGTCCAACCCTACTAACACCCCGTCTATCATTCATCTGGTCAGAACTAACTGTGAACCCTGGATTGCAACAGGCTGGTGTGTGCTGCCAATTAATCTGTCAGGCTGCAGTGGTGTCTAAAGACACTGCCAGAACAACATGCTAGGGCAATTAATTCCAATGTTCTCTTCAAGAAAACACCTCACTTCCCCCTGAATTGTTTGACTTTACAAACACAAAGGTGTTCCATTTTCCAACTGTTTTTGTTTTCCCAATGACTTTTGCTCATGAGCATTCTATCTTCCTGACAATCACATGTTTAAAAATAAATCTTTCAGGGAAGCAATACTAACATTTCAAAATCTCAGGCACTGTGCCTTTTGCAAAGCTAAGAAAACGACTTGATACAGCACGATAATGAAGTGGCTCCAGTCAAAAAAATTCTTTTGAGCTTCTTCCTGAAAGAAAAGATTTCTGTTTCCTCACTCTATTCCACTCCTGTTGACTGTAAAAGATCAATAAACTAAAAAAACTTTCAGTTTTCACATGGCAACTGTTCCATGTAGCCTAATAATGTCACTGGGTTGTGTTACACAAGAAAACAGAAAAGAGAACAATGTGAATACAGAAATGCTCCCTGCAAAGTGATGTCCCTGCATCTGCAGTTCAAAGAATGGTTCAAATTCATGTAAATCACTGCACAAAGATTTTCTCAAGAAGAGTTAGAAACAAGGCTAATCTGCTCAACTTTGTATGCTCACGGAGTTTAGGGAACATGTGGTTAGCTTTCCTATTCCTCACATTCATTTTCACTACGAATCCCTTTCACACTCCTGGTGCTCTGTCTATACCCTGACACTTCACCATGGAAAGCATGCAAGATGAGTTATCCTCTTGGTTTTTGCAGGAAAAGCTCACGCAGCAGACTCAGCCTATCCTAAGCAAAAGGGTTTCCATAACACTACGAGGCACAGGAGATCCAGAAAGCTTGGAGAAGCTTCAAATAAGCACCTGAACTACTCAAGCATTTAGCTTTACCAAACTCTTTGATCCACCATTTTTAACTCAGCTCTCATTTCCAAAGCAGCCTGTCAGAAGTCAAAAAGTCAGGAAAAAGTTGACTTTGTATTTCTTCCAAATCTATTGCAGATATATAATGGAAGTGAACAGTTTTTCCTCAGGAAAAAAAATCTATTTACTGTCAACTTTATAGTGCTGGAGTTCAAAAATTTTTATGTCAGGAATAATTTTAAAACATTGCCACCAAACTAGAGTGTAAAAGAGTATTTTCTCTTGTTGGCTGTATTATGGGGGAGGAGAGTTACTCTGCTGCAGACTTCTTCTGAAGCATGTGTAAACCTCTTAGAAAAACAGAGCTGAGAGCACAAAGGGCATGGGCTTAACAGCTTCTTCTTAGGGCAGTAAATGCAGCTCCTGGAGTCAGAGGCAGTTCCATCCCCAGCCACACTCTGCTGACATGATCTGATTGAGTCCCGAGGTCAGTGGCTACTCTGGAATGCTGCCTGTGAGGCACACTGCAGGTATGGCTCGTTCATCAGAGACTGACTTTACAAGCCCACAGAGCCTCTGCCACACTCCACCTTGGGCAGAGTTTAGCATTTGGAGGTCCAGCCATGCTGGATGAAGTGAGGGAGCACAGGTGTGATGGGATTATGTCAGATGAGCATGGAGCTCCATGCAGCCTCTGTGCATGTGATGCCTTAAGTTTTAGATATCATGCTTTTCAGATTCTGGGCTGCCTGGGGGTGCAGATCTGAGCCTCATATTAAGTGTTTGTAAGCTCTCCTCACAAAGTAGGGAGACAAAACATCCTTTTCCTGCTGCACACCAAGGACAACTTTGATGGCCAAAAGCACAAACAAAGTTGGTCTGAAGGGATTAACACGAAGATGGGACCTCACAACCTGAAACTGTAATTGGAAAATTTAACCTCAATATGCAAATGGACCAAAACTTACAAATGTGTGAGAATTCATGACCACTCAGCGATTTTGTGACCATTCTAAGTCCACCTTGGGTGTAGCCCTGGTCAGGCTCTTGTGTTGCCCAAGGCGTACCCTGAAGGCCTTTCAATAAATATCTACTTTATTCTCCAGCTCTGTCCAGTCTCTGCTCCAGGTCAGCCTTCCCAAGGCATCACATGGAGGTGGCTCTCCAGAGAACTGTAACATGATGAACACTCAAATCATCCTTTTAAAATGGTGACAATTTATTCCTTGCTACCTAAACGTGTAATTCAACCACCAATGATAAGATGGCAGCTAAAAAGAACTTCTGCATGACATCGCTCTTGAAACAGAGGATCAAAGCAGCCAGCTGAACTTTTAATATTGTTAATATTCAGAAATGTTTTAAGTCTAAAAGCACAAAGGCGATAATAAGTCTAAGGCCTGCTCTTGCCTGAGCCTCTGCAACAGCACATGTCCTGTGAGGAAAGGCTATGGGAATTGGGGTTGTTCAGCCTGGAAAAGAGAAGGTTTTAGGGTGATCTAATTGTGGCTTTCCAGTATCTGAAGGGAGCTGACAAGAAGGATGAAGAGAGATTATTTACAAGGGCCTGGAGTGACAAGACAATGGACAATGGCTTCACACGGAAAGACAGTAGATTTATATCAGATATTAGGGACAAATTCTTTGCTCTGAGGGTGGTAAGGCTTTGGATCAGGCTGCCCAGAGAAGTTACAGATGTCCCATTCAAGGAGTTGTTCAAGGCCAGGCTGGATGGGGCTCTGTGCAACCTGGTCTAGTGGAAGGTGCCCCTGCCCATGACAGGGCACTTGGAGGTATGTGATCTTTAAGATATATTCCATCTCGAGCCATTAAAAAAACTAACCACCCAACTGACCCCCCTCGAAAGTGCAAACAAAACAGTATTAGGAGAGCTGAAGGAGATCAGCAACACCCTGGCAGGATGCAAAAGCCTGACCAAAGGTCAGCAGTATTATGATTTCCTGTCCTACGCTGATTTTTCCCAGTCTTGACATTGAGAAACACTTTTACAATTACTAAATGTTTGAAAGTGGCTAAGCAGCAATCCCATGTTGTTTTGCCTGAAAGCATTCAGTTGATGACTTACTGCTTTTCATTTGATGGAAGCACCTATTTACCTTTTCTACAGAGTCTTTCAGTTTATGGACAAGTATTTATGGAACCTCCAAAGAAACAAAGGAGAAGTTTTTTTCTTCTCTGACACCAAACAAACTGGCAACCTGCTGATAACTGCTATCCCAGCCTCCCCTCACACAATCATAGAACCACAGAATGGTTTGGGTTGAAAGAGACCTTAAAGATCAACCAGTTCCAACTGCACCTCACCAACCCACAACAGACAAGGACATCTACATAATAACTTCAGACAAGAAGTCCACAATGATTTGAAGTTCATACAAAACCAGGACCTATTTATCATCATTATCATAACTCAAAATCAAATTACACGTTCCCAAAACTGCCACCACTCTGCAGTGTTGGATTAGCTGTTTAAACAGCAGCAAGATGAGGCCCCACCCAGTGACAACAGGTGGTTAGAAGTATGTTGAATTCAGCAAAACATCCCTTTGTTTCAGGTATGAAATGCTCTTCACCTCATGAAAATGCCAGGTGGCATCTACTGCAGCCTAGAACTAATATTGCTGGGAACAACAGGCAAGGTTGGTCCAAACCCAGGAAAGATGTGTAAAGAATTGCTTGTGAGACAAGCAATTCTAAGAATTAGACAGCACAAAGCAGCAAAAACAAATAGCAGGGAGCACTACTGTCCTTCCAGGAGAAGAAGCATAGCCATCTCTTGCTAAACATGAAGTGATTTCGAATTTCTGAATTTTGTATCAGACCTCAGAAGGCTGAAAGACATTTCATAAATATCTTATTTCTTTATGAAGGGCTCCCTAGTCATAATTTATATTGGATTGTAGGAGAGACTCTCTGCAGGGACAGCAAGAGCTCTGTTGACTAAATCATTTAAAATTCTAATGGGTAAACCAGAGAAGATAATACTGTAGAGAGCCTTCAATCTCAAAACAGCCCAATTGTTCAAGGTATAACCAGAGAAGTTTAATCAATAGCCACAATGTGATGAGAAGTTTCTAAAACTTTATTAATCAGAGAAATTACCCAGCCAAAGAAGACTGACTTGCACCACAACTCCTAGGAGTGCTCTAATTATATTTAAAAGAACAAAAACACATACACACATGGAATATGTCATGTAAAAAAAAATATATTAAAAATGACTAAGCACCACAAGTCAGACTCAGTTTTGTGGTCAGCTGCAAAAGTTAGTTGGCTCTCTGTCATGGATAGCTGTCGTAGTTTAACAAAACATTGATCTAAAAATGACAAGAACTTGGTTGCAGTCTCTTTCATAGAAGAAACATAAAACAAGAAGAGTCAAAACATATGTAGAACAGCCTGATCCTGTTTGCCAGAACTCCTCCCACTACTACATAAAAGTGAAGCAAAACCTTGGAATGCTTGAGAAATAAAAACATCCTGATAGATTTGCCTGCTGCCCTCCGCCCTCACTGCTCCCATCTTGTACCGGTTCATGGCACCAGTGCTCAGGGTGCACCTGAGACCATTTACACATCTACATTCCAGAAGGGCTCCACAGTCCTCCCAGAATACTGTGAATGCTGGGCATATGGCCGTGGATCCCTCCTCCCCCTCTCTGAGACATCCTTTTGGCTGGGGTGTTTGGCAAACTCTGCCGGCACTCTGAACTCCGTTGGAGTCGCGTTTTGGCAAGAGCTGTTTTTCCGATTGCATAATTCAAGGTTAGCATTTTTACTGAGGCAGTCCACTCTCCACTTTGCTGCTCCCCTCACCCTACCCCCAGCTTCCCTGACAGGAATGTTTCTCCTCTCAGTTTTGATGCCTGCAGAGAGAAACAGCCAATGCAGAATTGCCGAGGAAGAGTGTTTCAGGAACATAACATCGTATTCCCACTTTTCATATCCCAAGGGAACTGAAAGGCCAGGCAAAAATAAAGGTGGAGAGAGCCAAACACAGTTACCTGCAGAGTGCAAGGAGAAACTTGTTGATCATTTCTTGCACCTAGGAATTCCACACACACAGATGGACACAGCCTGCTACCTTTGCTCAGTGTCAATACATTAAAAAGAAACAGATGGTTGTCTGCTACTGTCCTTTTGTGTGTCTCATTTCTTCCCTTCCCCTCCAACTACTGTTTGTCCAGCTATTCCCCAGATCTAAATGCTAAAGGTGGTATTTTCAAATAGAATTGAGTTTTGAGGAGGTAGTTTTTATCTTAGATTGATGAGCAGGACCTGGGACAGTGTCTGATGGGGTTTGTGGTACTGAGGCACATCTTCCCCAGCAAGGAAGGATAAAACACATACCTTGGTCAACATGCACCAAATCTTAAAGTTTGGGCAGATCAATTGCTATGATTGCACGATAAAAGTCCACTTTATGACAGAAAAAACATATTAATTATTAGACAAGCTGGTGGCACCAGGTGTTACCCACTCTACCCTGTGGTATTTTCCTCAGCTCTCTAAGAAGTTAAAGAGTTTTACACTCCATCCAACATGAATGGACACTTTGTAAAAGCAATTTTTCTCTGCAAACCCTCTGCCTCTTGTAGTAATAAACATCAGGATAGCCTGAGCTCTAGAACTTCCATCCACAGTCTTACAAATGTGGAAAACATGAGGTAGGCAGGCATTACAGATGACAGAGAGCTGGTAGAACTTAAAGGGAACAAATGGCAATAGTGAGAGCTGTGCCCAGAGGTTTGCACATGATGAATTATTTGCATTCCGGACTCTGCTGCTGCATATTAATGCCATGGTATTTCAAAACAGGTACTGTGCACACTGTCTATGTCCCAGTCCAAACCTTGTTACAGCCCAGATCCTGTTACACCTCTAACTGCTGTAGGAGAATTTCCAGCTGTTTTCAGAGAGATCTTTGATTTAGATTTGGGTCTTTCCATGTCACCTTGCCCAAGTGTTCTTCACTCATCAGTGAACTACCCACAACATTTCACAAAGAAAGGCAGGATTATTAACTGTTTACCAGAAGGGAAACTGAGTCACACATTATGGGACTTGCCAAAGTTTTCTTAGTAAGACTGATACATATTTTAGTAACTGAAATTAGCACTCCTGAATCTTACAAAAAAAATTACCATCTCAAGCTTGTAATTTCTTTATGAGTATGGAATTGTGACTCTTGCTGATGGCACATGGTACCAAGGAAAGCAAAATAAAAATAAAGCAGTTATAGATCCACCACTGCAATGGACCTTGCTTAAGTAACGCCTGCAGGGCTGTAAAACTCATAAAAAGCACATGCATAAATGATAAAATAGAGTGAGACTTTCAAATGTTGACTCAGTAATTGTTAAACCCCTTCTGGCTGCACAATTTTATAGTCTTCTACTATACTAATGAAAACGCAAGAAACAACAAAGAAGGGGTTTAGCCTTCCAATTATATAAACTCTGTGGACCACCAAAGAAGATGAAAGATTATTTATAATGTCACAGCAAGTTATCATTTGGGAGATTTTTTTGTTGTTGCATCAAAGTTGAGTATGAAGAAACAATGCATTTACCACCCCCTCAGCTCTTTCAATCTTGCTTATCCAAGATCTCTATTTTTCATGGAATAATCCACCCACAGAATCTAAAAACAGCATTGGAAACAAGAAAATAAAAGAACATTCTTTATTTGTGGATCTTTCTGATTTTATGGTACTTCTTTCAAAATTATGACACGCAGTCTAAGTTGGGGCTACATCAGTTGCTAGAGGAACCATATCTTTTGGTTTACAGTACTTATTAAAATCCATATTGCCTTAATACTGCCTAGAAATCATTGCATCTGACTTGCAATCTACATGAAGTGTTCTACAGACTCAGTAGAGAGGTTTCTTGTGAGGTGTTATAGGGGAAAGATCAGAATGACCACAAAGACCTAGACATCTAATTACTCTTCTCTCAGGAACAGATGGACACCAATTCACAGAAAGAATTTGCTGAAACTTATACAGTCATTTTTCTTTGTTGTGTATTGTGGACACAGGGCTTCAGTTTCTAGGGGTTCTCAAGTTATTATCTTTAAAAGCACTGGAGGCATGACAGAGTCCACTGAAATAAAAAGAGGATTTTCCTCTTTTAATAACTTGGCAAGAGTCAGGCCCCTAATGTATTGCGGGGTTTTCAAAAATTTTTTTGTTTGGTTTTTTTGTTTGTTTGTTTTTGTGTTTTAAGATTCTTTATTTCAGAAAGAAAGAAAAATTTACTTAATTCATAAAGTGTATCATTTGGCTTGGAAACAAACTGATGGGGAAGTAGCAATTCTAGAGGACACTGAGGTCCTGCTTTTCTTTTGTTGTGGTCTCTGAGAGACAGAGCAAATCAGGACTTTTACATGAAAATGCACATAGGATTGGCTCAGCCCATTATTTTGAAGAAGGAATAAAAAGGAAAAGGAAATCAAAGCAGAATGATGAGATGCTGTTTCCTTCTTAGGAAAGTTGTTACAGCACAGGCACAGGCACTGACCTCAACCAGATCCAGCTGTAATCTGCTGACTGCAAATAGGTTAAGAGTTCCATGACCCAGTTTCTCATCCAGACTGCTTCTTGGGCTGACATGGCCTGTAACTCTCTGTGAATTGTTCAGTCACTGCACCTTAATTTCCTGAACTCCACAGGATGGAGATAGTGATGCTTTCCCACCACTGTGAGGAGTTTTGAGGTCTCTGGATGAAATGTGCCATGTAAATTTTAATCAGGGACTTCACAGCAAGTCAGAAAGCAGTGTGCTGTCAGCTGATCAGCGCGGAAAGAAAACATTAACTGGGGAGAGAGGTGGCACACTGAAAACGAAACAAGAGGAAAATCACAACCCACACAGGATTTCCTGGGAAGGAGGGTCTGCATGCATGCAAAGAGAAAGCAAGAACACAGTCTCTGCTTTCCTGGCAATTGTTTCATAAACAATGGGTGACTCAACTGCAAAGCAGTGGTACAGCCATTACAGACTACTTTTTTTTTTCTGTTTTTCCCTAGAAGGTATTCAAATTATGAAGGCTGATGTACCTTTGCTTACACTTCTTCCAGCCCTGCTGAAGAGGTCAGGCTGATTCCTCAGGAGCCCAAATGGACACAATTCATAGAAGAATCAGGCCCAGCCTCTGTTACACTGAAGAGAGGTACTGCACTGATGCTGGAGTCCATGAATGTGGTGAAAGCCCTACTGACTTGAGACATGTGATTATGTAAAAATAATAAAAAATCTCAGGAAGTAATAAGCTCTCATGGCTGTGGGGCACAGCTTAGAACTTAAACCCAAGGACTCAAAAAGCTCAAAAGTCGTAACGAGAATTCCCCATCACTCATATGTTTGTTCTTTCAGGAGGAAGTTGATCCATCTTTATTGGGTTTCATAAAACTTCCACAACAGTATAAACAGCTACAGTCCTCCCTGACCCACACTAGGCTGTGAATGTTTCCAATCTCTGGCCTTCGGAGTGAACAAAGTCTTAATTCCCACTTGGACTTCAGCAGCTACTGTGGGTTTAGGGCTCTTCCCTTGCCTCTCTGCCTGCTGCTCTCCTTAACTTCAACTGGAGTTTCACACACACATCTGTGGGCAGAATCCATCCCTCCCTCTGTAGGCTTCATTTTTTATGAGCTAACCCTGCCCATGCAGCCCTGCCGTCACACGGCACTAAGGACACACATAAATATCCATACTTAATCTTGTCTTTGAAAAATGCATCTGGGCATTTAATAAATGATGGTCGATCAGGAGGGGGAAAAAAAAAAGCAGTGTTTTAAAATGAAGACGTAAAATCCTTGGGGGAATAAGAAAAGTCCTTACTGCAGAATCTCTCCCTCTTATGTGTAGGCACTTGCTAACTGAGAGTAGTGGCATTGTGACAAAGGCAGCCAAACCAAAGGCAGGCTTTACTGAAGGAAAAGGGGGGAAGGGAGTTCTTCCACTGGCCATCTGTGAAAACAAGGCATGTGGCCATTAAATGCAGAGGCTGTAAATATAAATATACACAAGCTCCACAAAGCAAATGAAAAAAAAAGAAAAAAAGAAAAAAAAAAAAAGGAAAAGAATGGGGAGAGGAAAGGAGTGGACAGATAATACATGGATAAACTTTCAGCTGGAGTGAATCAAAATGTTTATTGCTTAATGTGCTTAATGTTGGGCAAAACCAATTCTGATCTTTGCAGCATGAAAGCCTGACCTGTGTTTTTTTAACTAAATTTGTGAAAAGTTTCAGGAGAAATTGCAGTGGGTACAGTAGCCCTGTTGAACAGGACTCCTTGACCATGATGATCCTGCTGAGGCTGCTGACTGGGCTTACTGGAAGTCTGACATCTGGGTAATGGATGGGTGATGACATAATACCTGCTTGACTTGTCAAACATTTTGAAAAGTTTTGTGCTCTGTGCTGATAGCAGGAACAAAGAGCACTGCAATCCCCACACAAGAATTTCTGCTGACCAAGAACTTCAGTGAAACAAACTTAGAAAGAGAGTAAGGAGAGATGTAATAAGAGGGGGATATACAGTTGTTGGGATAACACATTAACTTCTGTGCTGTGGGACTCTAACAGGTCATTGTCTGCAGGACACAACCTGGTCCCCACACTGTACAACCATCAGTCCAAAGGGATCTCTGCTCACACTGCAAGGAGAGAACAAAAATATTACAGTGATCAGCTCTGCTGAAGATTTACAGGCCAGTGGGGAACAGAGTGGGCTACAGGATGTACCCATTAGGTCTGCTGAACTTGCAGGGAGAAGTGTGGATGTGTTTAATATCTGTGGGTGACACAGCCTCTGCTAGTCCTTGAGAATGCTGAAATAAAATTTTCCAGTAAAATACGACGGAGATTATGAAATTGGGCAGGTTTCAACTCTTGCAAAGTGATTTGGCTTACGATGTTAGTGTTGTGCCTCTGGACTAATTTTCAGTGGATTTCTCCTGTTTGGGAAGCCTAGCTCCCACTTTCAATCATTACAACTTACTCAATCTAGTCTGACCCATAGTCTCTCAGTGTCTGCAGCAAGAACAGTGTTACAGTCTGTTCTACCAACCTTCTCTTTTCTTCTCCTGCCTGCCCTTCTGTCCTGCAATTTTCCCTTGACTTTCTGCTTCAAATCTAAGCAGCAGGGGAAGAAAAAAAAGTTATTGAAGCAAAATTCTCTACTGCAAGAAAAATTTAAATGTCATGTGTTAAACCAACTAGCCCTTATGTGTTTAGTAAAGTGAGCTCCAGTGTTTTATTTCTCAAAGGCAGCAGGAACTGCAGGTTTGAGATTCTTAATATTCCCCTTCTTCCCAAGGGGAGAGCAGGGACAAAATTAATTTCAGCTCAGCGGATCACAGTGGCTTCTCAAGAGTTAACTCTGCTATCCCCATCCATCAGGCAGCCAGCGAGGCATCAGAAGGAATGATGGATGTAAAATTATTACAGGGCTGCCACCCGATATACTTTCTGCCATTTGTAACTAACGCTGGAACTGACACACTTTTTTCATTATTAAACATCCACATTAAGTCAACATTGGTCACTGTCATTTCATGTTTGGCACTTTCTTAAGGGGAAGAGGGAGAGGTGGGGGTGGGAGTGGGGAGGATGGTGGGAGGAGGGGTGAGTGGGAATGGGAGGAAAGACATCTTGAACCCGGTGTTCCATAAGCATGAGTAATAGGCTCCTGCTTACAATGCTGGAATAAATATTGTTACAAATAGCTATTTAGTCACAACCCAGCAGACAAGTACATGTCAGAGCCTTTTAAAAGGACACACTCCAAGCAATAACAGGGAGAACTTGTACCACAGGTTGAGACACACCCCCAGCACGGGGATGGAGGGGGGTGTATTTGAATGCACTCAGCCTGCAGTGTGACTCCATCCCTACACATCAGAAAGGCTCCTGTGGCTGTGTGTCCTTACACAGCTGTCCCAGCCACTGCCAGCACTCAGAAATCAGTTTGTGCCTGTGCACACATGTCCAAATACCTGCTTGTGTGCCCTTCTCCTCCTCCTCTGCCACAGAGGACATCCCTGAGAGTCTGGCTGCAGTGGGGGAGTTCCTGGCTAGAGCTGTGAATGTTTGTGTTGGGCATCCCTGAAGGAGTGCACTGTAGGCTGGGATGCATGCACACACATGCTGGCTCTTTGTGTTTGTCTACATCTCCCTTGCAGTTTTGGGGCTGAACAGAGAGGCCAGAGTTCCCTGGCTGCTGCTGCCTGTTGTGGTGTTTACCCCAGCTGAGCTCTGAGCTCTGAGTATAATAGGTAACATTGTTTATGTATAGTACGTATCAAGCTATAATTAACTGTAGATGACAATTACAAATAAAGCTATGCTCTCGGGTTTCCAAGAAACCACAAAAACACACTCTTCTCATTTAGACAAGGAAAGGCTTCCAAGAAAAGTAATGTAAAAATATGTTTTACTGCATTTGCAATTAAAATAGGTTTTAGTCAAATCCACGTTCATTGTGATGCTCAAAGTTTTTACTGTAATCCTCTGAAAATCAAATCCGTCAAGATGGTCCAAGTTGGATGCCCAAAAAGTGACTCACCCAAATCATCTTAGCCATTTTTAAAAATATTTTCTTATGTATGACTCCTTTTATACAGTTTCGCTCTACTTCCCCAAAATTCCCGTCTGACTACTGCCTTAGCTGGCTGTCTGGCTGTCCACAGGGATCAACCCATCTGGGAACACGAGCAAGAAAACAGGACACATATGAAGAGCCCAAAGAGCTTTAACAGAGACTCCCAAAGATGATTTTCCAGCCCCAAGCCTGCCCAGCTACCCCTGGCAGACAAATCCCCACCAAGAGTCTCCCATATATGTTGGGAATGGCACAGAGCCCACCTCCACCGAAAGGCTGCAGAAGCAATTCTTGCAACAAAAAGCTCAGCAGTTCTCAGAGAATCATAGGTCTCCAAAAGTACACTACCCACTGCAGCAAAGAAGGGAGAAAAATGTGGGATAGCTCTGAATGAGTGTTTGTTACCTATAAATAATAATATGCATTTCAATGTACTAATATCCTCAGGGATACAGAGATATATGTTAGGTTAAGGCTCTCTTAATTCCACCCCACATCTCCAATTCTCAGGTCAGGAAGCAAAAGTTACAGACATGATGTCCCAAAAGTTCAGGGGCTGCCACTAAGTCCCATGGTGGGGACCTTGAACTTCTGAAAAGGGAAACTCCATAATAAACAAACCTGTAGCAGTATTTCTTGCTAACCACATTCCCAACTATCTAATTCTCTGCCTCTGAAAACAGAACACCAGAAAAAAATTAATTAAAAATGGCAATACTTGCTTTCCTCTCAGATCTTGCTCTTAGTGAGAAAACCTTAAACTCCTAGAGCAAAAAGACACAAAATTTAGGAGTTGGATTGTTAGTCTGGATATGAATTTCATATATTGAAATAAATCACAGAATCAATTAGGTTGGAAAATACTTCTGAGATCATCGAGTTCCAATCAGTGAGCCCCAATAAAGTTTTAGCATTAATTGTATCAAAATCCCCAAAGCCTACAGTTGCTTTAGAAAAATTTTCTATTCAGCAAACCATTTTTTCTTCCTGCTACCTTGTAAAAAGAACTCCTGTCTGCCCTCCACGAGCCCACCAGGAGGTATGAATTAGAGAGGAAAATAAACTTCAACTGAGGTTGAGGGTGTGAAGTGAAAACAGAAGGAATAAGGAGAATCCCAAGAATAGGAAAGTAACAGAATAAAGTGAATGCAGATGGTTCCACTCCTGTTACTTAATCAAAAGGCTGTGCAGAGTCACTAGAGCCAGCATAAAGTCATGTGTTAGAACAACAGCTGATCTGTATTAAAGAAGATTAACTCGCAATGCCATGGTGGAGGGCCTGGGATTATTTTATGTGCTTCCATTGCCGAACAAGCCGTCAGCACAATTACTGCCCTCCGATGTGAATGACTGATCTGTAACCACAGCTAAACAGCATGCTGCTTAGGGGCCTGGGTGCTTCATGAAGATGAATTTCCATACCATCAAAGTGCTTTTAATGGGCTTCCTGATCCAACCACAAGGCCTGCTTTGCAAGTATATAGAACTCAGGATGAAGGCTTCCTGTCCAAAAGGATTTGGTCGGTTGTCACTTGACAATTCCCAGCCAGCACAAGGGAGGAGAGGGGGGAGATAGGTAGAGTTGCCTCTGCTTTGGAGGATTTAAAAAAAAAAAAAAAAAAAAAGGAAAAAGAAAAAAAAAGGGTACAGATGCTTTCTGAATGCAACCAACTGCTGTATCCACAGCTGAATTCAATGCGCTTAACAAATAACGGCAATTTAGCTATGCTTGCGAGGAATAGCTTGAGTCACTTTGCATTAGCATCTGGCTGAGTGTTAAAGTCATTTCTACATGGGGAGCAGAGAAAAGGAATTTCTGCTCCGAGCATCCTTTCAAGAATGCTTAAATATTTGAATATAAATTCCTTTGTGCTTGTGATCACTTCTTCTTATATCTGACACTCTGCTTTTCCCCTTTCCCTTCTGGTGCTCTTCTCTGTGAAATGCCGTAAACATGCTCCATCCCTCTCTTTCTTTCTCTCTCCCCCATAGCAGCACCCTTATTCTTCTGAGAGAGACTGTGTGAACTGCCAGATACCTATCACACTGACCTCTTTTTTCCTTCCCCTTCCTCTCCAGAAAGTGCATGAAATTGGAGTAATTTCTACATCACTGACACCCAGGATAGGCTGAGGAAAAAAGTACAGCGGTGAGAGACTCACATGTACATTTAACATTCATTACACAGGCTGCTGGCTTCTCACAGCTTATTGATCAAACTCCATCTAAAACCAGGGAAAATGGAAAGCTATCCAAATTAGCAATCTGCTCATTCTGGACAATATTGTTTGACTCACAAGCTTCCTAGGACGACTGGATTTCAAGTTTCTGCTAAATAGCTGATCATTTTTATTCAATCTATTTATCTGCCTGTCTCAGTGAATTGCACAAGACCTTACAGTGGAAGTGGTTTCAATTAAATGCAGTTGACACCAAATGTGACAACAGAGATCCTTGTACTGCACAACAACAGGCTGTATCACCTCAGAAAATACTGCAGGGAAGGAGAGGAGCAGAGGAGAAAAGTCTTGCTAAGCATACGATGCTGAGAGACACACACCAGAGCTGAGATGTGTATCTTAGGTGGCAGCATTGTAAGGACAGCTCACTGTAAACGTGGCAGCAAACACTGGCAGGTCTATTTATCCTCCATAAGCCAAGGTAGTGCACAGAAAGACATCAGGCACTTACAGAGAAAAGAAGCAAATCACAACCTCACTGACACACATGACAGCTAGAGCACATACGAATTTTACTAAAGAATACCCACTTTGTTGGTATTTTGTTATAGCATAGCTTCACAGGCCAGTCCAAAAGCAGAAGGTGGAAAGGCCCATATGTTCTGCTGCCTCTAAGTTTCACTGCAAATATTTGGTGCAGTTTGTGTTGTCAATTCTCCGCTTTTCAATTTTGTTAAGTCATCTAACATGACATGACAGTGCTACATTGCAATGGTCACAAAATATCATATATGACGACCTCACAAGGCTAAATACCCAGAAGCTGAGCCTGAGTATCAGCAAAGCTTATGTTCCTAAAGGAGCTTGAATATTTCCAAATCCAGCTCATCTCACAAACACATGTAAGCATTTCCATAAAGCAAGATTTCCACTCAGACCCAGAGATTTCCAAGATCACCTTCTCTTAATACATGTTGACAGGCTGGAACAGAGAATTAGTGGTCTCCAAAGTTCTTGTGAGGGCTTTAACTATCTCTACCTCCTCCCCACTCTCCCCCAGGAGTCTCCAGGCCTCTCTTTCATGTCATCTTTTGGCTGTGGTTTCCATTTTGCTTTTCACTTTTTTTTTTTTTAACTATTCTGTCTCACAAACAGGGAAGGAAAAAACAGAATAAGAAAAAGGAGGATGAGAAGGAAGGAAAAACCCGCGTATCTGTGGGGAGAGGGACATGAACACTCTGACCCATTGCAGAAGGAGTCTGGGAAACTCACTTTTTCTGTCCTGCAGTTATTGAGACCCAGGCTGTTCACCACGGCCACCTTCCCATCCAGCACCTGCTGCTCCCTCCGTAGCTGCTCCTTCATCTGTCGGGCCTCCTGGATTGCCTTGGTAACAGCATCGTGGTCATTTAAATAACCTGACGACGTGATAGAAGAAAGGATGTCTTAAAAAAAGAAAGTTACAAGAAAACACTTTAGCTCTCGTCAGTGGAATGCAGTTCATCGTTATTAATGAGAAAGAGTTAAAAGGCAATGCCCACAAACCTGTCTGTGCTCTGTAATTCTGTTGTTGTTTATGGCAGAGCCACCTGGACATAAAGCACGAGAAACCTCGGTGCCAAAACTCTCATTCCTGCTATTTGATCCCATTAGTTTCAATATTTCCCTGACACTGCAGAGGTTAGCCCCGTGGTTTGTATGCAGCAGGATGTAACCGGATAAGAGTTAGGGGAAGCTTTGATCATGCCAGCAATCCCAAACTCTTAAAAATAGACCGTTTCATTCTTCCCCTTCTTAAAACTTGTGAATACATTAAAATAAACCACAGGTGGCGGTGGTTTGCTATACATATGAAATGCATAATGGCTGAGAAGAAAAACCTCATCCACTGAATACTCCCCACCACCACCTGTCATTCATAAATGTACAAGAAACCACAGCTACACGGACCTACATTCCCACTCCTATTCATGCTGCTAATAGTAGGTCAAATGTCCACTGTTTTGCTGCAAATTCACAGCCTAGGGCTTAGCCTTAGTAGTCACTGAATTATTTCCTTTTAAAATGTTACAAGCATCACCGGCACAGCTAATACTATTTAATTTTAAATGTTGACACTTTGTCATTTTTTTTCTCCTTTAGCGTACTGTAGATTATACTTATTATGATCTGCATGTGATTTGTAGGATAGAATACTGATGGGAGACTCCGAGCCCCGGTGTATTTTTCAGATATTAAAGTAGAGGCTAATATCTATCAACCTCCCTCTCCCCCTCCACATCCCCACACGTGTGCGCGCACACACACGCACACACACTTCTTTCTGTCTTTTAACTAGGGCATAAAAATGGCATAAAATGAATCTGTAATATGAAATTGCCCAGAAAAGGGACTTCTGTTTGTGACATGAGGCTAAATCTAACCAGATCCATTGGTGAATTGTGACAGATGGAGGGACTGTGAGACAGAAGGCAGGCACTAATCACACACAAAATGACCGGCTTGCCTCAACATGTTCCATGGATTCCAGCAAACTTTACACCCTAATCCATTTTTAGAACAAAAAACATCTGGGCCATAAATCCTCTAATCTGCCAAAACACGCTATTAAATCCCATGATTTGTTGAAAAACACTAAGATTAAAGAAAGGAAATATAAAATGGCTAACTGCCGTGTTAGGAAAGTGTTATTAATACTCTTTCTTTGTCTCAATTATGAATGTTCTGTTCCTAAAGAGCCTTGTCTAATCATGTCAGATTACACATCCCCGTTGTATTGCTAGACTCTTCTATCTGATCTGCTGATTGCCAAAAACGTGGGACATTGTCTTGCTGCTTAAAACATTTCTGAGGAAAAAGCTGATGTCAGATTAGTTCAGTGCTGTGCTGCTGTCAGGATTTTAGTTTGGTTTGGGGTTTGATTGTTGTGGTTTTTTTAGACCAGAGACAGAGTGGGACTGGTACTTCCGTCTCCCTTGGAGAACAAAAGCTAGAAAGAAAAGTTCCTGTGCAGTTTGAATATTGTTAATTGTACTAATAGCTAGCTTTTGGCTAAAACCCCAAGAACCCTGAGAGTTTTATATGAAATTACTTGAACCACATTGCTTTTATCAAACGACCCAGTTGAGTAATTCCCAGCCAATGGAATTCCAGTAATTCCAGTTTTCCCAGCATAAGGAAGAATATTGCCTACACTAGCACAGTGGTACCAGCTGATTCTTTTTTTTTTTTTTAATTTCCATTTTACCAACTTGCCTGGTTTCTTCCCCAGTTTGCATCTGTTAACCTTTGCATCTGATCAACCTTGCATGTAGTCAGAATAAATTAAAAAGGAAGCAAATAAACAAACAAACAGCAGCATTAGTGCTGCTTTTGCTGTTGTCTAGGTATAATACTTTCAATCTGTAACAGAGCCAAATTTGCCTAGAAACTGGAATTCATGCCCTTCTCCAGACTATTTGGCTTTTCCTGAATACTGCTATCTTTGAGACAGTTTGGCACATGACAGTGAATAAAAGCAAGCACTCCTTATGTTTTTCAGTAGCTGCCAAGATGCTGGTGTGCAGGGAAATGATTAATATAGAAGCGAGTTGAATGTAAATTATTGTTGTTTAGGGTAGGTGGTGAATTATTGACAGAGAGGGGAACTGCATTACATAAAATGAACTTAGTTCCAAGGATTGCCAAACTAGCACAGAGATGTTGCAGATAATGGCAAAGAGCAGAGAGAAGTTGTTTCTGTTTTTAGTACACGGACATATGCCTGTTACCAAAAAGAAATGCTTGGATTTAAAGTCATACATGAAGCCATGACATTTGTGACTGCTCAGTCTGTAGCACAATTTATATGCTATAGGGATAGCTCTGGAAAGGGCTGTGGAGCTGTATGCCTGAGCGCAGCTATGCTGATAATCTCTGAGGCTCTGAGCTCATGTCCCCCTGAAGAAAACTGAACAATACACAGGCATTTCTCCACGTCATAGGAGCCAAGGAGCCTCAGGAGCTGCTTTCAGAGAATAGCTTTAATTTGAACTTAATGGTGGTGAAAAGTGGCAGCTCAGCTGCATCCCAGCAAGGTGGGCTGTGCACACCTAGGACAGACAACCTGTGTCTTGTGCTGACAGCTCCAATCATTCCAGTGGTGGAGGTGACTGTCTGACAAATGTGTGTTTCCCAGTGGCTTTTTGCAGAGGGATTTATTGCTCAGGATGAGAAAGTGATCCAGTTTCCCTACCATGTTAGGAACCTTTGTAGCTTTGCTAAAACTGCTATCAAGATTTTTCATGGTGTAGCTCCTGCTGGAGGGGTGACATGAAATTCCATGCTCACTTCAAGATCACCAAATAGTTTCATCATGGCAATGAGTTCTACTTGCTGTAACTGGTGTTGGATCTGACCTAGCAGTTAGCAGGAGACTTTGTAGGGTGTTCAGGAGCTTTTCCTTCCTGCAGTCCTCCATTAAAGGATAAACCTCTACTAGAAGCACACTGTGTCCATCCAGCTCCTGCACCAGTTAAAGACAGCTTATCTTATATATACAGCATGCACAGTGATACTGCTCAGCAACCTCAAAAAGTCACTTTCTATATTTGTAGCAGAGAGATATACAGCAGTGAACTCTATGTCATTAACAATAACTTAAGTATGTTATCTTTTGCTCCACAGTTTTCCATGGTTTATTAATGGTATAACACATTAATTCTCCTTACAAGAGTGACCTTTAAAGCTCTGTTCATCCTCACAGCTTTTATCCAATTACATCATCACTCATTAAAGGTACAGCATTTCAAAATCTGCACCTTGTTAAAAGAAGTAAATTGTAGGGGTCTCAAACCTATGGAAAATGTCAGGTGTGTAGGGAAAGGAGATTGGAGGGGGGAGAACAGGAGATGTCTTGCCACTGAAATGTGAGTCAGATGCTTAACTTCCCATAGAAATATGATGTTCCCTCTACTCAAGGACAAAAAATCTTATGTGAAAAAAATGAAATTCAATGCATTGTGCATAGAGAACAGCAGGGTCAAGCAAGTTAAAGATGAAATACATTACTATCTATCACAGTTAAAGAGTGTAGGGTTAATAACAATACAGACACTAACAATTAGTAATGTGATATTTAAAAAATATTTATATAATTCTAATGTGTCATACTAAATAAGTTTTACTGCCTAGCACTGCTGTATCACAGACACAGCTTCTGATAGGTTTGACCTATGGCTTCTTTTCTGGTTTTTTGTGCTAGTCCTGAAAGTGGCCAGGCAGGAGATGCTTTTGGAGGAACACAACAGATAGTAGAAAAAGTACATCTGCCTCACTCAATTCCCAAAACGGAACTTGATTTACATAATGAAATCTTGATTCAGGTTATACTCAATCACTTCATGGAATACATTTCAGTTAGAAGGATCAAGAATGGGGTGTGTACACATTTTCCTTATACACACAAAGAACAGTCCCTTTAACACATCAGATTTATGAAATTACCAATAAGACTGTTACTATTTAAATGGTCTTTAGGCAAAGACATAAATTTGGCAGGAGGAATAATTATTACAATTTTCTGGAATGATGTTAAAAACAGCCAGTCAAGAATTTTTGCAACATAGAACAACAAATTTGGGGTTTTCTTGAATGAACATGGTGATTGCTTTGCTTATTACACTGAGGTAAAATAATATTCCATTCACCATTTGGACGAACTAAGGGTTAAACTTGTAATTTTGGAAAGATATAGAATTTTAACTTTAAGAGCTGTTTTTGAAAGTTCAACCATCACTTTTAGATAACATAGTGCAATATAATGGGTCTTCAATGTCCACCATTAGACAGATCACTGTCTTCAATGTGTGCAGCATTTATGAGAAGTTAAAGCAGCATCTGAAATAACACAGGCCTTTGTTTTCTGAGCCTGTGAAAGTTAAAATACCCTCCTGAAAGGAAAGTCTCTGTGAGTTTCTTCACCCACACCAACCAACTGGAGTATTATGGTCAACCTGAGACAGCTCTTGGCTCACTGCCTGGCAGTGGCTGATACTTCCCAATTCCCCCTTTCCATGAGGAGCAATCCCTGGTTATGAGTGGGATATACACAACTGAGCTCACCTATTGTGCTGCCTCTGGCCGAAGGGCTCGCTAATGTTGCTGGCACCGAGGACTTTAGTGAACTGGTCCCGCTGTTTATTCTCAGAGCTGGCATGTGAGGGGAGGTGGGTGACGTGGGAGATTTGCCATCAGATGTCTTGGGTTTGGCTGAAAGGTTCAGAGGCTGGGCCACTTCATCCTGCGACAAGCAGAGGAGAGAAGAAATGTTATCACCAAAGTGCTGTTGGCACAACGACGCCCAAGCCAAGACAGCGGCTTCAGCTCCTATGAACTCCTAAACCTGAGAGGTTGTATCACATATATGAAGATCAAATGTGATGCCATCTTGTCACTCTAGTTTGGAACTGAAATGACTGATAAACTGGAAAATTAAAGTGACATGATCAGAGAACGTCATCCATTTGCACTTTGTGTGAGAGTTGTCTCTGAAGAAATTATTCCCATCAACAAGACATTTGCTTCTATCGTGAAAATAAAGAGCAACTTTACAGTTTTACTTTATTTTGAATCTTATATTCATTAATGAAGTAAAAACTGAAGACCATTTTCACTTAAAACTCAATCACCACTAGCCAAATTAGGCAAACAAGTGAATGGGGGTTTAGCTGAGGGGTTTTTATGGTCTTTGTTTTGTGTGCCTTTTCTTTGGGTTTTGTCTTGTATACTTCCTCCCCTGAATTTCCCAGACTTAGAAATGCAAGCACAAAAACACCATAGGAAATAAATATTTCTCTTCCACCTTAACAAATTCTGAGATAATAACTTGGTTAATTCTGCACATGCCCCTAGATGTTTCTATCTGTTGCAAAGTTGAACTTCTAGATTTCAGCAATTATTATGTGAAAATACAAAAATTGGGTGACATTTTTTGCAGGGTAACTGGAATTATCTCTAAACCTGTCTTGATTACAGAGTGACAGACAGTGCTATTAAAAACATTAAAATGCATTATAATGTATTCTCATTTGACCAAAGTAAAATACAAAAAGGAAAAGAAAAACAAAGCAACAGAGGAAGGAGAAAAGGATTTTCAACAAGGGGAGCATTTTAGAAGTAATTTTTAACTGACTTTTATATAAGCAGAACTAATGGATGTGATATTAGATCAAATCATCACATAATAGCTCAGCTCTTGTCTGACATTGTGACTTAAGAAAGTCGTCTTTTAGCTACAAGAAGTGCTACATCAGACAACTGGGTTTCAGCTCTAGGCATTGAAGAAACTGATTCTGGTCTCCTTAAATTGGAAGTACACTTAGTTTTATAGAATTATTCCTGACTTATGACAATGCAAAGCTGAGTGAGATTAGACTCAACTTTTGGTTTTTGTGTTTTGGAGTAATTTTTTTTGTGTTTGAGTCCTTTACTGTTACTACCAAAATCTCTGTAACCATCATGTAAGAGCGATCCCTTTCCACACAGGGGGTGTGCTGCAGTAAAGAAGGAATTTTGTAGCTGCCTATTGCTAAGTATGATGCAGATGTCTCCAAACACAAGACAATTCTGCAAAGCACTGTCATGTAACTTTTCCGTTGCCTCTGAGCGAAGCACCTTTGTTATATTTGATTATATTTCTACATTTGGTTATATTTCTACACAGTTTTGTGACAGTCATAGCAGATAAACATTATTAGAGGCGTTGTGGACAAAGCTGTCATCCTTAAAGTGATGTTGAAGCCATCCTAGAGGCGACTTGTGTGTAAAATAAATAGGAAAAAAAATCAGTACATAAAATTGCCTTAGGAGACTCCATACTATACTATCAGAAGCGAATTAGGTACCTAGATGGCAGAATTCTGTTGATCTTCTAGGAGATTTAGGCTGCAGGGTTAAAAATGTCACCAGTAAAACCGGTATTTGACATTTTTAGAAGGGATTTGTTACTTTACAGAAATACAAATCCATTGTACTAGAATACAGTAGATATAAAGAAAGATAAAATAAAATAATATTAGAATAAAATACCAGCCAAATGGAAGGGAACTTGCTCTGCTGCTCCCCTGAGTTCAATTAAGAAGAAGTCTCACAACAGTCCAACTATAATGTTGTGAAATCAATGCTGAGTTAGTTGCATAAAAGTTTTAAGTACAAATGAGCCAACAAACCAACCAAACACAGCGACCTTGTGCCAGACAAGGATCCCTGAATAGCAAAGTCATGGATTTGGAAGACAGCCTGAGAAGCAAAGCAGACCTGCCCACAGACTTGTTTCAGTTCAGTCCAAGAGGGTTTGGTTTCCGCCTACATTCAATTTTTGACCTCTGCTGTAAGTCTCAACAAAAGGGGCTGATTAGTGTCAGATATGGTACTAAAAGCTGCCATGTGCTCTCTGCCCAAAAAAAATCTGACTGAGAGCAGGACGAGTTCAGAAAGAGCAGCAGCTAGTCCTTGATGGGAATGGCTCTCACACACTACAAAGGCAGCTTGCATTCCAACCTACTTCCTCATAATGAAAGGTTTTTGCAGTCTCATCCTTTTGCCTCAGTCCCTCAGCTATCCTGTCCCTATAAAGCTTATTTCCTTCCCTCTTCTTGTCAATTCTCCCTTTTCTCAGCCCTTCTGTTCCCTTTTTTTTTTTTTAACCTGGTGTGAAGGCAAGGTCCTGTCCAAGTCCACTGTACAATGGTGGTTCTGATGTTGTTTAATGCTAGAAACAGAGGAGGTGCTTTTTCCCCCACTGTAGGCATCAAGCAATGAGGCTGCTTGTGTTGTAAATATTCTTAGTGGTAAGAATGCTCTTCTTCATTCAAGTCAGCACAGCCTTCTCTGAAGCCAGGAAATATAAGGCCTTGTGGAAATAATAGAAGTCGACAGTTCCAGAGCTGATAAATGTCATTCCAAATTGCCCCTCCATTCACTTGCATTGTGTGTTCAGGCTAATGGTAAATTAATCGGAGGTCACAGAAGCTTGGTTCTCATAAAGGAGGATAAGTAAACAATTTTCAGCTATTATATATATTTACAAAATGATACTACTTCACTGTTTGGTCTTCATAACATTTTTACTTCTGTTATTTCAAAGAGCATTCTCAAATCCTCGCTGGAAGTCAAATGCATTAAAAATCCTACGTTGCATCACGATTCGGTAATAACTTCAGTAATTTCCTCTTACAATAGTGGAACTACACTGATTTATTCCAAAGGACTCTAAAAAATATCTGGGGGACAAGTAATAACATACAATTGAGGTAAGTGTGAAGATGACTGTTAGGATCTTCACTCCTAGTCAGTGAAACATGTTACTCTTTTCCTTTTCTGCAGCCATAAATTCAGAATCCTCTGCTCTTCCAGCTTAAATGAAGAACTGTGCTGTCTTCATTATTGATCTGAGCCTGTGTAATCCCAATAAGAATTAGGTGTTAGTCTGCCTTTATTTTTTTAACTATAAAACCTCCCAGCTAACATTCTGCCACATTACAGTTTAGCAGAATTTTCCCAATTATGCCAGGGCTAAGTATAAGACAGCTTGGGCAAGTAAGAGACAAAAAAGATAAAAACCAGATGTAGCATCTTCACTTCAGAGAGATGGCATCTTTCAACAGGCAGGATATTTTATTTTATGCAGTGGTTCACAGATTCTAGAATTACTCCCTGCACTCAATTTTGATTATAGAAAGCATTGGTTGGTCCCTGCCTTTTTTTGAAATGCAGCTATCCTAAGACAACATTGATAAGCCAGAGGTTTTTCCCCAGGCCAGAATTTTTTTAAAGGGTTAAAGTCAAACATTTATTTATATATCAGCCAAAACAATTAATGCTGAGACTAGAAGACGTTAAGACCCAAAAGGCTTGTAATAATATAAACACAGATGTGATGAAAATAAAATATGATCTTGATTAAAGGTTATGAAATGCCTCTTTAAAAGTAGCACATTTGTCTTACAAAACGAAATACACATACACACAAAATAAATGTAGAGGATAAAGCATTAAGCAAAAACACATGAAGGAGGGCTAATAAAATGTACCCACAGAAAGCAGAGCATTGGCAAAGAGATTCCCATCCCCTGTATCACAGCTGTGTCAGGACAGTTGCTGTTTTAGGGAGAACTGATTTGCTTCCCAGGACTGGAAGACTCATTAACCAAAATTTGAATTCAGGGACATTTCAGTCCTTGATTTCATCTAGATTTTTTTTCCAGGATGTATCTAGGTATTTGAGGAAAGAAAGAACCCCTCACCTGCACCACAATTTTGGGGGTAAATAAAATATTTAAGAGCTGTATTTTGTAGCTTCATTCAACCTGGATTAGAATAACTCTGAGCTGTCACATTTTAAACTTTAGACACAGAAAATCTCCAAGTTTAAGTATCTGAAATGCAACACAAACAGAAATGCTGCTGGCAAATTGAGTGTGGATCACACTGCTTTTATCAGGTTTCCATGGTCCTTTGAAAAGGTAAAATGCCATAGGTTAACACAAAGTGCTTATTAACATGGGAGGTAAAAAATGAAAGAGAGGGAAAAGGAAGGGATTTGGCCACAGCCATACAGTGACAGTGGCAGAGCTTCAGACAGACCCAGGAATTCTGACTCGCAGTCACCAATCTTGAAATAGTTGGCTGAAATGATGTCTTTTCTAATCTTTCCATCATGCTGTCTCTATTTACTTCCTCCTAGGATAAAAGGTTAATTCATCTCTATGGAGAATAGATATGGAAAAAGAAGGGGATAAAATCTGATTTTGAGAAACTCTCTAAACCATTTATTAAAAATGGCACTATTTCAACACCAAGAGCTGAATAAAAGGCTGATAGCCCACATGAATGAACCAGTCTCAGAGAATGAAAAAAAGGGGGGGTTGGGGGTGGTGGTGAGGAACCCAGACAATTCATTAGGATTTGATAATCCCACTCCTTTTCCCATATTTTGAGATTAGTGCACTATTAAAATACAGTTACTGAATTATTGTACTGTCATTTAAATCCAAGTGCTGGATCCCACTGTGGCACACGCTGAAAGTCCAGGTTGCAGGGTTTATTACAAAATCATGAACTACTCTGGGTATCATCTGACTGGCAACACAAATGTGCTTAAATGACCTGGCTTAAGCACAGCCCAGCCTGCTCTGCTAAAGAGGCTTTTCATGACCTCTGGGAACACATTCACCACATCTTGCTGTCTATTTAAATGACCTTGACAGTACAAATTACAGCCAAATGAGTTAGAAATAAGAAGCCAGGGAGGGGGGTTTCTACAAGATTGCCTCTGCCACCTCAACAGACACAAAGCCTCATTCCCCCACCCTGGTTCTGTTTCCTGGAGATCTTCATTTCAATAGAAATGCAAAATACGGAGCACTTACTGGCATGTCTGGGGCAGAAGACAATAATGCTATTGTTGCCCACTGAACAATGCAGCCACTCAGTGGCTTATCCAGACTCCTGCTTATCCAAAAATGTCTACCCAAAATACATAAGAAACCGAAGTGCAACAGCAGAGACGCAAAGAAAATCCTCTGGAATGAGTGTCCCTCAAGACTACAGCTGTCCACACACTCATACAAAGACACTGGCAGCTTCCTTCACATCCCCTCCCCTTCTTCTGAAGCCACTCGTGGTGAAACTATCTGTAGTGATAATAAGAAGCCAAGAGGTAAAGGCAGTTGTAAAACATGTTGTATAAATGAATCATGCTGCTGATATTATCCTCACTGATGAAATAATTGTATTAAATTAAGCAGGGATGTTCACATGACAGGATGGGTGAATTAGATAATGCTCATCTGCAGCTGTACCTCCTCCTGCCACATTTTCAAGTTTTGATTAAGAATAATGTGTCCCTTCCTGCAAAGGTGGAAATTTCTCTAACTATGTAGAAAAACAGATATGAGACGTAAAAACAGGTATCTTGGTATGATACAGTAATAAACACAACAGAATTATTGTTCAGGTTCAGAGAAGTCACTTTATTGTGTTCTTGCCCACAGGTTTCAGCACCAAAAGTAGAAGGCATGCCTAGACTCTGGTTAGAAAGGAAAATGCACTAAAGACAAGGATGAGGGCAGGTATGAGGAACAACAGGGTTCTTTCCTTCTGATTCTGCAAAGGGCACAGACCTTCACTTCTGAAAGAACTCTGACTGGATTTTTTCTATACCCAGAGAAGCTTTTTTTTTTTTTTTTTTTTTTTTTTTTTTTTTTTTTTATGGTGTTGCTTTAGTATCTTCTCCTGAATGAGTTTCTCTCAGAAGGCAGGTACTTTCTGGATTAAGGGCATGTCATCCAAAAAAAGTTAGTACCTTACTGATACTGCATAAATACTCTTATTCATGAGACTCAAAACAAAGGGGGAAACTGAGCTGCCTTACACTTGTGACAAATACTCTTTTTGTTCTCTGGTCTGCTTATAGGGCACTACTCAATTACTCAAGGAATAAATTACTCCCAAAGGCTCATTTATACACTGGGAGGATTATTTCCTCCATTCTTGTTCATGGAGAACACTGGTGCAGGAACACAGCAAGTAAATCTCTTTTGTAGCACCTGGGACAGAGAGGGCTTCTCCCCCAGTCTTGTTTTGCAACACGAGGGACTCTCACTGAGGATATTTTCTGGGGACTTGTTCCTCTCAGAGACATCCTTAACATTCTCCCCTTTCCTTTTTCTTTACAGGAAGAGTAGTTGCCAGGAAAGAAGTTGGCCATCATAAAGACTAATTTGCTGCCCTGAAAACCCCAAGCTTTGATTTTGTCTGTCCTGCACGTTGTCATAGTAAAAACCAGAGAGCTGCTGGGTGGTTTTCACTTTGTATTTAGCAGTGCTGTTTCCCAAAGCAGGAAAGTATACAGGAAGAACAAAAGAGGAGCATGCAAAAGGACCTATTTATGGACATGGCAGGCCCTCCTAGATTCCTTCCCCTCCACCCCACAACCTCTCCATGTGATGCACAGCACTTTATAGCACCTGTTCTATAAGCCAAGGAACACAGATGCTGAAATAACAGAGGAAAAAATACAAAATTCTATGATCGTTCCAGCCCTCCTGCTACCTCAGACATGGAAGAGTGGGATATTTCAGTTGCAGGGCAGCCTAAAACCAGCGTCTAGGGAGAGAGGCATGGAACTGCTCTTCAAAGTCTATTCCCAATGACAGCCTGGGGTAAAGGCCTTTCTTTGGTGCAGCATCTGGTCAGACCTCTGCACACTGGAGCAACTCTTTAAAGGTCTTCATCAAAGACTGCACTTGGACCTTGTCCTTTGGGTTCTTGTGGAGCACAAGGCAGGCTGGTTGGCCAACAGAATACAGCAGGACCTGCAGCTTAGCAGAATGAACAGACTGGTACATGTTTACCCCAAATTCGTTTGTTTGGTTTCACAAATCTTCAGAGACACATCCTCCAAACCACACTTTGCAGCTTCTGGCTGGCTTTGGGCTGTCAAAATGCCCAACCATCCTTGTGAACTCTGCTAGTAATCTCCACAGACAAATAGCACAATGTGTTTGAGGAAAGTAGCCAGTATGGGATTTCTAGGCTAATTTCCCTTGATCACAAGTTTTCAGTCACACCAACCTCTAGGGAAACCTGATGACTTATGGATGCTTATCCCAATCAGATCCAAACTTCAAGCATTCATTTTCAACCACACAGAGGTAAATTACTTAGTCCTATTGCCATTATTCTTCTAACTGGGCATTTGCTCTTCTGTTTGACTGGAATCAGCAGAAGTGAGAGGTGCTCACCACATTGCTGAGAGGACCCAAAAGAGGATTTTCAGTACAGCATGAAAATAAACTGCAGGAACAAAGAGCTTTAAGCATTTACTTGCACCTCAGAATGGAAAACCTCCTTCCCATTCTGCATCTCTAAGGGAGTGAAAATTTAACTCAGCAGCCTCATATACAAAAAATGTCCCAGTGAAGCTGCTTCTGAGCAACTCTTGCCAGGTTGGTCCTGAAATGAGAAGGGTCCATGCTGAGTAAAGATAAAACATTCACTTGGGATTCTCCTTGTCTGTACTTTATGTCAAACTTGGGTCCTGCTGTTATCTTTTTGCATCATCTAACTATTGTTCAGCTGAATTTCTCACATCACTGCTTCACCTGTTTATTTGGTATAACATTATTAATGAAGTGCTTAGCTCAGAGGCTCAAGTCAGAGGCTAAGCAGGAGAAGTGATTTAGGTACAGGTCAGCAGGGACTGAAGCAGACAGTGCCAATCTGCAGGGCAAGATGACAACTGATTTTTCACAATTTTAACCATGAAAATAACATCACATGCAGTGAAGATCATTAGAGGGGATCACAAAACTGTGGGGCAAAGGAAGGGAAAGGATTCTTCTCATGAAGACTGCCTCTCCCAAACTGCCCCCACTGAAATACATGGCAACCAGTAAAGTACAAGAGGGGAAAAAAAATTCACTTCTCCAGTGTACCATAGGAATTAATAATTAATTAGAGCTCATAATTACTCTGACAGTTTTTGCCTTAGTTTACAACTGGGAAGAATAAGGCAAAAAGTGGCTAAATGATTTGCCTCATCTCATACAGTGAGTAAACAGCTGAGTCATAAGGAAGAGCAGAGCCACTCTTCCCCAGAGCAGTGTTTGGGAGTTTCTTTGATGCTGTACTGAACCTCCTAAAATGTCCAGCTGCTTCAAAAGAAGCTGCAAAAAAAGTAGACAGAGGTCAGACAGTTTGATCTGTGGCTGTGTATTCCTGAAGTTGTGCTGGGTAGAGACTGTAGTGGTCTGTGCCCCCATTAGTTTTGGGTTTTTTAAAAATCCTTTCTGCATAATTCTGTCCCAAAAAAAACGAGAAGGCTGAACATGTGGAGTTGTGTCCTTATTAATGCCCTCCTCACCTATAACAAGGCTGTTTAAAAAATGGAAATAGACACTGGACTGGATTTTGTTGCTGCCTAAACTGACCCTGGAGTCACCACCTTCCAGTGAATCATCCCCAGTGTAAGTGTTACGCAGAATGAACAGCAATAAAAAACGACAAACCTGAAAGGATGGGGAAAGACTTGGAAGGAAATAAAACAAGGACCTGCAAAGCCAAACAGCATTACAAACTGGTACATTTTAAATGAACAACAAGAAAACAGAAGCCACACTGATCAAAGCCTCCCACCTCCTCTCTGTGGTGGATGACACCTTCGCTGGGAGCACACCACCACCTCTAACCCCACACCTGCAAAAGGAATTAATTTCAAAAAGAATACAGACCAAAGAGAACCATATCAAAACAAATTAGCAACAGACCCCTCATCCTGCTGTGGTCAGACAGAAGAGGCAAAGATGCTCATAGTTGCTAAGATTCAGGAGAAAAAAAGACAAAACAAACCAACCCTTCCCACCCTCCTCTCCCCCACCAGAAAAAAAAAAAAAAAATTCCAGCTGTTGAAAACTTTAGAAGAAACAAGTCCAAAGACCTTGAAAGAAAAGAAATTTCAAACAGCTTGGACAACTGGCAGGGGGCTAAGAAATTCCTTTTCAAAAAACACCTGTGCTTTGACTTTGGGTATCACTGTGCAGCCTAGGTAGATTTTTCACTCAGAGAGGCACCAACTACAGACCTCGGAATATGTAGTGTAAAGATAATATACACTGTATTTATTTATAGATACACACAACTGCAACAAAAATGTCAAAATATGTTTTGCAACTGTAGATATGACCTGCTTGACAATTTGTTTTCCCAACTAATAGCTTTTCAAAGGAAAACTATCAACACAAAGCTCATCTGTCTTTAGTGCTTGCATGCTATTAACAACATCCCAGATCACTAAATTCAAAATGATTTTACAACTCGGTCTTGCTGGATATCTTTATGTTTCACCTCCTTTTAGCAGCAAGATGAAATCTAATCAGCAGCTGCAGAAACTGGAGGGAGTTTAAGGTACTGTAGGGAATGTTCAAAGCCAACACATGCTCCTTAATAAATACTGCCCTCAGAGAAGAATTTTTTTAATATTTATACCCCATCCATGATCTCATATGTGAGGTCAACTACTTGAGAGAACATCTCTTGGGAATGATTGGGAATTGTTGCAGTCATGTCTTTTTTTAATTGCTGATTCCTTAGGTCATGCCAAAGACAGTCAGGTTCAGTTCCTGATTTTACAACAAACTTTCCTTGTGAATTTGAGTGAGTCACTCCTTATCTAACCTTCATGTACATGGTCACTAGCATCTTTGTGAAATTATCATATAATATCACCAAATATAAATGCTAGTGTTTTGCATAAGAGCACGTGGCTACAGAAAACAGAGTCACCCATCTCAACTCTCTTACAAAATTAGAGACAACACAACCTTTCACCTACGAAAAGGGTTTATTTTATGCAAACTGGGCACACATCAGGCATGTTCATGGAACTGCATGGGAACACCACCATTTGCAACTCTTTAAGTTTAGTAACTACTATTGATATTTCTATCTATCTATCTATCTATCTATCTATCTATCTATCTATCTATCTATCTATCTCTACACATACTGACCCTACCTACATTTGCTATTATTTGCTGCTGAATGCAGAATCCAAGCAGAAGAGTGCTGAAGAAGTATTCAGCCCCCCTTGGTGCACAGACTTCAGATCCTATTCCTGATTCACACCAGCAGAAACAAAATCACCATCAGGACCAGTATTGGGGCCAAATTGCTGGCAGGCACAATGAACCACTAATTGCTGGATTCATTAGTAAGACTCATAGTTTGTCCCCATGAGATGCTGAATACTTTCAGCTCCTTTTAAAACCTTGCATCTTAGAAATTAAAATTAACAACTGCAAACTAGTATTTTTGTTACACTGCAGAAACTCAGCAGGAATTTGAAGTCAGATCACAGGAATGCTAAAATTCCATTATGTAAAATTAGGCAGATTTTTATCTGCCATTTCCCTGCTAATTCTGGAGAACACACATGCATCCACACACAATAGCTACCCCATGCTGTTCCTCAAGCCTAAACAATTGGTTAAAATACTTTTTGTAATGCTGAAAGAAGACAACTGCCTCACAAAATACCTTTAAAAATCCCCCAGTACCACGCTATTAAGACCAAACTATTCTTTTCAGACATAAAACAAATGTCTATTTAAGAACACATCCAAATGCATTTCCATCACTCAGCCAGAACACTTTTACCTCCCAGAAGTTGACACTGTAAGAGATGGAAAGAGAGACAGAGAGAGAGAAGAGACCTCTAGTCCACCTACTGGCTTCACTGAAGGCAGTGAATCCAGCTCTAGCTCATTTCAAATAGGTCCAACTGTGTCAAAGGTTACCCACAAGCTATTTCTTGATGATTTATAGCTGATGTCTACAGATCTCCTTTTATTTTAATGATGACTTCAATACAGATGTTAAGACATTTGTCCTCACAGAAGTGTATGAGAGGGAAGCTGACATCTTAAAAAAAAGAATTCTAAGAGACTGATTTGCTTTTTTTGAACAGGGCCAGCTCTGGGCAGTTTTTATATCTTATCCAGAACAGAAAAAAAAAAAAAAAAAAGGAAAAATAAGCCCCCTTCACCCTTTTCTCCTGTACTAAAGCTGCTATGTTTCTGTGACTTCTTCTGGGCACAAATCCTAAAGCACTGACTCAATGTGTATGTCACCAGTTAATTATCATCAAAACAAGACACTGGTAAGCAGAAGATAATTTTATCTCTTCACCAGTAATAAAATGTATCTATATAATATTATTTTTCTCTGCTTGAGCCCAGAGCCATTTACAAAGTGAGTCCCAAAAGATACCATCATGGGAATCCTCAAACCACAATCATTTGGGGGCGTGGAACAACAGCACAGTAAAAGCAGTAGCAGGACATACCACATCCATTTGGAATTTCAGATGTCATGCTGGTGAAACTGCTGAGAGTTGTCCAAATGTGAGATTGTTTTTAACCTCAATGTTAGTCTGTGTGTGTGAGCGTGCACAAGGTCTGTGTGTATGAATGTGCTGAATCTTCCTGAGCCCAAATTTGGTCTGTGCCTTTAGAGAAAATGCTGAAAGTACAGGCTATCCACTCATTTATGACAAATTATAAGCAAACAGAGAGAAATTAATTAATTCCTGAGTTTTAATTGCAGACTTCTATTTTCTGTGGACATTTAAAACTAGGATGAGAGTACCCAGAAAGAAGATAATTTCAGAGAAGACTAAGAATATTGGAAATAAACTAGGAGGATAGTAGCCAGAAAATGAAAGAAGATAATTTCAGAGAAGACTAAGAATATTGGAAATAAGCACAAAAAGGGGTCATTCTGATCTGCAAGCAAAGCAGAAAAAAAGCCAAGAGTTGAGATTAGCAGAGCTCAAGACTGACTGAGGCAACCAACAAGCTAAATTCAAAATACATTAACTTACAGCTGTAACCTGAAGCCTATACAGCTCTTAGCATGGCTAAAGATAAAAATAATCAGTGACCTGGAATGACTGCTCTCCCTGAGCGAGCTACCTTTCGAAAGAAAGAAATTCACAAGAACCCACACAACAAAAACACTCTCCAGAATTGCTACACACATATGTTTTCTTCCTAATTGCACACTGAATTAAAGCTGCTTTACTAATCCTGTCCCCGTATTGCTCCCTTTTATGGTACTCTACTTCACAGCTTTCTCTGGAGCATTCTGGAGATGAATAAATGCACCCCAGAAACCCAACTTGAGAGGGCTTTTTGTGCCGATTTTCCCATGGATATGTCATGTTGGGTTGTGTTTGTCACAGTGCAGCTCCTGCTGTGCTGTGTTAGCTGCAAGTCACATAACACAGTGTGGCTGATCCGTGACGTGAGATGTCACTGCCCGGCACGTCAGCTGAGAGCCTGCCACAAACTCCTGGGCTTCATCTCCACACACAACAGGCCCCTTGCTTCCAGTCCACAAGAAGGTGCTGAAAAAGTTGAAGGAACACTAATAACTTATGAAATAACTCAGAAAGTTAAGATGCCTCTGTAATGTCATGATTCTAAACGAAAAAACTTTCTCTGTGCTGTTCCCATTGGAGACATGGTCTTCCCTTCCATGTGTCAAGATGCTCAGAAATCTTTTATCAAACACTTTTTTTCCCCAATATTTTTTTTTTTTTTTTTTGCCAGTTCTGGCAATAGCTTTTCTTTAAAAGCAGCAAGGAAAAATGTGGCAAGTTGAAATGAAACAAACAGAAACAAAACTCATTCATTAGCATGAAACATACACACTGGAATTGACAGTCTGACAGCATTAATGGATAAAGACATACGATAATCAAGACTGAAATTTTAAACCAGTTTCATATGTTAGATCCTGTCACATCAGCTTGTCTGCCTCAGATGTTCTTCGGGTGCTCACGAATTTTTCTCTCTGGATACCACTGGAACACTTTTACTGCGAGATCCTACAGTAAAAAGTCTAATTCTACTGCAAAGTATTTATGCCTTAGCAAAATTGTCAACATGAAATCTTCTATGATTTGAGACTGAAAATTAATCCCACTTTAATAAAAAAAAAGTAACTCATAGATTAATTTTCTTAGCTGCTTTCTAAGCCTTTGAGATACATTTATACCAATCCCTAAGTTTCAGGCATGACAACATGAAGATTTCTGCTGAAATGAGATTCTTACATACAAGACTTCAGGACCTTGGACCTTAAGGAGGCTACATTATAAAATCACAATGCGTAGCCACACTGCTTTGAAAAAATATGTGTACTCTGAAGTGATGCTTTCCACATAATGTCTCTGAATCCCTCTTTTGCAACAGCTCATTTTACACTGAACAATTCAAACTGCATTCTGCACAACAAATGTGTAGTTCTGAGAAACCTGAGTGAAATAGTTGCCAAGCACTTCACATAAATCTAAAGTTAATACTAATCTAAAAGAAACTGTCTTGTTGAATTTCAAAATAAAACAGATTTTTTCCACTCTGCTGCTAAATTTTGCTTCTCTTCAGCTATCCACAGCTACCAGGGATTAGAGATTAAAATGTTTCAGATTAAAATATTTTTGGAGCTCCCTTGTTACATGATTATCATTCAGCTGCGGGTACAGGAATACTTACTGCAAAACGTATTTGCTGCTTAGTTTGAATTGCATTCTGTCAGAACGTGTCAAGAGGAGCTAATTTCAAATCTAGCATGTAGCGTGGATACAAACCACCCTTCTGCAGACAAAACAAGCAGCTTCTGGAAGCTGTCAGACTGATCACACCAGAACTTTATTCAATCACCTCAGAAATTCCCTTTCTGTGTTGAAAAGGGATTCTACATTTGGGAAAAAGTGGCTACACTGCTGTCCACTACACAGCCCTGCCAACAAAGCCTCTGCACTTTATTTTTGACTATTAACATCCACAATGAAACACTCAAACACTTAATCTGAAGCTGCAAAAGGGAAGATTTAATTCCTGATGTGAAGTACCTGGTTCCTTTATAGAAGTATCTGGGAGAGTGAGAGTTCTCTGCTCCATTTCAAGTTCTCACACATCCCTTGATTCAGAGACTCTTAACAGCCCAGACTCTAAAAAACAAATCTCTGGAATAAAGGATGACTTTTATTACGAATTCAATATTTCATGAAGGAAACTATACATTAATCTGATACTGGCATAACTTTCTGGTTTGTTACCTATAATTAACATAGAGCTAATATTGGTCCTTCATCTTCTCAGTGCTGCCACACTCAGCAGAACCCAGTGAAGAATGAACTTCATGTATTTCTCCTCAAGCTACATTGAAAATTCCCTTCCTTCAGCATAAAGACCTTCTTCTAAATACTTTTTAAACTCTCCCCACAGACCAAGGCCACCCCAAAGCAAGGAGTATCAGCAAAAATCATTGCAACCAGAAAAATCAATTTTTTTTCTCTGTGGTATTATGCAGCTCCAGATTGCACGCTCTCCTAAAGCCCTTTTACTGCTATTTTTAGGACTTTGTGGACAACTGGCACCATCAGCTCAACAGCTCTCTCAGTGGCATTAAAAAAACCCTTGACTTTTTGACACTGTTTTCTTATTTGGGACTAATCCAGTCTCTTCTTGCTCTTTCTCATTCAAGCTCTTCGTTCCAACTGACAGAAGAAGGGCAGTTCTGTCAAAAAGCTTTGGAGAAGTTAATGCTCAGGTGTTTCTAAGTTACAGGGTAAGACAGTGAGCAGAAACCAAATGCCAGATCCCAGCACTCCTTAACACTGAGGGGATTCTGGAAACAGCCTCCTGAAAGCCACAGTGCCTGCTGGAATACCTTGCTGTTCAGTATGAAGCCAATGATGTGGATCATTTAAACAAAAATAATGAGAACTACTACCTGCTGCCCACCCCACCAATTTTATTTATTTATATCAGATTTAGAAGGCAATAAGAGCAAAGAAAGCAGTGAACTAGTGAGGACACAGTGCTTGTATTTTACCTCTTTGCTTTACACCTCTGCTGTTCCCTGTCTGATTTCTGAGGACCTCTCTCTCAGGAATAAAGCAGTCCTGCTTCATTTGTGTATCTCACTTTTGTTTTTTGACCAGAGATTTTGGAGGGGTTATTTCCCCCTTTTTGTTATATTTTCTTCTGAGTTTTCACTATAAAGAGTGCCAGCTGAGCCTGACAAGGGTTAACTGCCTGGCAACTTTGCTTGCTAGACATGCTCGTGCCAGAGAGACATGATCTCAGGGAAGAAGAGCTGTGGACAGCTAATCTGAAAAAGCATCCTAGGAGCCCCTCTACACATCTAATTTTATTTTTAGGAAAGTGAAGAGGGGTGTTAGGCAGGCAGAACACTGTGCAAGTCCCTGCTGCTGCTGCTGTTTAGATACTGCTCTTAACATTGCTTTTATTGTTTGGAACACACTTGCTATTTTAGAAAAGCACCTTACCAAGTTCCATTAATACCCATCATTTCACTGTGCTCCAGCAAGTGGTTTAAAAAGTCATTGTTTATATGCCTGTATGTCATACATAGGAAGAAGAGTAAGGAAGAGGAAAACAACTTCAAAGATTTCTGTCACCAACTCCACATTTTACTATTTAGGACCAAAAGCAGGAGCAGCAAATGAGAAAGGCTCCCAGGTAATAATCCCATAAGATTATTAACTACAAGAATGGACAGGGAGACTGAAGAAAGAGCACAGCACAGATGAGGTCTCAGTTTACAACTCCCTACTCATCACTGCATCTGTACTGTAAACTTTTCCTTGATTATCTTATAGCTATTTCTGACCTATTTGATGCTCTGGCAAGGGAGATTGGGAAATGCAATCACTGAGAGATGTTTTGGATGTACTGATGTATAATATTTGAGTGCTAATTGTTATTCCGGTGCTGAAAAGATTAATAGATTAATTTAGCAAGGATATTTTTTTTTAAAATCAGTAGCATATAAAGAATTGTGTCCAGCCTGGAAACTCTCAAAAATAGAAGAGCTTGCAAATGTTGGGAGATAAAACTTCTGTAAATATAGCCCCAGTGTTTTATCACTTTAATGAGAACTGCTGTCCTTCATGCTAAAATACCTCAGTAGTCTAATGAAAATAAGGATGTCTTAATTTCCTGTTGCTTGGACAGGCATTCAGCAGCTTCTGAGCTCTCCAACCAACAAACAGGACAAGGACTGCCATTAGTGTTTGGAGCCTAACATGGGTTAATTTCAGACAGGTTCCTCTTCTCTACTCTTCAGGGATAAGAATTTATCCTCATCCAACACAATCATGCCCTTTGATCACCACATTTTATTATTTTAATACAGCCATTTTATTATTTTAATTTAAATTAGATGCTTCCCATTAGTATGTTCAAAAAAAGCAGCTCTGAGGGTACAAGGAATCTGTATGTCCACTTTTCAGCCAGGCTTCTGCCACAGTCAGAGTGATGTGGGACATGAGTTGATGCAGCTGTGCACATAATGGGGACTAATGCTTCCCCCGAGATCTCCCCAGGATAAAATTCCACATTCTGCATTGTCATATGAAAGGGAGAGATGAGAGAGAGGGAGGCAAAAGCAACCAGTTAATAGGGCTGCTTAGGGTAGTCATCGAAAATGAAGTTCAAGTCAACAATTTGCCTGAAGTAGAATCAGAAATATCATATAGATGGGTGTTATGGGCCTTTTTACTGTTTTAGGCCCTTTTTCTTTTTCCTTTAGATGTCTTCCTTTTCTTTTCTCCACTATATTTTTATCTTGGGTGAAGAAAGCTTTCCTACAAAAATTAGGTAGTCTCAGCATCAGTTTTGACTGGGACAAGGAAATCCACAACCAGCTCCCCATAGTTTACTTATTTTTCCTAGTAACACGGCCTATGGTGTGTGTGAATTAAAATGCCTATTTCCAAAGGCTCTTATTCTTTATTTTTTCCCTGGTCTCACACGAACTTGGTAAGAAAGACAAGAGTGACTCTGTAGTTCCCTGACCTTCCCTGGATGAGAATGGAGCAAGCACGCCTTGCTCCCTTTCTATCCTTCACACACCATAACCAGGATGTAAGACACAGCTGGTGCATGTGGCAGCAACCATCAGCAGACACTCCTCAAAGATGGAAGACGTTCTTCTGGAGAGACTTTGGCTATCTAAAGGTCAACCTGTACATGCACTAAAACTTTCAGAGGCCATTTAATTGTTACCTATAGGTGACACAAAGAGAATTCCATCAGAAATGTTCACTTCAGTGATCAGATAATGTGAAACTAAAGCACCCTCTTCAGTTAAAGATTCAGATCGATATTTGTCTGAATATTGTAGCTGAGGAGAAACTGACTGTGTATATCCAGCTGCTTAGTGCTGCTCCTGCCTTGTCTGAAACACATTTCCTCTCCTTGTCACAACTCCCAGGTGCTACTGCTGAGCAAATGGTAGCATCACTGCCAGAAGTATTTGAATAGAACAAAAAAAAAAAAAAAATTGATTTGGACAATCTGTGTGCTCTTGTCATTGATGGAGACACAACTGTGAGTAGGGTTAGGGCTGAGGTCACAACAAGGTTAAAAGAGAAGTGCCCAGGAATTCTCTGCTGTCACATTTCACACTGAATTGCTCCTGTTTTACAGCAGATGCCACAGACAATACACTGTGCTCCATTAAATACGAGGAATCGTTTAGCTACATTTACAAGCTACATTGAAAATTCACTCCAGAATTACTGCACTTGAAAGGTTACATGGAAAGGGCTAGAACATTGCAGCATGCAGGCACTAGATGCTATATTTATCCATGCCACATAAAAAGCAAGAAACAAAGGCAGGAATGAACAGGGCCCCGACCATTTACAAGTGAGGGTGAAGTTGTTGTTCTTATGCAAGGGTATAAAGCACCTGATCTGAAGCCAGTGAAGACTGGAGCTATCAGGTGAGAGTCCTGCTAGCATGCTAAAGGTCACAATTCAGATAAATGCAGGCTTTATTTTATCTTGTGCATGGCCCTGTACAAGCAAGAGGCTCGAAATTAATCACAAGATGGAAAAGTTGTTCTGCCTAGTCCTTATCTACACCTCTGCCTGTTCTCTCCTACTTGCAGCCACCCTGAACACCCAACAGGGCAGCACGCAGGCACTTACATGATCAAAGGCAAAATGTGCTTAAGACAGACTTTGGAAATCCAGCACAATTTGGCAAACTTCAAAGATAGTTGCCTTTCAAAAGGGTTGTGGAGGAGGCCTTGGTAAATTTGAATGGTATGATTAGCATACCGGCTGTTTTTAAAACTGCTCAAGAAGAAGCTGTGTTAAAATCCATTTCCGCAAGACACACGCATTTTTCTTTTGGACAGGCTCCACTAGCTCTGTTTCTTAAATCAGTTTTTCTGGCATGGATTTCTTCTTGGAAGAATGTACGACACCAGCTCAGTTTTCCTAACCAAAACTTGACAGAATGTGTGCAGCGCAGCATAATGGCATCTCTAGTTCATGGCTTCCTAAAAGTTACAGCACAGAACCCTCGGAAGTGAATTTGACTATTCCAGGTCACATCTGCTGAAAGGCGAGCAAGATGACAGGAGATGCCAGGGTAGTCTGTCCAGCACAGTGTTCAAACACTGGTGAGGGCCACTGATAAAAGGCCTGCCAAAACAGGAGTTGCCAAGGTCTTAGAGGAGTTTCAGGGATGTTTTCAAGTCTTACTAGATTTAAAGGATGATCCTTGGCAAACTCCCTCTGATGCTTCTCAGCATTTCTAGAGCCAACAGTTGTTCCATCTGCTGCTGAGGCTGACTTTGAAGAATCCTTGCAAAGAGCAGCACACTAACTTTAACACTACACAAGAGAAGAAAAAGCCACAGCTTTTCAGAAGTGACCTAGATGTTTGCCAGTAGCTTGACACACTCTCAGGTAAGGCTGTCTCCTTGTCTCCAAACACTCGAGTGTATTACCAAAGCTGTGCCAGTGTAAACTGTGGGCTGAAAATAGAGATTCAGTAAACAGCATCTATTGAAAGCCATTCTAAGGCATTAACTATTCATCTGTGGAGGTCTGATGTACAGTAAGCATGAGGAAGATCACCACAAACTAACTTCAGGAACCAAATTGCTAATCGGGATTTTAATAAAATAAAATTTTAAAAATGTCTGTAAAACTCAAGACATATTCCCCAATGACAGTCAGAAAAATTAAATATAAAAAAACCCCAAAACAAACCAGCAAAGAAAATAAACTTTTGGAGCTGTTGAACACAAATAAGCTTTGAAAAAGCAAAGAAGGGTCCACACAGACACAAATGAAGGTGTTTAGTTCCAACACATAAGGTTCAGTTTCTGCCATTGTGATCGATTTGCCAATGTGTTTTCTGAGCCAGGCCACTGCACTACTGTGTAAGCTTTATTCTAATTACTGTAGGCTCTATAAAGGTTTCTTTATCATTTAGTATTATAAATAATTGTGCTTCCAGGCTGGGGTTCAAAGCTCAGAACAACACCTGCACAACAGCTCAGGCAGGTCAGGTGACCTCTCCCCAATTCCCATCTCTCTGGTGCTGAGGACAGACAAAGTGATATGTCTGTCATACGCCATTACCATTAGAACAGAATCTTGTTCTTTTATTACAACTGAACTCCGCCGGATTTCTCAGCAGGAATGCTAAGTGAAATCAATGTCTTGGATTTCCAGGCTGAGCTTGGAGGTCACAGCCACTCTATCATTTCTCAGCATTATCCCTTCTCTTTCTCTCGCGCTCTCTCGGAGCCTCCAACTGGCACACAGCAGATTGAAAACAGCATGCAGCACAGGACTTACTCTGCACAATTTTACAGCCTTTTGGAGCCCCCTTCCTTTCCTTTTGGCCCACTTTGTTAGTTTATTTTTTGCCTCCCCCAACTTTGCAAAATAAGTTCTGTTTGTTTCCTACGGAACTGCAAGCCAAACGCACTGGAACACCTAAAAATATGAAAAAGCAGTAAAACAAAGGGGAGAACAGAGCTGATCTTGACAGCTGCCAATAAAAAATGGTTATGCTCGATGTTAGCAGCAGATATGGCAGGACTTGTAATCCTGCAACTGCCACAAAATACACACTGTGCCCTTTAGATCTCCTCAGAAATTCTCCTGCTGCACAGGAGAAGCAAAATCAACACCGAGACTTTAAGTGTAGGAGATCTACAAGCTGCCAGCTCCACACAAGACCCCCCTTGTAAAATGCACAAACTTGGTAACCAAACACTTTTTTAAAAACCCAAAACCCAACAATCTACCATCAAGTACAATCACAGCTTTGTGATTTCTTGCTATAAGAGAAGAGGCCAAGCCAAGGAAAAGCCACAGGAAGTCAGAAAGTCTACAGTAAGGAGAGAGAAAAGAGACAACCTAGAGCTTGATTCATCAACACAGCAGCTACTGATTTCAAACCACGTCTTTCATTATTTGAACATGTATCTCACTGAGCTGACAATGGTATTATTTATTTGTCTGGTTATTTTTAATCTGTGCTGCTTTACTGTTAGGGTAAAAACAAGACACTACTGTCAATTCAAGGAATGTCTCCTGACATGATAAAGGACATGGACAGCATGCTAGAGGGCACTAGCAAAAAGGAAGGACATATATTTTTATCAAGCTCTTACTGTCACCTAAATAGGACTGCTTTCTCCCTGCATTCCTTAGCTAAATTCTCCCTAGCTGTTTTGCAACATTTCAGGGAGAATTTTGCTCCCATTTTCAGGGAGACACACTGGGAACAAAGCTTCCTGCAGCTGGGAGGCACAGGCCTGGTACAGTACCTTGCTTTTGGGTGGAGGGCTGTTTGTGCTCTTGTCTGTGTGGATGCTGGTAGGGGACACGGCAGCACCAAGGTTCCCCTGGGGAATGCCAGGAATCTTTCCTCCCGGAGACACTTGCATCGCAGCAAGTTGGGCAGCATACAACTGCTGGAAAAACAGAACAAACAAACAAAATTGGGGTGGGGGGGAAGACAGGAGAGAAATCATCAATCAATAAATAATCTTCCCAAAACCTCTCCTATAGCAGATGATATGTTTTCCTTCCAATGGGTGGGGTTTTTTTTTATTTAGCACATGTATGTTTCGAGACATGAATTGTCATCTTGGCTTTTGTGACTCATTCCTCCAGGGATGAACAAGAGACATCACCACAAGAAGTGTCCCAGCTTCCCTGTGTGTCCAGGGATTCAAAACAGGGAACAGAAGCAAATCCCCATGGTTTGCCTGACCTGCTGGACAATCCTTCCTTTCCTGGCATGACACACAACAAAAAAGCATTTCCATATGCATTAACCCCTGTGAAACACACATGCTATTGGATGTGATGGTCTCTGTGCTACCATTTTATGTTTCTTTATTTTATTTGCTGTGTTTTCCCTGTTTTCCCAGGCTGTAAGGTGTCTGGGACAGGGAATGCCGAACTTTTATTTAGTAATTACTGTAGGAGTTCACACTCACCTGGGTTGTGGGGTACCACTAGAGTCAATATAAATATACACATATCAATGGTAAAGTACTGTCCATTGAATATTAGAAGCCCCAGTTAATTCTAAGAACCCTTTCTGTGACAGATGCAATGCAGAAACAGAGTGGAAATGTTTTTCTCTTCAAAATTAAACCAGTAAGGCACTTTAAATACATATTTTATTATTAACATGTGAATACTTATAATCACAGTCATCTGTTTAAAGTTAAGCACTACGGCAAGACTTTAGGGGACAGAGGTCAAAACCAGTTAGAAAGCAGGCAAACTAAAAGTGCCTGGAAGCTCCCCTGACCTCCTAATAAAATATGGAGAAAATAAACATGGTGAGCAGTAGAAGCCACAATTGCTGCTGCTTTGTGGACAGGGAGGAATTCCCAAGTCAGGAGCCTAAGAAAAGAATGGACTTACAAGGATTTTCCCTCCTCAGCCCCAGCCCCTTTTCCAGGGCTCACACTAGTGCTGTGTGAGTGATTTGTGCTGTGCAGTACATGTGTAACACTGAACAAAGATACCCTCTGCCTGCAGGTGCTAACAGAGCTTCTGAGATGCAATATGACAAGGGATAACATGCAGAAGTGTGGAACTGGATGTGGAAAAAACAGGGTGGCTTCAATATGACCAAGTCTAAGAAGTCCTGTTGGTAGTGCTCAGTTCTAGCCCTTCCACACAGTTAAGAGTAGCCCACTGACCGCTCTTTTAAGTGTAATCAGACACCAAGTTCTTACTTGTTTCTGTTTCACTCTATTCTTTTCAGACTCTATTTTCAGGCTCTTCATTATTTTAAAGTTTTGAATCCTCTTTATTTCTTTTCTCTACCTGGATCACTTCTTACTTTCCCATACTTCTTAATCACCAATAATCCATCCCATTCTGCCTAGTCTCCCTATCATCCATTCATTTATTTGCTCTCTTTTTTTGCCTTTTCCTCACATCTATTTATTCATTTACCCCCAGCGAGTCCAAGCCAAATAGATGCAAATCAATTACAGATAAAGTTATCAAAAACAACCCAGCCCCAAATAAGTCGCAGATTCAAATGCATGTATTTATCAGCTGAAGCTCATTTCCATTCATTCTTTCTAAAGAAGCCCAAATTCTGTAGGGAGAAGAGAAACAAGGTCTCTGTGAGCTCGGGGAAGAACTACAGCAGGCAGTTCAATAAAAACCAAGCCAGCATTATGTATAAATTAATATATCAGAGGGGCAATGGTTGTTAAAGAAATAGGATACATGACTAGGGAACAGCTCAAACATAATGGAACTCTGGGGGTGACAGAGGAGATCTAGGGAAAGCTTTTCCTTTTCTTTTGCTCCCTGGTGAAAAACTGACAAAACAAATTTAGGCAACTATGGGAAAAAGACAAAAGAAAGTCAAATGGCCATTAGGCAGGAAAGGTTTGAGCTTGCTGCTAATCTGTAGATTAGATATCAGAGGACATGTCTATCCCACGTCAAATAGGGTGAAAATAACAATCAGTTTGGACACTTGGCAGTCCTGAGCCAACTGGAGATTCCTGACAGGCCATGCAGGGCCTGCTGAGGACTGAGCTTTACAGAAATTTCTGGGGGGAGGGAAGACTTTTCCAAATGAATCTTTACCCAAAGATGGAATCACAAGAAGTAAACTACGTGAAATACATGCACAACACAATGTCCAAGGATCTGCACAACTTAACATTCCAGTGGCTTGTGAGGAATGGCCAGAAGTTGTTTCCTCCACACAGTACTGCCATCAGCCACCTCTCTGACAATGAATGAAAAGGCTAAATATGCACTGCGAATGAATTTTTCTAGGCAACAGCCCAGAAGAAAGCCTTATTTTCAGGTGAAAATTTGGAATATATGAAATTTCAAATGTATGCCTTATTCTTACTTCAGGGGTGGACATAGCCAAAGAGAATAAAACACACAGTATGGTGTGGAGTAACCTGGAAGGAGGGGTGGAAGAAAATCCATAAAGCCTTCATTCATGCTTTTTAAAACCCTCTGTCCTCCTGTTATCAGATTCAACATCTCACCTCAATTTGATTTATTTTGAGAATTAAAACCAAACATTAAATAAAATTTTATAAAAGGTCCCTTGTTAGAGTCCTCTCTTAAAAGTCTCTGTCTGCAACACAAACCACCTATTCTACAGAAAAAGCAGTATCAAGCTCTAAAAGGAAATGTGTTTATGAAATTGGAAGGGTCTGAAACCTATTTATCCAGTAAGATTGCTCCTATATCACCCTCCTATTTAAAAAAAAAAAAAAAAAAAAAAAAAAAAAAAAAAAGGAAAGAAATACACAACAGGCAGCACATTTCTTAAACTTTCACTAGTTTTGAGCTTTTGCATTATTGAATTTGTCTATTCATACTTCAATGTTTCAGGACATGATGATCTCTAGCTTTTACCCAAGGGTAGGGCGATGGTGTGACCAAGATGCCTAAATTACGATAATTTGTGCATTCATTTAATAGACAAACTGAATTCCAACAAAAGAACATCTCTACCCCTGCTTCCCTAATGACTTCAGATTTCAGAACAATCCATAATTCTCTGTAGAAATATTTAAGTATCATCTAAAATGTACCCTTATATCCTACACAGTACTGATAACAAGACCTCAAAAAGTGCAAGGAAAATAATGTTATTCTGTATCACTCCTGTAATACACTGGTTTTGAACCTCTTCATTTTTACCCCAAACAGAGACTGGCTAAGCCATTTCCACCACTGTCAGCTTGCCTAAAGACTCAATGTCAAATTCTAGCACTCCAGGAGGTAATTTTGATGCTCCAGGACGTCCTTTTGCTGCTCCTCATACAAGACTTTTTATCTATAGGGTCTTGACTACTTTATTGTGACCAACGCACTCAGTTGCAATCAGTGAAGCACTAGTGCTTTAGGCAGGTTTATTTTTGCTATACATAATAAACAAGGATAATATTCTGAATTTAAAAAGATATATAATACTTCTTCAAGAAGGCAGAACTGGGCTTCTGAAAAAGCAATTAAAAAACAACGCCTATTGTTTGTTTATGACTAAATGATTATGTTTCATCTCTCCTGCCCATGTGCAATATTGCATGTTTTGTTAATCTTTTCTCATTAACCTCTTACGGAAATCTGTAAGGAAGCAAAACCATCAGAACAAAAGCACAATTTGATACACTTTAAAATAAGCAGGAGGTACCTGTGTTTTTAATGCTGCCCCTCTCTTTGTAAGGTATTAAACAAAAAATCCCCTTTCTCCCTAGGTCACCACCCAAACCATTTATAATTCTTCCAATATATTAAGCAGAAATATTCAGCTGAACCCTCTAAATGGACTAGTTCTAAGAGCTCTTGGCTTGATGACTCTGTAGTACATCAACAGCAAAACCTTAAGGTTAGGCCAGCTTTGAAAACTTTCCCCATGGGCATTGTTGTTACACGTTAACAATGCTCATTACTGCTTGGAGGGTACACTAAAAATGAATTCTTGTTCTATTAATACAGAAAATGAGAATGAGATTTAATAGCAATTTTAAAAAGGGTTGAACAAAGTGCTAGCAATTACACAGGCAGAAATAGTTGAATCAAGCACCTATAGGCATTTGGATTACAGTATTATCTCTTATTAAAATATTTTTATTAGTGAACAGTGGAGATTAAGAGCTGTTAATAATAGAAAAAAAAAAAAACCACAGAGAGAGACAGGTGGTAGTGGGAACTGAATCAGTTACTGCAATAAATTTGATTCTGATAAAGTGGTTTTTCAGTGAAGATACCACAGCGATGAATTTACAAACCACTGTGCCTGAGTGTTTCAACTGTTGACTGATCTACTACTTCAATTTCTTTGTCATTCTGAGACCCATCATTAAAAATATACACATGAATGGCCTTGTTCTTTGTTTTTTGTCTTTTTTTTTGTTTTTGCATAATCAGGGGTGGAGGGGAGGAAAATGATATAAAATGAGACTCACTCAGAATACATGAATTTCATTTTTCTTTACCTCAATATTTATGCTTACATAAAGCATGAAAACTTTGATTAAGGCAAAAAGAATTTTGCAATTTTGCCTAATTTTGAATCTTTTCAGGTGGTTTCTCAGTTGAAAAAAAAAATAATTCACTGAAAACAAACATTTGATATACATCCTACTGTAAGACAGGTTTTTAAAATTACTGGCAACATAGATAAAACCTACAGAAATTAGAATTAAAGCTGCACTCGTTAGTGATTGGTAGCAACGGTTGCTAGATATTCTACCAAAAAAGTTCTTCATTTCCATATTTGAAATGACAGATTTATTTTTTTGTCTGAGTTTCCTTCAAAGATTTTTAGTCAAACATTTCAAAGGGACACGCTAATTTGTACATTCAAACTTCAGCAAAGGCATTTAAGTGCCCCCCTCATTTGCATAAAAAGAGAAATTTTCAGAAAACAAAGATAATATTTGAACACAAAGACAATAAGCTCCCTTGAAAACTTGCCCAAAGAACATATTGCAAGGTGAATTTGCTGCCTTTCACTTTGGGATCATCTCAGATAATAACAATAGAGCTCAAGATCCTGAGACGCACTTAGAAGTATTTTGGTTTATTTTGGGATTTATTTCTTTTGTTCCATAGACTTCAGAATGCAGTTGAGAATTACCTCTGTTCTACCCAACATTTGCCTTTATCACAGCAAATTCTACAGGAAACTGCCCTGCTCCCAGTGCTGAGCTATGCACAGACTCTCTGTGGCAAGGGACCTTGTCTGGACTAATGGTTCCTCTATTCACCAAGCAAAAGAATTCACCCCAAATTGTGGACCACACAGAGACTAGAGAAAATGTGTTAAATATTGAAAAGCTGCATTGCTCCTTCCCATGGCCTCAAAACCCAGCTGACTTTCTTTGGAAGCTCCTATCCCGGCTATTCTCTGCATTTAGCCTAAGAGAAGACAGGTAAGTAAATCACATATCAAGGAAGAATAATAAATATTAGAAAGTTAAGGCTGGGCTAGTTAATAGATAATTAATATACTGCTTTTAATCAGAGAGCAATGGTGACACTTGGAGGAACTGTCCAGAGAAATTTTCACTCATGATGTTTCCAGTCAAGATCAGATGTGCTTCATGAAGGTGAACTTTAAACAAAATTTATTGTGCTCAGTAATATTTTACATCTTGTTTTGTCAGACTAGACAATATAATAGTCTCTCCAGCCTTAAAAAAACCTGAGACTTAGAAGGAAATACTGAGAAAAACAAGTTCTCATTAGAAAAACTGTGAAGCATTCACAAACAGAACAAGGCTTCATTTATACACAGGCACAGCCTTGGTAACCACCATCTCTCTCATATTAGAAAAACACCACTTTTAGAATCAGTAACCACAAGCCTCCACAAAAATATGATTCTGGTAGCTGATCTCTAGGGTTCCAGGCCTGCAGACCTTATTCCTGAGAATAATCCCACTGTAGTCAACAGGCCAGGATGAATGCACTAGTTCTTTTCTCATTTGGAACTTCTCGGGTATGACCAACTGGGGATCCTTGGCATCCAGAAGCAAGGCTGGAATCCAGGTCACTGAAAAACTCAATGAGCTTTAGGTTTACTTCTGATGTAATAAAGACTTCTACTCAAAAGCAGTACACTCAAAACAATGCTTGCTTTGACTGTAGAACAGTAATGGTGAATAAAGTAAAACAGGCATGTACAATTTATGGTGGCTCTGAGTTTTCTTAGAAATTGATGTGATTTTGATGAATAGGACACACATTTTAAGTAAAGTACAACTCTATTTGTATTTATAGGAGCTGCTATGGGAAAGACACTAACTGTAACACCAGTTTTCCTTGGAAAGCAGTCTTTTAATTCTGCCAGTGGATAAATTCTGTTCAACTATTAGCAAGGTGAGAACCAGCACCCACGACATAACTGACAGCTCCTGGTGACACAGGAAGACTGTAGGAAACTCCTGATTAGAGCCTAGACCTCATGGCTCCTTTGTCCCATGCCTTAACAAGAAGACAATCCTTCTACAGGATGTAACTGTAGGAACTTATCAATAGACACTTCCTATCAGAGACTAATAAGATCTGTTAGTCTCTGTGATAAAATATCATTGCAAACTGTGTATTTAAGATTGTCTGCTCTTTCCAAGTAAAGAGATTTTAACTGGAAAACTGCCCAAGTGGCCTACATATTCATACATACCATGTTCACACCATATGACACTAATTGAAATAGAGTGACTATATGGAATGCAATTGGAGAGGAAATTTGATAATGTCTTATGGAAAAAGCCTGTTGGATGAAATGCTGCAGATAAACAGTGTCCCCTTCGAGGAAAGTAATTAATATTGCATGTATTTTAAAATATTAAAAAAAAAAAAAAGCTGGCAACAATTTATTCCTGTAGTTTGCTGTGCAGTACCAGAATATAATGTATTCTTTCTGCCACTATTATTAATTGTTTTCAAGCCAATGGAACTTCTTATGTTAGAAAGAATGGCAAAAGAATTTTTTTTAAAGCAAGGACATACTTTTGACAGCATATTCCTTATGGATTGTACAGTAAAATGGCCAGAGGTAATGTAGAGGACTGACAAACAACAGGCATGTGCAGCTTAAGAAGGGGCATTTGTTTTGTAAACTGCATTCCCTTTATCACCAACTATTCCATAATGCAGAATAGAGCTGACTGTTCTGTAATGAAGATGAAGTGTTTGAATGAAGGTTCCACATGGAGACTGCTGCTCCAGTACAGCTTTGGCAAATTAGAAGCTTGAAGTCAGTAAAGTGGCCCAGACATTTTACTCCATAGGAAAAAACTCACGACTGCCTATTTGTTTACCACAGGTATGCTTCCCAAGAGCTTTATTTTTTAATACATATATCCAGATTTTTGGCAACTAGCTCAGAGCACCTGACTTCAGTAAGTATAATTTTTCATTTGAGAGACCAAAATTCTATGAGTGGCCGTTTGACAAAATACTTATTTCATATTGCACTGCTTTACTTACTGGTACTGTATATAATAATTCACTGTTATCCATTAAGTGACCAGAGTAGTTAACAAGCAAGCACTGCCAGCAGAATTACTGTAAATAAGGTTCTATATATTTCAGATTGCCGAGCTATAATTAAGGCATTTCACTATTTTACACACATTTCCTTAAGCAACTCTCTCTCCAGTTTTTATTTATAGATTTTCTGTTTGCATTTTAAGTTGTTGTATTCAACAGGGAATTAAGTCAGGGAAAATCTGTGCCTGCTTTAGGACTGATACTGAATTAATTACTTCAAATCTGAATACTCTGTGTCTCCTGAAGTTAAGTGCAGAGCTTGTAGTAGAAAGATTAAGGTCAACTGCATTTCTTATTTTGAGAACATGGATGTGCTGACTTGAATGCTGATATGGTATCAGGTTCTTATATATTGATGATTTTAATATCCCTGGGTGACTTGTCCCTCTTCTTCAGGCATGAAGCAGTGAAAAAGGTATTCTGCAGTACCTGTGGACCACAGCACTCAGTCTGCTCTCAAAACTTTTCTTGATAAGCTGTGATTAAAAGTGAGTCCTAAAATACTGAAGTCTGTCTTTAAAGTAGTAAAGAGATGATAATCACCTACCAGAAGCAACAATGCCACATTGCCAAATTAGTTCGTTGGAGGGGAAAACAAACAGATGTAAAAACCTACACTTGGATATTTTTTGCCCCCCTATAGTAGTTGTATCTTCATCTGTTAACTATGATATCAAACAGTCAAATGAGAAACATTTTCTCTCTTGTCTGTTTCCCTTTTAACATTAAGAGTATTTCTGAACCTTAAGTATCCTAAAATTGCATCCCTTGTCCTTGGAGGGATAAATTAACATTGTACCTCATTTATTTGACACATACAGGAGTTCAGTGACATCTACTCAGCTCACTCAAAAACTTAATTTGCTCTCTGAACTGAGTTGTATTATGTGGTCAAAGGGTCTGGATAAAAATGCAGGAGGTAGAGAGTGACAAACTCTCAGTCCATCATAAACAAGGCTGCTCTCTCCCAGCTTGGGTAGAGATGAAAGGATGTGATGTTTGTGCCTTAAAGGGGAGCTAAGGACTGTGTTTGAGCCACTTCTGTCGTGCAAAGCCTCCCCGGAAAGAACACATAAAGGAGGAACTACAGGTAGAAGAACATTGAAAGGCAGAGACCAGTGACAGATAGACCATCCAAACTGCAGAAGAAAATAGACTTGCTCTGAGAGCTAAACTAAACCAAACTGATTTCTAGAATAGCTCTGAGGAGATTTTTTTTCTGTTTCCCTTTTTCCTTAGCAAGAATCACTAATAGAATCTGACAAGGCATCTTTTTTCACCTGTGTAAGTTATTTTATTTTATTTAATAATATTTCATTTTATTTTTGAAGATGGAGAAAGTAGAGCAAGGTTATTATTTTGGGGGAGAAGAATGTCAGCCCTACAGTGTTACCTTTCTAGTTTATGAGTTTCTGTGCCACAGAAAATTTTCAAACAAGTTCAACTAAATTTACTTCTCATGTATTTTTTTTGTCATGTTCATTGCTTTAATATCTCCTTCCAAATGTCCTCAAGAAAATTAACAAGTCCTACCACATCCTATGAGATCCTGTTGTGAAGTTGTAGTGTCAGGGTAGCAGTTGTCCTCCCCAGCAGCACACTATGATCCCTTTCCATAGAAGCAGAATATTGTCCAAGAACTAAGGAAAGCTCCAGCTCACATGTACCTTTCCTTTGGCCTTAACCCACATGGAATCCCCTCTTCTAAAAGTGAGGTTTTTTGTTCTAGGTATTGTTAAAGAAAAGGCTTGCAGAAAAAGTCAATCAAACTTTTTAGACTTGTGGGAAGCTGTTATTCCAACCACCAGCAAAGAAATTGCCCCAGTCTTGAACTAGAATATTTTGAGCCTCATGGTATCAAAGTAAATCTATGTTCCAAACTAGAAATCAGCTGAGTTTCACTCTGGTCAGACCTCTAATGTTCTCAACCATCAAATTGAGTCCTATCAACTTGAAATTCATGGAAGTGCCTAACTTCAATTTAGCCCCATTGCTAGAAGATGGATAACTTGGATGCTTAAAAACACAAATGTATGTTTAATTGGGATGCTTGAACTTGGGAGAGGACATACAACAAAGAGATGTTAGAGTATGTAGAGGGGAGGCCATTATTTAATAACAGAATTGCTGAGAGGGCAGAAAGCACTCCATTAATGTAATTATTTTGGAGTTTGCTTCATTATAGGAAAGTCCCTCTTGAACAAAATGAAATAACAGAAACAACTCAATAGCTGTTCAATCTTTTTATTCTTTGATTTTATGATAAAATGGGTGTGGTCTGTAAAACTCCCCCTCCAATGGAGCCCATAAAACTCCAGAGAGCCTGAAACCTCTGTGAAGCTTTGGCAAACTTCTCAGGAAATAACATAAGAAGCTGTTTTCTGGTTCATCTCACTATTTCCATGCTTACACTGATGTAATGGGAGAAGTGACACTTTGCATATTCCATTAAGACATGTACAGAAGTTTAGTCTTTAATTCTTAGAGAATTTGTTCCCTCAGAGTGGTCTCTGAAAACATCTGAAATCCCTCCGGATTCCGTTCCTGACTCCCACTACAAGAAACCGCAGACAGCAAGGCCCAGTCACTCTGCATGGCCAGACTGCACCCCATGCACAAAAACCCTGGAACTCACTCCAATAGTCCTCTTTTGGAATGAAACCTCATGCTATACTTGAGGCTTAAGGAGCTGTAGGCACAATTGCATGATTGAAAGTCAAAGGGAATTTTATCTTTAACTTTTGTGTCCCTCTCAAGGTATACATCACCCAAGCACAACAAGAACTGTGAGATGAACTTTGGAACTTTACATGGCTGCTTCTGGTTTCACCAATCCTGTGGATAACCAGGAACTGCTGGAGCCTCATCTTCCCATAGCAAGTGGGAAGCTTTGTCCTTAGCATCAATCCAACCACGGGAAATGCAACTGCCATCTTAGTTAAGTCCCGCATTATTCCAGATTACCTGGGTTACCCTAAGGAAGTGGCCACTCTCTGCTCTACCTCTTCAGCATTTTGCTCTTAATACTAGACAAAGGGGAACTCACAAATAAATCCCTCTGAATTCTGGTTATTGAGGCAAAAAGGATGTCCTTCACTGGCAACAGGGCTGCAAGTTCTAAATTATCTCTTAAGGAATTCCACATAGCCACATATTCCACAGTAATTATATCAGTACTGATTAACTAGTAACAAGCCCTATAATCCATTAGTACATCTGGTCCATCCCTGATTATTTATTAAATTTGGTTTCCACAACTTTTTTTGAGGCACTGAGTAAAATGGAAACAAAAAGAAAATAAGACTCCTGAGTGAAAACAGTGCTTTTTGAAAACTCTCCTCCATACCAATTTCCAGTATGGAATTTTTTGTAACAGAAAGACAGAAAGATGGATCTGCTTGTACAAAAACATAAAACACTGAAATTATCTTAGGAGACATTCTTCAATTGTTAGTAATACAGCTGGGTTATAAAAAGAGCTAATCCATATTTTTAAATTGTTCATCTGGAAATTTGGATTAGGAGGAAAAACCCCCGCAATTTTCATGTTTTATAAAGAAGTATCATAACATGAAACTCTTTTAAATCCAAAAAAAGAGTCAAAATCGATGTAAAAGCACATTTTAAATTGCTTCTGGCTGAGCAGTTGGCTACAAAGCAGAAGGGGTGGGTGCACCAAAGAGTTTGCAATGGAAACACCAAGAAGCTTTTACTGTAGCCACGCTAACAAGAGCTGCTATCATGAAGTAATAACATTATCCAGAAATCTTTGTTTATTACCTCATTCCCAATACCATTTCATTTCACTTGAGTAACCTGGGTCTGATGATGGGGTTAATGAGCAAGGAGGTGTTTGAGTGGGTGTGAATTAGGGGCGCTGCTAAAATAGAAGCTATTTCGACAGTTCTGTATTTAATATAGTCTGGAGCTCAGTAATTTTTTTTTTTTTTTCAGGTAAAATACTCACACATTCCAAGGCTAAGAGTGACTTTGGCAAAGCACAGATAATACCTAGGCTTACTGGTATTATATGGAGTATTACAGAGGAACTCAATACTTCTATTCCTTCTCTACCGCTGTCATTCTGCCCACAAGTCTAACGTAGATGGAATGCTAATGCTTTCATTTCCTGTGTTCAGAGACTTCCCTCAAAACTTGGATATTTTCAGTGACAGAAAGCATCACTGATAGCTGCTCTCCCCCCACCCCTGTACTCCACAAGCCACCCTCACAGCAACCCATTACAATATGTTCTAACATCTGCCTCCTCAGATGATGTACGACCTATTTGATTGACCCTTTTTGTGCTGCTCAGGACTGGCTGCTCCCTGCAGTGGGAGGGTGAACAGCACTCATTGCTTCTTCAGTTAGCAACTGGTAAATTTATCTCCATTCCAGACTGGGAATGTCGAGCAGGGATTCTCCTTGCTTCCCTCCACATAGCAATAATACCCTCCATACATTCCCTTCCTTTATAATTATCAGGGATAAGGAATCCAGAGCAATCCAGAAGAAGGAAGGTCTCTGGACCTTCCCTCCTATTGTTTATATAGGAAACATTTCTGCCAATTGAATTTTTCCGTGACAAATATTAACATTACCCAGTATTTGTGACTCCAGCGTGGGAAGCATGAATAAGGCAAGGAACAGTTCAGTCCTCCATTACGCAGGGATACTCCTTGTTTTTGCCAAAGTCAGCAACTGCAAAATATCTCTCAACTTCTCCAGTTAACACCATGGCACAGGACAGGCCTTTGCTCAAAGTGATCATATTCACCACAATAAAAGCCACATCTAAAGTAGCAAAAAAGCACTTGCCAATATCACAGCCATTAAATACAATGCTTGTTCTCACCATCTATATTTCTATCATGTATTTAACAACATTAATATCAGGATCATTGACAATTGTACAAAGTCATCTGGCATGAAGTGGAAAGAATATGGCTATGAAAACATAGGGAAGCAATGCACTGAGACCAGCACAATGGGATATCCACACTTCCCAAAGATGGAAAACTCCACTGACATAGGGAGTTAAAAGTCCACTCTGACTTTGACTCAGTGACTTTCCCAAATTCCAACTGCTGCAGAAATAGAGAGTCAGTTGGTCTTGCTGCTCCATGTCTCATCAGCCATCACAGAAATATTCTGACTTTATGGCCCACCATAACTAGGTTACAAACTGGAATTACCTAGGAGAATGAAAAAGGAAACTGAGCCACATTAGAAAAGTGACACAAAGTGGGAATATTCTGAGCTAATCACCCTCATCTTCCTTCATAAAAACTAGAATGGAACTTATAATGCTATGCCAGATGATTTATACATGTTAGGCATCCATGGCTAAAGGTTATTCTCATCCCACCATCCTGAATGAAAAAAAAAAAAAAAAAAAAAAAAAAAGGAAAAAAGTAGCTAGTCTGTGCTCAGCACCTCTATGTAAGTTTTAAAAATTTTGTGTCAGCAGCTGAATTTAAAGTGAAATATATCTGTCCTCTCTGTATCTCATGAAAAACACACATTTCCTTTTTTCTTGTTATACAAGTCAGATGGAGAGTGACTTTGTCTTCCTCAAAGTCATCCAACTGGTAAGGCACAGAGCTGCATTTTCAGGACAGAACATGTGGGGAAGGGCATATAACTCCCCCAGAGTTGCTTGCAAATTACTTTGGCTTTGTGTGGAGAACATATATGTTAACATAAAGTAGAGTGTGAACCCAAGGAAAATGAAGACAAACACTGACAGCTGGCCAATCTTGCCCTTCTTTACTGTGTTTGCCTCAAATATAGTATGTTTGTAAGAATGTGTGAAATACTTCTGAAAATAACAGTTATACTCTGTTTAGTTTTAACAAGCAAAGGAACATACAATTTACAATCCTTTTCAGAAGGATCTGATTTACTAAAATTCACGGAGAGATGTCAGCAAATTTCCAGGAGGAGTTAAAAACCGAACTTAGTCAATAGCCTGTGAATTTTGGAACTTGTGTTCCAAGTTGCAAAATTTGATCACATTTGGGTTTTTTCACATTTGATTTTTTTCAAAATCACATTTGATTTTTTTCTCACACATCCAAGGCTAGAGATTTTTTTTAATAATTTATTTTTAATTTTTATCTTCAACCTAATATTTCCTAAAGAATCAGACCACTGCTTGTACCACACATAGTATTTTTCTTCCAACAGTGGGGTGTCACCACATTCCAGAAGGACACTGAACAACAATTTCTTTATCCCATCAAGACAGGCTGTAGGGGAGGGAATCTTTGCCTCCTGCACTCCAGCAGTGACTGGCAGCCTGTCTCTCTCATCCTCCTCTTATGGAATTTTGAGAAGGAGATTCACACCACTAAGATACAATGGACATATGCTGCAGGGCTCATCCCCAATTAAGGAAGACCAATTATGGTCAGTTAGATCTTTGTCCTTCAAATACACTTCTATTATGCAACTCCAAGCCCTGACCTTAATATTTAATATACTGCAAGCATAGGAAAGGTCCACTGGAGCTTTCAATTGCAGAAGTAGAAACTTTGACTGAAAGACAACAGTCATCCTGAAGGGCCTTTTGCTTCAATTTATTGTGTGAGAGGATTATACTGATTTTAATAAGCTTAGGATAAGCAACATCCTACAGGATGTACATCACAGATTTTCTCATGACATTGAAAATATCTTACTTTCCATTATTATATCATAATTAGTGCCAAATGGTTGCCTTAGAGTCATTGTTCTTACTGATGACACCTATTTATGTCATCACTGACAGATTTTTAGACTTTTGACCCTCCTTGAAAATAAGGCCTTGTATGAACTGTAAATTGTTTTGACTAAGGAGACTGGTAGCAAGCAGGAGATGTTCAGGGACAGTATAATGTGTCCTAGCAGGATTACATGGCATGTGCAGACATGGAGGGACTCCCTTGTTTCAGACCTCCATGGTCACCTGTAACATCTTTAAGCTTGAGTTTCAATTTGTGAAGCAGCTGAAACAAGCAGCCCCACTGATGGGATCTGGTCTCACTGGCCTACAAAGTTGGCCTAGGAAATCTAAAAACTTGTCAGCAGTATTATCCTTCCTCCCTCTCTCCCCCCTTGCTTGACGTCCATATTCTGATGGCTGTTTATGAGCTCAGCTGTCATTCTTTGCACCAGGGAAAGATAGATGGGACACACCAACCCCAACCTAAGTGACCTTTGGATGTGACAAGATTTTTAGGTCAGTCCTGCTAAATGGAAGCCTTGGTGTATCAAGGCTCGCCTCAGGGTGAAATTTCCAGTGAATTTATTATCTCCCAATGCCCTTTGGACTGCTTCCCACCATCAAACACCATGGCAGCATTCAGAACAGGAAGAAATACATTAACTGGAATCTGATCGTTTTAAAAGGTTACAGCTGCCCAAATATAATTTAATTTCATACTTGCCCTTTGAGGGTTTGGTGTATATTTTCATTTTATGACTGCAAATGATAAAGCTCTTAAGATTCCAGGCAATAAAAAGGAAAAGGGGGGAGAAAGTATTTTAAGGGTTAGATGTCTATTCAATTCATAGTCAATGAGGAAAGTGACAAATAAGCTTTTTTAAAAAATTGAACATTTCCTCAGTTTTTAGGAGTCATTTCTATCCACACTTGATGGGTAACAATACCTTTTAGTGAAAACAAACCTGTAACGCCACCCAGTGCGATATGAAAGAAACATTTGCTATGCAAACATCTACCTATCCTACATCCCTTAAGGACTTGCTTCAGAGGAGCAATTAATGGGAAGTGAAATAAAGTAATCAAGTGAGTGAACTGTTGCAAAAAAAAAAAAAAAAAAAAAAAGGCAATCAGACTTGAGAAATGCTTAAATCTAACCAGAATACTTTGAGTTTTGACTGGGTAGGCCATGGCTCCTTCTAGACTCTCTTCTAACTACTTCTGTCTGAGCTCAGGTTATGGACACAGGTCCATCTCCCCATTCCACACAACACGGTAAGAATCAGGGTCCTCAACACTGATTTTGGGGCAGCATTCAGTTTGGTTGGGATTCCAGACCTGTGAGATAACAAAATTCTAAAGGACAGGCATGCAGGATATGACATGCTTGTACACAAGATGAAATGCTGGGAAATGATGCTCACTCTCTCTTTTTCCCCACTTAAAGTGAAAGCAAGCCCTGTAACACAAGTTACCACACAAATGTGAGTTTGGCCAGCTTGGACTAGAAGTAGGAAAAGCTAAGCACTTGTGCCTTTCATTGTATCCAATGCAAACTGCATCACCAAATGAACAGCACCTCACTATCAATCTGATAGAATTTTGACACATTTGTGGGGCTTCCTCTCCCCACAATGAAATGTGGAAAAAATAAAATAGCTGCGGAAAGGAGGAACGATTAGGTGCCAACGTGCCTATCTCATTTTCAAAGCCACTGTAAGAAATTAATTATTGCTGGGCCCCCAAATCCCTTCAGGGCTCTTTAAAAATCTTTCCCAAACACACACTGATACTGCCCAAATTACCCTCACCATCGCTGTATCAGAGCAGTGTACAGCAAGAAGCAAAGCTGCCATGATAATGGGATAAGTGGGGATGGTAGCCCTGAAAGGAACTGTATTCCCAGGCAGCTATTGGCACAGCAGGAGAGTGAGTTAAATCACTCTTGAGTGAAGTGAGTCTGCCTCTCTGCTCTGCTCAGGAGAGGCCCAACCTGCAGTGCTGCCTCCATCCCTAAAGCCCCAGCACAGGAAGGACATGGAGCTGATGGAGTGAGTCCAGGGGAGGACACAACGTTCACTGTGGGAATGAAGCATCTCTCCTACAAGGAAAGGCTGAGAGATTTTGGATTGTTCAGCCTGGAAAAGAAAAGGGTTTGGAGTGATCCAAATGGAACCTTCCAGTACCTGAAGGAAAGATGGAGGAGCACAAGTAGTTACAAGACAAGGAGAGAATAGCTTGGAACTGACAGATTAGATATTAGGAAGAAATTTTCCAGTGGTAAGGCACTGGAATAGGTTGCACAGGGAAGCTGTGGCTGCCCCATCCCTGGAAGTGTTCTAGCCCAGGTTGGATGGGGCTCTGAGCACCCTGGGATAATAAAAAGTGTCCCTGCCCACAGCAGGTAATGTCTAAGGTCTCTTCCAGCACAGGCCATTCTGCAATCCTATGATTCTATGTATCGCTTACCCTCAACACTGATAAGCCCTAGTTTGTAAAAAAAATTTGCAATACTGAACAAATAATAATGCAGAACTACTGTGGAGAAAGTAAGAGATTTTTAAAGACAGTTTAACTTACTTTAAAATGTAGCACACCTATTAGTGTTTCCAATGTGAATTTTTTAATTTTCAGAAGTTCAGAGTTTAATGGTAAAATCTACATGAGAGATAAACTAGGACTTCAGCCATGTTCTTGTGCCAAATTCAGCTAGAACCATTTGGTTCCTTTCACAAAATAAATATGCTGCTGTATTCTACGGTAATGGCCTAAAACACTTCAATAACACTATCACAAGCTGTACTGTTTTGGTGTATTAACAGAGAACACACTGTTATAATTTTTAAAGACTGTTTTGAGCCATGGAAGGGGAAAGAAAGAGAAAAGGATTTGTTGCCAGGTGCAATTTTCACACTCCAGCACGGGGAGAGGAGTAACCTGCAGAGTTGACACTTCACCTTCAGAAGAGCCACTGGTGTTGCTGCTCAGGTGTGCTGAGACACCACCATCCTTCCCCAGCCCTGCCTCTACAGGGAGACACAGGAATGATGCTTTTTGGACCCCTGGGCATATCAGGCAGGGGCACAGGTTCCACCCCTCATGGCTCCCCATGTCTCTGAAGGATTAACCTCATCCTCCTGAGCACAGACTGGCAGCCCCAGGCCCCTCTGGGAGAAAGAGGTGCTATACCTATTGGGAGGAGCTGGAAAAAGCAGTCCCCAAAGACAATGTGACTACCTCAATATGCCACAAACAGATTGCCCCTGTCAGAGGCTGCTGGTGCAGGATGTGGCACAGCTGTGGTTTCTAAAGCAAAGTACAGCTTGCAATACAGCAAGAAGCCTCTGCTGCAATGCAGATTTTAAACAGAGAGAGAAACACCTCTAAACAGAAGACACAGAGGTGCAGACTTAAGTGGAAAACGCTTTTGAAAATCTCGCTTTCTACTATCGTGACAGCATTTAAAACTTTCTTACTGCTTTCCTGATGTATTGATAATCACAGGATACTGATTCCTAAGCTTCCCTCTGCTTAAAGCCACACATTTTTAAAAATCATTTTTCTTTCTTGTATATATGCCTTTTCTTTTGCTTTTTAGTTCCATTTGTATGTTTGCCCATTAAGGAAGGACACCTCACACAGTAGCTTTCTGACAGCCCTGCTCCCTGTAATTCCAGAGTCTGCCAGCCTTCAAGATAGATGACTTAACAAATTTGCAGCCTATTTCCATGCAGGTAACTCATCTGTGATGTGAGCAGTCTCTATGGCTAAGGGTTAAGGAATGTAAATCCAGTAGTCTGCAGAACTTTTCTTCTTAGTACTCCAATGAATGGAACAGAAACAGACCATTGGTAAAAATGGCAAACAAACAGGGCAGTTGTGCAAAGTGAAAGGGATACTCAGAAGCTAGTCTGGGAATCAGACTCCAATGAGCAGAGCTCAAGTAGACTGCAAAACTGAAAAGCTAGTTTTGAAGACTACTAGGAGCTACAGGCACTGTTGTCTCCAAATTTTCTTGTTCAGATTGATTTTACGCAATTCACTAGAGCTGAAAGCATTAAGAACCTCTCAGAAGAGAAAAGGAATTTGAGGAAACTGAGCCTACACATAGGGGAAAAAATTGCACTTTGACTTAACTTCCGGAACAAGCTTATGCTATCCAGACACAACAGAATAATTAACACTGTGAAAGCTACATCTCCAGATACTAGGTGTCTTCTATTGAGAAAAATTCAATTGATGACTTTGGAAAAAAAACCAGAACAAGCCTCTTGACCTCACTGGTTTGTTGTCTAACACTTTGATCCACAGTCTACAGTAATTAGGTATTTCACAGTTCCAAACTGTGCCTAATATTAGCCCCCATTCATAAAAGGGTGATCAAATATCCTGGCTGCTAACAGTCAAGCCTGGCAAGGAATCAGACTTAATAAAAGACAGGGTAAGAGTTCAGAAACTTCTAAAGGCTTGCCCTGTTCTTGCCATATGCAATTTATATCACAGGCCAGTGATGCACTCCTCGTGCACAGATTTACTACTCTGTTTGTTTACTTCTATCCCATTCTGCCTTGTCAACTGGAAATGACCTAAACTTTGGACAAAAAAGAATGGCCATAAAATACACTGTAGTAAGAAATAAGACATAAATCAAAATTTTTACACATTCATGTATTATATCAATCTGCCTCTAGCAGCAAACCATGTCATCTGATCCAGGTGCAACAGAAAGACTTCAAGAGAGAATTTCTTGTACTATGTTTTAGGATGAATGATTGTGGTAATTTGATTAGTGGACCTAAAGAAGTAAGTATGTATCAGTAAGTACTATGTTTGTGTAGGTTTATCAGTGTTTCTCCCTGCTGTTATGTGTAACATTGTTCCACAAGCACTGGAGTGTGTGCACTGATTTTCAGCTTTCCTGTGTGTCTGTCTGTCGGAATGCTCTGCTGGGGGACTACAAATACACACTATTGGCAGAGTTTAGCATGAAGACAATGAAATTCAGGAATATTTAGAATAATTTCCTAGTCTGACTGCAGCTTCCATGTTTTACAGGTGTCCCATAATGCCCCAGTTTGTGGTTTCAGAGAGAGTTCCCCCAGAGCCAGCCAAGCTCCACTCAGTGTGGCTTCCCCTCCTTTCCCCCCACCAGACAGTTTGCTCAGGATTATACAATCTGATTTGCATGATTATATAATCTTCTTTTCAGCAACATCCCTCTGAAAAGAGCAAACAACATAATAGGAAAACCAGTAGCGTAAGCCAACTCTTTCAAAGCCCAGTCTCTGGAATGTGCACAGGACACAAAGTAGGGAGGGGGAAAAAAAAAGTTTTTTTGGTTCTGTTCAAATCTGTTCAAATTTTTCATACACGCCTTTCCCAGGAGCACTAATTCCCAATGAATGTAAGCCATGAAACAATGTGAAACACAAAACATCTCACAGATCTGCTATACAGTGGCCAGTATAGGAAGGGAAGCACCTCAAGGTACGCACAAGGGTTGTTATTTACGTCTTACAGAACAGAAGTTACTTTGTGGCAGCGTAAGAATTCTCAGATGGTTTTTCCCCATCCTGGCTGAAAACACTGGCAGGTAGGTGCTGCCACTGCTGCTATTTTGACACTGGTTTTGTCTTGCAGCTGGCTGAACTCACAGCTTTGACACCACAATTCCAGTGATCTGAAGTCTTGGTTCTATCCCACAGAATCATAAACAAAGTCCTTGCTGATACAGATGCCTCCACTCCTTGTCTCTTCTTTCAAACACTTCAGACTTTGTCTTAGGACATTGTATAAGTGAAGACTGTCATATTCCAATCTGCAAACAGGCTCTTCTGCTGGCTGCTAAAACTACTTATGATGTCAGTTACTTCAGCAATATTCATCTAAAATTAATGCCTTATAAATAATCAAGGAGTAATCTTGCTTCCGTCTGTCAGGCTAACCCCAAAAAGAAACAAGTGTAACATTTTTGCAAGAGAAAAGAAATTAAGGATGACCTGACCTCACAAGCACGCTTTGCCAGACAGTTACACACTCTTCCCTGCATGACCTATTTTTCCCTGCTCACACCATGGAGACGTTTCAGACAAATAGCCAGTAATTCAGGCTGCTTGAAACACAGAGGGTTGCCACCCAAGACAGTTGGGCATCTTAATGGCTTTGTCAGGTTTCCAAAAGTTTTTAGTGACTTGCTACCTCTTCTCAAGTTAAAACAGAGTTCTATTTAACTAATCCATGAAGGTCAATGTTAAATGTCTCACGTTCCCAAAAATTAGGATACTGGGTATGGATCATGGCCTAACATTTTGTTGCATATTACAGTGTGTGAGTGGCTTGTATGAAAAGCATATCCAGTACATAGATGTTTTTTTATTTAAAACTCAAGGTTAGGGAATAACTTGCAGCTAAAAATACTTACAGCTTAAGTGTTCCTATAGCATAACTTCCAGTGCTCCAATACTTCCCACCTGCTTTTGAAAGCCCTAATAAATTCCTGTAAGATTCAGAGAACATCTGTTTCTATTGCTAGAATCAGATTCTGTACCAGTTATCAAGACCCCCATCAGCCGTAGCAAGATCTACTGAACACCTGTGGGTTTTCATCTTTTCCATTTGAGAACTCCACAATTTTTTTGAAGAGACAAAAACCAACATATCATGATAGAACAGCCTACCTAAAACAGGTTAACTTCTCTGAGACACCTTTTAGATCCACTAAAAGGATTGATGGTCCCCTAGCAGAAAATCATTGAATTATATTATGATCAGATGTGCATGGTCAATACAAGAAAGAGGCACTGAAATGGTTATCTTGTGGTAATTCATGAGAAATCATGTGGCAGAGAAGGACAAAGCAAAATGGAAACAACACAAGCGATGAGGTGAAAGAAAAATAGGATAAATGTGTGGGTTTGGAAGATGAGGCAAAGGATTTGCTGCCCTCATGCTGGGGGCTTGTATGTAAAGAGACAACTACATGAAGCTGAAGGCTGGTAAATGGGAAATAACAAGGAAAAGATGTGCTATTTTCATTGCCCAAATGTCAAACATCTTCTAGGAACCCAGGGGGTGGGGGGAGGAGGAGTCATCGCTGTATAAGCATCTCATAACAGGTTCTTCTTTCTTGAAAACTGCTGGGCTCTGAGTCTGGCCCATGTGAGCTCAGGGAAGTCAGAGAGAATGCTGGCTGCACTTTTTCCAGGCTATTTGCATATGTTCCTTAGTATGCAGAATGTCTCCGTATGTAATTGAATTGTTGTTTTTGCCTCTATTAATACATATGCAAATGAGTCACTCCTGCAGCTGTGCTGTATTAATCATATGTGTGCTTCTGTCTGTCTGCCCTGCAGGCTCAGGGTCGGAGGGAGGGGGAAGAGGGAATTCAGTCTCTTTAACCTAGAGGGAAACTCACTCATGCAGACAGAGGTCTGCTAGCAAACAGCAGGCCTGAGTTACAACTGGAAGGCAGACAGGCTGGTCATTTTTCAGTCTTTTTTCATTTTTCATAGATATGGATGGAATCTGAAAGTTATGCAGAAAGGACTGTTAATCTAGATAAAATGGATATGCTACCTCTGCTAATTCTTTCCCCCAGAGGGGGAGGGAGTTTTAATTTGACAACCCACAGAGTAGCCATGATACTGTTTTACCATGTGTATTTACTGCCTGTAAATGTCCACTGTGCATGTGCTCAGATATTCACAGTGCTCAATAAAACACAAAGCATTTCTATGCAGTCTGCTGTAATCACTGTTTTTCCTAAATTGATTGGATTCTGATAAAATTATGTGATCAAGCTTTTCATTCAAATCTATTTTAGTAGAATATATTGAGTTTACCCATAACATTGTGTAAGATTCTATCAAAGGCAAGAATAGGCAATTTAAATGCCAACTACAAAGTACATTTACCCACCATGAAGAAGATCTATTTGAGCTGTGTTCTGTGGTTCGTGCTTTTACACAATCTACCACAATCTCTAGTTTTCAGCAGGTATCCAGAAACTGAGGAGTAGTCACATCCTGGTGTTGCAAGGCTTGCTTTTGAGTTAATTGAGAGAAACTTTTTCCATTTAAAAATGTAGGGATTTTTCAGAGATGCTCTTGGCAATCAATAGACTCTCACCCCACACCTTACTTTTACAGTTGAATGTGCATCTTAAAATCATCACTAAGGCTTCATAAAAAAACCTTGGAAAGATAATTTTTTTTCAAGACAGCTTACCCCACAAAAACATAGAGATCTCCACCCTGGTTAGATGGTTGTAGCTTCTTTTACATCAGGAGTTCTGGCCCCACATTTTTCTAGCTGAAGGACCCTGGCCTTCACTGATCTCTTTTGAAATACCCATCTTGGCTACCCACATCCAGTACAGGTGGCCAATATCTAGTGGCCAATACATTCACTTACAAAGCCAGGAAGAAGCGGTGGACAGAAGTAGGGAATATAGAATCTGCATAATGCAACAATTAAAAAAAAAAAAAACTGTTTAAAAGGGCATCCAATAAAAAGTGTTGCTTTATTACTCCTCTTGTTACTTGTGATGGCTATAAGAAACAGCACAGCCATACACTGAGCTAATGGCAGATGGACAACTGCCATCTTTTGGTTATGCTAATGAGAAATATCACTTTTCATGTACTTGGTTGTTTTTTTCCCCAGATGTGTGTGCTCACAGTGAAAAACTAATTCTATCTTTTTTTTTTTTTTTAAATACTTAAGTGGATTGCATGAGTATTGTATCATTGTAATTAAACTGTGCACTAATGATTCATTCCCTACAAATGAAGTCAGAGTCCAATTAATGGGAGCAGGTAAAGCAAAAAAACAAACAGAGAAAGGATACTGACTCTTGCTGTTAAAAAGCCAGGTTAGATGGTATTTAAAGGAAGACACTGCCCAGCAAATAGAAGAAATAACCTTGCGCTGCTAAGAAACAGCTTTACTTTCTTGTAAGCAAAGAACTGGTTATAGTAATATCCCAAAGAGGTCATGAATGCAGACTGCAGAGTAAATGAATAATGGATAAAGTATTGCCATCTCTTGGCTACATTCCGTAGAGACAATAATGGGGTGCTAGACTTTCCTCCATCAGAAATAATTCATATGTCTTTGCAGCTCTGGCAACTTGACTCCCCAAAACAAGGAAAGCATAAAGTTTTCAATATTCAGATGCATCACTACAGTGTTTGCACAGCTTTTTCAGTCTTCTTTCACAGATTCGACGTGTTGTAACACTGGAAGGTCAACTGCTTAACTGGGCAAAACTGATATATCTAGAGATTGTAGCAAGAAATGAGAAAGAGATATGCAAAAAAACCCCGTTATTACATCTGCTTGACAATTAATGCATGACAATATGGTAATATCTCTTTAAGAGCAATAGGAAGTTCTGTCCTCAGCAACATTTCAAATGAAACTTAAGGAGACACTTCAGAGAAATAGCCTGAACTGGCAAGTGGAGATATGTAGCCCATCCCTGCAATGGTGAAGAAGCCAGAAGGAAGCTGGTATATAAGAAAAAAAAAAAGTAACTGACTGAGAATTTTGCTTTTAATTAATGCTTTACTTTTGTTTCACTGGCAACAGATGTTTTATAGAATACTCTGTATGATCATTGGAACACACTGCCTCCTGATCAGCTACTGCACACTTGTGAAAGTGCTCTATCCTTTCTAGTGATTATGGATCCTTAAGATACCTAGAAGCAAGGTTTTCCCAAGGAAAAATTTTACCGAGTGGGCCCCTAAGTAACAGCAGGATGAGCAACTTTGCAAAGCCCTCAAACTCCAAAAGGGTTTTATTTTTCTCAAAATCTAATCTCTTGCATCAGTGCCTGCTCGAGCCCAAATATTTCCAAAACTGTGGTCCAGTTTTTAAAATTACATTTAAATTCAGTCCTTGGTATGCATGTCATATACCACACAACTAAGAGAACAGGTCCGTAGTAGAGAAAAAATTAATTGACCCAAGTACTTAATAGAGGACGTAGAGACCAAAAAACAATTGGCCAGACTGTTTAAGTTCTAAATATGCTCATCATCTTTATACAAATAGTCAGAGAATACAGGACTCTCCTAATGACTGGTGTTCTGAACTGAGACCCAGCTAAAATGTTTTCACACTTAGATACTGATGGGAGGTTCTCTTGATTCATACAGTGACAGATTTGGACATGATGTTGAACACAACCACAAATAATTATGGAGTCCTGTTTCATGCTAAGATGAAGAAGGCAGAAAGTTTGATTGCTGGCACTCCAAACTTTTTAGGGTGGTTTTTTTCCAAGAGCAGATGTTTTCAGGAAGTCTGTATTACATCAGACTGCTATACTGTTTTGACAGGACACAAAATGTCCATACAGTAAGACTACACAGGCAGCTGTCATTATTCATCCAGCATTATCTTTCAATGGAGTTATGGGTATATACAGCATTTGTGTTACTGCCAATTAATCAGTTGTTGTCACTATCTGGTTATCAAACAAGCAATCTGGGAAATCTGAACCATTCCCACTCCCAATGGTTTAGATTCCTCTCAGTTTTCACACTGTGTGATTAGTTCCTTTGTCTCCTAATGCTCAGAAACTACTCACAAAATACTTTTTATCAGAAAAGAAACTTTCAGATACAATTTTATAAAGAATTTGCTCAGACTTATGAAAACATCAATTTTATACTTAGCTATGCCCAAGATGACTGGTACCAGAATAAACCCTTCAGTTCAGTTTGTGCAAAGCTATGTCACACCACATCTATGTTTACAGCTCTGAATGTTGATCTTCAAGATGGAGGAACTAAATTCCCTCATCTGCTGAACCATAAAGGAAAACATCATGTTCATATAAGGCATACAGCAGTACTTTTGAGTCATTAGCCTCATTCAGCAAAACACAGTGACAATTTATGTTCAGGGTTTTTTTCCTCATTTATTTGAAACATAATCGCCACCCTGCACCACTCTTGAAGAACAAGACCAGATGATGTTTATGAGGGGAAAAAATTGACGTAAGAAACCCATGTGCTTACCCAGAGGAATTTTACTGCAATAATGTTCAGGACTGAGTTTTCTCACTAACAGAGGAAAGCTAAAACCACTTTTTCCCCCCCCCACAAATGGCATTTTTGTCATTAAAAGTGGGAATGAGTGAATACACAGGGCTGATAGACAGCACTGTGGACAGGTTCAAGCTTGCACTGTGTCAGCTCCAGCTTTTCCAACATGGCCCCATCCATCTATTTCCTTTACAACATCCAACAATGTAATTCTTGTTGAGTCGTTAGTCTCTCTGTGAATACTGGAAATTGAGGCAATCCCACATGGCTAATTGTGGCAAATATCAGATGACAGAACCTGTACACCCCAGTGAGGACTCAAAGGCAGGGAGAGAAACTGAGGGGCTTTGGATTACAAACCAACAAGGGATTTCAAAATGAGAGATTACATTTTCAGTGGCAAAGAGTTTCTTTGCTACAGAAAAACAATCAGGTGCTAGTCCTTCTTCTCTAACTACAGAGTGCATTTCATTTACGAAAAGAAAAATGCAATTTTGACAACCAGAGATAAAAAAAGTACTTCCTGTTGATCTCACACTACACTACTAAAGCCATGACCCGACTTAAAATTCTCTAGTGAAACAACAAAGACGTGTTTATTGTTACTTAAACAAACAAGAAAAATTCCTTGGCTTTGTCTTCACTGAGATAATGTTGTGTATCAAATTTTGCTGGGAGCAACAAACTGAGCATTGTGTCAGGTCCTTTGATCTCCCCTGCTTTAAGTACACAAAGTCTGAAAGATGAGTGATAGGGAGGACAGAGAAAGAAGAAAAGAAGGAACATTCCACTTTTCTGACCCTTCACTGTCTGATGACCAGATGACAGAGGGTGTGTAGGGAACACCAGAATTGTAAGTAATGTGGGGGAATGTCTGAAATAAGAAGAGTTCCTCCTTCAAAGAGACTGAAGAACCATTTAAAAGTGGGTTTGGACCAAAAACATAATGAATCTTGCCTTATGACTCAACAACATCACTGAGCTAAACTGGATTTGAACAGAATTTGGAAGGCACAGTCTTTCTAGTCTAGCAACTAAGTTGAGCTCCATTCATGTTAGCATAGGTGAGCATCCACTTTGAGTCCTGCATGACAAAACCTTTCCAGAAGCAAATCTAGCCTAACTCTTTTCAAATGGCACCAGAAGTTAAGAGGCATGTCCAGTTTCTATCAGATAGATTGCAATGATAGCTAATAATCACTGTTAAGACGTGAGGAAAAATCAGCTTCCGTTTATTTCTAGCATATACATGCCCTTAGAGATCAGACCTGAAAAATTTAATAGAGTCTACTAAGTTAGTAATTTGAGCCTCTCCCACTGACTGGTTGCCAAACTCTCCCTCAAATTCCAGACATGTAGCAAAACAACACAGGTGCATTTGGTCAATATTTTCATTTTAATGTTCTCTGCACAGAAACAAGAGGCCTTTGAGGTTCTCAACTTTTCCATAACCTAAACTCATCCTAAGATATTTATGACTGCAGTCACTTTTGCACAAAGCCCACCTTTTAACAAGACAACTGTTATTGTGATAAGGCCTATTTTAATCAAGATACTTCAGCCCACAGCATGCACAGATACAGCCCAAAGCTGGTCCTGAAATGAAACTAAACCATCCTATCATCTTACCAGAGCACTGATGCATTATTTTAGGACTAGCTTGAATGACTGCAAAAAATAAGATTTAGAATCAGACTGTTGTTTTCACATTGCTAGCTAGCTCCATGTTTGTTTTTCCTTTTTCCCTCCCTCTTTCTTCCATATGTCTGTTCATGTGTGTTTGGCTATTATAAGCACTTTATCAATACTGACGTTACACCTCAAAATTCATTTCAGAGGGATGACTTATATGGCTCCCATGATTCTTAAGCTGCCTACAGTATTTGCAACTCAGAGAATCAGAAACTAACACACAGACAATGTTGCTTTTCATACAAAGGCACAATAGGAATGAATGTATTAACCTCTGTGGTGCATGGAATGTGTCAGCTTACACACTGGCAGCTATTCCTGTGAAACTCAGCTAACTTCCGCTGGCTGTGTTAAAATAAAATTTAAAAAAAAGAAGAAGAAAAAAAAATCTTCCCCAGAACTCTGTCCCGTGCTCTAGTACACTGGCCAAACAACTGAAATATCTGATGTCTACTTCATACTGGCTCGGGCCAAACTGAGCTGGAGAATGCATTTCACACATCCCGGCTATAAATGCTGAGCCCTTCCAAGCAGGTATAAAGCTCTGCTGCTCCACGTGACTTGGCAAATAATAATGAGCAGGGAGATGCATTTGTAATGGAGAGTTTGGGGCTTTTTTTGTTTCTAGAAAGGAGTGGCAATCCAGACTTTGCAGAGGTAAGAGATGATTTGGATCTTGATTTCCTCTCAGCCACAAATACTGCTTGGCTTCATCCTACCAGCCAAGCATACATGGCAGGTAGCAAAATTCACATTGTGGCAAGGACATTACATTTGCTTAATTCCAGTGCCTTGACAAGAGTTGTGTGGCTGATCAGGAATATCCAAAAGCTTGCTATCACTAAGACCCATGGACACCCTAATACCTCCAAAATTCAGAATACTGACAGTCTGAATCAGATACATCTGGCTACCAGGTCAACTCTTCAATGCAGCTGAAAAAACCTCAAATCCTTTAGTATTTTTCCACCTGTTTTCCAATTGTCTATGTTAAATTGGAATAATCACTAATTATCTGCAATACAGCAGTGCCTAAAATGCTCTGGGTACCATAAAACACAGTAGGAGGGGCCAGTTATTGCTTTGAAGAGCTTATGGCCTAAAAGGACATAATCATGTTAACGACTTCTAAGCAGTTTAAAAGTGCTTGTCAGGACAGAGCTTTTCTGCCTGACAATCCACTTCCTTTTGGTATTTTACAGCCTGCATGAGAACAATCTAATGGAGAAGTGTCCCGGTTTCAGCTGGGATAGCATTGGCTTTCTCTTTAGTAGCTGGTACAGTGCTGTGTTTTGGATTTAGGATGAGAATAACGTTTGATAACACACTGATGTTTTGGTTGTTGCTAAGTAGTCCTTACCCTAAATCAAGGATTTCTCAAGTTTCCCATGCTCTGTCTGTGAGAAGCTGCACAAAAACACGGGGAGGCAGCAAGGCTGGGACAGCTGACCTGAACTGGCCAAAGGAATATTCCATACCAGGGAACATCATGTTCAGTTTATAAACTTGGGACACTTGTTCAGGAGGGGTCAACCACTGTTTGGGGACAGGCTGGGCACAGGTCAGCAATTACTTTCTTGGGTTTTATTCTTCTCTCTTTTTAATTACAACTGTTGCTATTACTATTATTGTATTTTACATTGTATCAATTATGAAACTGTTCTTATCTCAACCCATAGGTTTTACCTTGTATTTCCCAATTCTCTTACCCATCCCACTTCTGGGACATTAGTGAGTGGTTGTGTAGCACTGAGTTGTTGGCGGGGTTAAGCCATGTCAATAAGAAAAGCAAACCTACTGCTATGAGAAAACCCAAAGTACAAACCTAAAAGTAGTTAAACTGACAACAGAGACACAAAAACATAACCAAAAGCTTCCAGTGAGGTGAAAGGAAAATGTGTTATCATTTGATGACTCCTTTTGCTTCGGACGCAAGTTTTACGCCGAGAGAAGAGCCCCCAAAACCCCTGCTAATTGCATTGTGTTCCAAAGGGAGAGAAAACTGGTTTTCATATTTACTTAACCTTTGCCTCCTCTACATTGTGCTGGGACTTACCTGCAGTTGGAGTGGGCCTAAGCCCGGTGTTGCTGCGGCAGCAGCTGCCATGGTAGTTGGGATCAGCTGAACGGGGTAGGGGTCACCTAAGTAAGAGAATAATAGAGGCGTCAGCACCTTTTATCTACTCTCCACCTGCAAATTAAAGTCCTGCATTCACTCTTTCCAAAAGCCTTCTTTTGTGTGCCTTGTTGAGGCCTAATGAAAAGCTCTATTGTGCAGCCTTTTACTAACACTCTTTTCACAATTCTGGCTGAGAGAGGAATGTGAATAAAAGGCACAAGCAATTAAGGCGGAAACCTCATCCTTTTTCATGATGTATTTAGGGAAATGGAAAAAAAAAAAAAAGTGCACATTGATCAGAAGGCTGCACTTCAAAAAAAAGGGAAGAAAGAAGATGGGGGTGGACGAGAAGAAAAGGAAAACAGTACAACCTTGATAAGATCACAGCATTAGAAGGGAACAAATTTACAAGCTTGTCCAAAATATGAAGTTAACAAAACTCTGCTCACTGTTAGTAAACTGAGCCTCACGCAGAGCAGAAATGGTACTCAATTGACTACTGTTTTCTTTCAGGCGAGAAAAAAAAAAATCTCACTTTAGTGGCAGGGTTTGATCCTACAACAGGAAAAAGCACGTGAAGCTCAGGAAATCAGATACAAGGCTTTGAAATCCCTGCACCAACTCCACTTCATGACTTGAGAGTTAATGTTGCTCCTGACAGAAAACGACTTCGGTTTTAGTAAGAACTGCATTGAGCTTAATGAGATAAAGGGAGCCAGTAAAGCTTTTAAGAAAAATTGCAGGGATTTATAAAGGAAAATTACCTGAAATGGTAAAAATTGAGATGGAGACCGGCATGTTTTAATGATATGGAGAGCTCTCTTTTGGTCACTTCTCACATATCTGATTTGTTAAAATAAACTTCATACTACCCTATCTACAAGACTATTAAGAAAACTAGCAAAAATAATAAGAAATGTTACACATATTACATTGCTTCCTCAAGTGAAAAATGTTTTAACACTTTCCACCAAAATAAGGCTCACTGGAGCATTTCTGTATGTCCTCATGTTCTGGTGGAATGCCTGATTTCTGTAGCACAAAAACAGCCACTGGAAATAAGACTATGGAAAAGACACAATGCTCTATGAGGAAAATCTACCTAAATGTTGCTGTACATTTCATGAAAAAGGTAGATTGAAAGTGCTCCCCTTTATTTTGCTTTTTTGAATGAAAAAATAAAAAAGACAATTAAGGAGGTAATGCAGGGTGTTCTGTACAATCATTAATAATTATTATTGAATTTAAGTCTCAAATGTTATCAAGCCTTAGTTACAGGAAACAGAATACAAAGGGAAAGAAATTTATCTAATTTAAAAAAAATGTTAGAAATAAGCTGTGTTGGTGTACACACATCCAGGTAAGTGGCTAATGTTTATTTTCCCCTTTTATAATGTAACCTTCTTTAAACCTTTTCATTCAAGGCTTTTGATCTCCTCCTGTTAAGAATTAAATACCACAACTTCTAGTAATGGAAGACCAGCAGAAACCGGGCTGGCACAGCATCTTAACAGATATTTAACTTAAATAACTGTGCATGTTGATACTTAAGAACATTTAAGTAATGCTTTGTTGACTGAGGCCTCACAATCTTTCAAGGCTGACCAGCCAAGCAATGCATACCAAAATGTCGACCCAGGTATCCCCATTCCCAAGTGCCTTTGCACCAGCCTCAGACCACAACACTTCTATTTATTTATTTATCAATAGACAACAGATTTCCTGACATGCTTGGCTTTCTTTTTCTTCCCCAGAGAATGCCATTGTTTTACATTTTCCAATTTTATTTTGTTTCCTGAGGCATTCACCTTCCTTTTCCTATCACGGACTGAATCAAAAATTTTTCTGACTTGACATTTTCTGGAGAGCTATCTTGTGACCTAAGCAGTGGGCCTCAAACATGTGAAGACACAGAGAAAAAGGAAACAGTGGTTGGAGAGTCAGGGACAATGATGTTTAAGTGCTTCCAACACCACTGGTAGCCCAAGGGCTGACCTCAGCATCATTCCAAAAGTCTCTCTTAAAGAAGACATTCTGATCAAAATACAGCCATGAAAGAAGATTTTTTTTTTTTTAATTTTTCGACCGGAAAAAAAAAAAAAAAAAGAGGGAAAAGTTTCTCAGTAGGAGGCTGATTCTTACAGCCCATTAGATCTCTAGTTTTGAATTATTTGTATTCAAACACATATGTTAAAAGATCAGCTTCCATGCACTCTCCCACATTTCTCTCCAAACACATGTATAAGCCTCAGTCCATCATGCTAATCATAAATCCCACTATTCCCACCAATAGCCCAGTGGAAGAGCCAAGATAAAAACCACAGACAACTCTTCAGACACCTCAGATCCAGGGAAGATTTTGGGACCCTAACCATGAAGGTGCCAAGCACCCACATATTGATATCACACAGTGAAGGAGCAACTGCCAGCCCTCAAAATACTAACAAAGATCTCAGGTCTTATCTGATAAATACACACTTTTTACTGTTACTCTAGAATGTACTACATCTTTCTACTATCCTTAAATTTATTTCCATATCAGAGTGAATTTATTGACTAAGCAGTTTTAGCTAATTCTGAAATCTGGGAAATGCATGTCTTAACTATTTCATTGCATCTTCAGTAAATACCTTATTTTTAGATGTCCGAAGTAGCTACATTTTTTCCCAAGCTCTAGGAACATTTCAGGAATGTAAGACAAGACATGCAGTTTTCAGAAATAGATATTTCCCAAGCTATTCACAAGTCTGTACCACTGAGAACACCAATAAAATCTCAAACAACCATATTACGTTTCAATTTACAGAATTCACTATTAATCTAATGCATGCAGGCAGAGGCATCCTTCAGCTACCAAAAGAAACATTTTGTGCAGTCATTTCATGTTCCAAACTACCTCTTCTTGTTATGTGTGGACTTTTTGTACAAACAAAGCATCAGAGAGAAGTTTTATCGTTGTTGTTTTTCTTTAGTAGGCCATATGGTAAAATCTGGAGCAGATCAAAGGCTGAGATTTTTATGGTGAGAACAAGGTAAAAATGATTTCATTAGCTGATGTATTATTGCCTAATATATATATAATTATTTCCTAGCTAGTTGGTGACATCACTTTGAAGCACAGAATTATTCAAGACTGGCTACATAAAGAGAACACAGGATTTATGCACTGGTGAGGCAGCAGCTAAAGAAGGGAAGGGGAAATGTCAGCCTGGGGGAGCTGAGGGGGAATATTAGAGGTGTTGGTGCCCACTGTGGGCAATGCCAATGGATCAGGGCAGAACACAAGGCTGAATCCTCAATTCTGTGCCAACGCTTTATTTCTCTATCCTTCTTCTGGTCCGTCTTCCACAAACATACCCAGAATCTCCTTCCTGATAATTTATGCACTGCAACTTCTTTCAATTTCAAATCACACCTTCATCCTTGCCCAAAATAATCTTCCAAGATATTGCTTACAAGAGGATTTTTCATGAAGTACATTCACTTTCCAACTACTCTTTCTATGAACTCTCCTATGATCCTCCACTGAAAACACTTTTCTGCAAAAGTTCAGCTGTGGTACAGAGCCAAGTGGACATCCTGTCCCAACACACAAAATAACAGCCCTGTGTTTAGCAACTTGATTTTCAACTGACTGGCTACCAGCTCATGGATATGAAATAATTCTGTACCCATGGAAGTACAACAATGGCTCTTAAACCATTTATATGTTTTGTAAAATTTTATCAAAAGAATTTTTTAAGTTAAAAAACATTAAGACTCTTTTCTTAAAAAAAAAAAAAAAAAAAAAAAAAAAAAAAAAAAAAAAGTGAAAATAAAGCATAAGAGTTAACATTATGTCTGTTGCACCATTCACCAAAACTCTTAAGATGTTTTTTGTATTCCTTTCTCTGTCACTCATCTCATTTATTCTCCTTCGTGGTGTAATCCCCCCTAGTGTCTTGTCTTGTCTCCTGACAGGCTGCAAGCTCTTCAGAGCAGGCACAATTGTCTTACTTGCTATATAAATCAAGTTACATGTTAATGTTAAATTATAATGTTTTGACAGGATTTTAAAGTTGAACCTGATTATATGAAACAATAGAACACTGATTTTTTTTCCCCTGAAATTTTCTTCTCTTAAGAAAAGGATACCAGAAGAGGAGAAGAAGGGCATTTATTTCCTGTGATTTTTTAAAAACTCATTGTTTTCCTCCTACCTATCTTTCAGGGACAGCAAATGAAATAAAGTTAGGAGATCATGGAAGAAGAGAAAAGAAAACAGTGTAAAGGATATGAAGAGTATGAACAACAAAACATGGGGCAACTTTTTCAGCACCTGGCCTGCTGGAACTGGATGAGCTCCATCTCTCTGTTAAGGGCAGAAGGATTTTAGCTTATGAACTGGAGGAACTCATTGAGAGGGCTTTAAACTAGGCTTGAAGGGGGAAGGGGATGCATCTAGGGTGTCTGGAAGCAAGACTAAGAGTGGTAAGGCTGAGTTAGGGGTGAAATCAGTAGCCCAGCTGAGGTGCATGTATACCAATGCACACAGCATGGGTAACAAACAAGAGGAGCTGGAGGTCATGGTGCAACAGCAAAGCCATCACAGAAATGTGACTCACCGAGCTGGAGCACTGCATGGATGGCTACAAGCTCTTCAGAAGAGACAGGAAAGGGGGAAGAGGTGGAGGGGTGGCCCTTTGTATTAGGGAGGCTTTTGATGCCATGGGAATTGAAACTAATGATGATCAAGTGGAACGCCTGTGGGTAAGAATTAAGGGGAAGGCCAACAAGGCTGACATCCTGAGTTCTGCCTCCAGGGATTATGGATTTAAATGAATAAGGAGTATGAAGAAGACACCACCAGTGGCTTCCAAAAAGAAATCCAAACTGGTTCCCTGATTTTCTGAGGATAGCCCTGGACAGTATTGGCTGAGAGATTGGTCTGTTTTGTGTTTTAGAGGAACAATTCAGTCTACAGAAGAGATAGGTTTGGAGGGATCTAAAAGCAGCCTTCCAATCCCTACAAGGTGATCAACAAGACAGGCCAGGCTCCTTCTGGTAGGCTTTGCTTGGAGGACAAGAGCCAATGGCCATAATGTGAATCAAGAGGGGATGAGATTTCCCCCACAAGGACATCCAGATGTTGAAACAAGCTGTCCAAACAGGGTCATGCACTCTCTGTCCTCGGAGCTTTGCAAGCCCCAACTGAATAAAGCCCTGAGTAATCTGATCCTATCTCCTTGATGACCCTGTGTGAAGCCAGAGGTTGGACTGCAAGCCTTCTGAGAGCCCTTCCAACCAGAATAATCCTATGATTTCAGGATACACATTTTTAAATGTTTTTTCTGTATCTGTTGAATAAATTACACTTATTCAAAAACTCCAGCTTCCAAGGAAAGCTAAAGTATTTCCACAAAGGTTTGTACATGCTCATGAATTTAAAAAATCAGGACTTTATTTTGTTGCCCAGCTATGGATAATAGTGAAATAACACCAGACATCTTTCATGGCCTAGAAACTGAGCTGAAACTACCAGCCTGTTTTCACAGGTCCCCATTGTTTTGCTTGTCTGCTTTGTTTTTATCAGAATTGTTAGGAGCAGCCACACAGAGATGGGGGGCTATAGAATTCTTTCATTTACAAACAGTCTTTAGTTGTGTTGTTTATTTTGCAGCCTTGTTTCCTCTCATTACATTTGCAGCCTTACGGAACCATCACATTCTCATGGATGCTGAGAGGCAAAGCTGTTACCAAATTTCCCTTCCTCCTTGCTGTTTCTATCCACAATGCTATTACTCTTCCCTTATCCTGGGGGGAATATGAGGGTTTAGTCATATGCTCATTCTTATCCAAGGCATAAACAGTAGCCTTGGAAGATGACCAGCATCTTTATGAAGAAGCTTCAGTGTGTGGTCTTCACAACACATGGTTTCTATTTTTGTCATTCTGATAAAAACACAGCAATGTCGTTAGTTTTTTCTTGTGATTTGGTGATTGTCAATGACCTGCATGTCAGCTGACATAGCTGACACAGTTAAATCAGAAATTAGCACTCAAGTCTCTTTAGAAGACAGAAAAATGGACACTGAGCACAAGTAAAATTGTAAGACAAGTCCACATGATACTCCATTAAACAATGAAACATGTGACTGACTGAAAAACAGAGACACATCAGCAACTTTCCCCGAGGAAGTTTATGGTATTTAACTCCTAAACATTAATTTTATTGTATTATGTGAGGAACCAATTAACTGAGAGCTTCATTTTTATCAGACATCAGAATTATTGTTCAGAACATAGATGAACGGTAAATTCGGCATATTTCAATTTTATTAGGCTTGACTTGTTCATCTCTTGTATTTTGCCAACTTTGAGAGGTAATTAGATATTTCACCAATAACTTTCTGTGAATTATTTTATTTAGAACACTTCCAGCAGCAACAAGCTGATATGTAAGACATATAAAAGGTAGCTATTGTATATTCAGATTTCCCCCCCAATTAGATATGGTTGAAATAGTGATTGAAGTGCTTTCAAAAAACCTTGTGTTGATGACATCTGACTGCAAACACAATATGATTTGTTACAACAAATTATCTGCAGCGATAGGACAAATGGGCAAAGAGAAACAATTCTTGTTTCCAAAATTTGTCATATTACCATAAAAATAACACAAATATCAGTAAATAAAAGGCTATCTAGAAGCTTTCCTGAGAATCCACCAGCAACCTGGAAAATGTACTTGGGGTAAATCCCATTTCTGGAAATACAGACTTGGCAACAATTGTTTCCTGAAAAAAAGAAAACAAATCCTAAAAATCTCCAAATACTTCAATTCCTTGCACACCTTAGTTTAGAAAACAAGGTGCATTGTTATTCATCTTCTACAGAAGAAACTATATGGCATTCAACAGCTGCAATCATCCTGAAAAGCCTCAGGACTGACAGAATACACCACACTGCTTCAGGTGCAAGTCAACATTTGCTTTCCCTTTTAACACCATGATCAACTGTTTTAAGAAGCACTGGAGTGCAGTTTCTTGAATTCATCTTACGTAGCATCACTAATTAGGGAAGATCCATCAAAGTCTGGGCTACTCTGTGTAGCTGACTTGGAAATGACTGGCAAATAGTGCTGCAAATGTAGAAGCACGGAAATGTTCCAACCTTATCCCCCGATACTTAAAATTGTTGTAGAAAACTTCGAGAACACTGTTCTTATCCTAACTCCTTCTGCCTTTTTTGTATCTCAGTCCCCAAATCTTTATTTCATTCCTTTTAGTATCTCTGATATAGGAGATATAGCCATGACTTAATATTCCACATACAAATCCATACATATGTGCATTAATAAAATGATCATACTACCTATGACTGATGAGCAGCTTGCTCAGAGGCAGAACTATGCAGTTTTTAAAGGGCACAATACAAAAATTCTTCTCTTCTATCACTTGCACCGTTTTTATGCTTTCAAAGCACTTCTCAAATATTAATTAGCTCTAAATAAATTCTAATTATTTCTAAGAGTGGCCCTAGCAGATCTGTATCATCTGGTGTGAAATCTGACTTTAGTGAAGTCAACAGCAACAGCTCCTCAGACCTCAGCAGAGCTGACATTTCCTTTGCCATTGCTAAAATCCTAGGAGTTGTGTCTATTATCTGGAAAGTACCATAAGTAGAGCTGAACTAGCAACAGCAGGAGTAACAAGTGACAAGGTTACAGAATGAGAAGAAAAAAAGGGTTAAATGACCTGAGCCAATCTGTGGAGCTCAGATGTGAGAGAAGCTTTGGGAAATGCAGTAATAGGACTCTGTTTGATTTCAGCATCAGCTCAAATGGAAGGTGCTTGCCTGCTGCTAAAACCAGTTTAAATAGTTGGGTATACAGGGTCAACTCCTAAAATTTGCTCGTGCTGCCAGTCACTAACTTAGTTAACAATTAACCTCAAAACATCGGCCCTTTACAAAAAGATTTGCATTATATACCTATCTAAAAATTACATATTATGTGTATAATAAAATACATATGAAGAGGTTGGCATGAAAAATCCAAACATTTAAATTTCAAATAGCACACATTGCATGAATAACTAAGTCTAGGGCAAATAAGTGTGTAATCAGTATTTACCTTGCTAATTGGGGACAATATAGCCTATCACACACTGCCAACTTATTTTTCTCATAAGAGAAAGTAGTTTGGTTGTAAATAATAATATTAAATATTTTATAAATGCAATTACATCTAGGTATACAGCTTAAAAATTAACTGGAACCACAGACTATGATTTTTTTTTTTCTCAAATAGAAATGTAATCCTAATAGAAGTTCCTCCCTTCATCTCTGCCAACTTTACCACCACACAATATGCCATAGAGAAAAAAGGGGAAGTGTCAACTCGTGTAAATTGTCCCTTATGTAATGCAAACCATCTGTTTAAAAAAACAAAACAAAATGAAAACCCAAGCCACTCCCAAGCATGATCTGCTATGGAGAAAAAGAAAGAAAAGGAAATGTAGTACATCAAATTGGAAGCCAAAGACCATGACCTGCCATGTAACCATGGAGAAAATATTTACCCCTCTCCTCCCTTTATTTACCCAATTTTGAAAAATATTTGGAAAAGCATAATTGAATCATTTGGTCTGCACATAATAGAGGATGATATTGCTGTATTTTTTTTAGCATTTCATCTCTCTAGAATGTTTTCAATCAGGCTGGAACCAAGCAGAGAAAAACTCTTTGTTTTCAAAAACATATCACACAATGATGCCATCACTGGGTTAGAAGACCCCTGAATCCTCAGTCACTGCAACCTGGCAAAGGATGGGGGATAAAGTATGAGTACACTTCTGCTCTGTTCTTCCAGTCTTCCTTAGGTATCTGCCATGAAATGAGTCCAAATGGACCACTGCTATGAAACTGTTACAATTATTTTTGTGTTATCTTCAGTCTAAATGCTCAGAAAACAGAGTATGTGTAGAGAAAACAGTGCTCTTCCTTTCCAGCCTCTGTCTGGTAAGTCACGAGTCCTTTGGTAAGCACTGCCTGAGGAACCCACCTACACACACACTCTGAAACCATTGGGAGACTTAATTTGACCCTCTCTTGAGAGATACAGGTGTACCAGAAAGTGCTGGATAACTTAATTAGGTTTTATTACCTAAGCTGAATGAAAATAAAACAGCAGTACAACTGTTCATAATTTCTTCTCTTTTGCTGACCCTGAGGCCTGATCACACATTCTCTTCCAGCTGAGGAGGGCACCAGCTCCAACCACAGCCCCCTGCCAAAACTCACCACTGTGACCAGGCTGCTTCTTTAATCCCTTCCCAATACGTTTCCATGAAAAAGAATCATCTCAATTTAAGCAATTTTAACAGAGAGCTCGTGCTGTCCCAGCCTGGGCAGAAGCAAGTTTGAGAATGCTTAACCAAGAAACTTGGTCCATATGTCTCCTTGTGGAGATCTGACTTCTCACAGGGGCAGAGTGCAGAACAGCATAAATGTCCCTTTGCATGTGTCTCCAAAAGATATTCAAAATCAAGGAACTCTGCATCACTAGCTAGTTATGAAAATATTGGTTGTTGCAATAATTCTCTGTTCCTTCTCCCTCAAATTTTCAAATCTCACTTTTTTTTTTTTTTTTTTTTTTTTTTTTTTTTTTTTTTTGAGGAACAGTATGTGAAAACTTTGATAGTTTTTTTTTCTTTGTGACTGAAACTGAATTGTCACATGGAGTTTTTTATCATTCCTATGTGCAGGTTGTTAATGCTAACAATTAACAGAATCATCACTAGAGAATTTCTATCCATCAGCCACAGAAAACAATTCTGAAAAATATAATCAGTCTAGAAAGAAGGGCAGTTTTTCCAAAAGGACTGAGAAGATGTAGAAGTGAGATTCCATTTTCATCAGGCACATAAACTAATTTTAAAACACAGAATGGGAGTCATGTTCAGATGATGCTAGTGGGGTCTTTGGAAGTTCCTAGGAAAGCTTAGCTCCCAGAAGCAAACTCAGTGAAAATTAGGTGTTTAACACATTCAGAAGCTGAGCAAATTAATCTGCTTGTACATCCTCTGTTGCAGTACAGTGCTGGTACTACAACCCACTTCAGCTCAGTTCAAGTCAGCACAGGTGACTGCACTAAAGTTTGCAGTACAAGAATTTGGTCAATACCCCTAAAACTTAGATCCTAGTGTCTTTGAGTAAAGTTTGGTCTCCTAAATCACTCAGGTGCTCAACAAAATTTTATCCCAAGCTCTCTGGTTTGCAGTCTTTGCCAACTGGACTGATACACAGTAGGGCAAGCAAAAAAATGGGAGAAATACGTTTTAATGGTCTGTCAAAAACATTGCTTGATGTGAACAGATGATAGTTTGAAGGCAGCTAGGTGTAAGGCAGCTGGGGGAAGCTTTCTAGGTGTAGCTAAATGTGTATATGAGTTTTTGTTTACATTAGAAGGTGAGTGAAAGGAAGAAACCCTCTGGACTACTTATCACTTCTCCTCAGCTTCTCAGTCAAATTCAGCCAAACATGCCAGGCAACCACCAAACACAGAGCTGTCTTTTTCCACTGGCTTCTGCTCAGTCCCTACATCTTGGCATACCATTAATTCCAAGCCTTACTGCCAGAGGCAGCAGAAACTTTGCTCATTTTGCCTTTTAATTTTCAAGGTTACACAAACACATAACATCAAATCTATTTCATAGACGAGAGGAGCTACAGAACCATCATGGAGTTAATGTACATGTAGTACAAAGAAAGGAAAGAACCACCTCAACTCCCATTAACATGGAACTAATACAACCTGCCAGATGTGTCTGACAGGGTGCTTTCCTGACCTTTTCCAGACCTACAGTTCTGGTAGCATTCATATCCAGTGTGGCTTACAGTTACACATTCTGTAATGTGAATCACTGCTTCTCCCAGTCGAGAGAAGCTGAGTGTGAAATCACTGGAAGAACTGAATGAGATTATGTTTTGGTACTGCAGCTGCTGAGGGATGTGAAGTGTTTGGAACAGTACTTTTCAATAGTGGTCCCAGCCTGTAAAATATCAGGAAAAGGTGTTAATGGCCAAAGAAACTGAGTTAGTGCTCAGGTACTGGGTCTATCATGTTCAGACACCGCAAGAAATCTGAAATTGTGGGCTAAGCCAGCTTAACTATAGAAATCTTTTTATAGTCTAAGTTTACAAAAATGCAGCAGTGGCTAATGCTGAGTAACTCCAACCAACTGATGAATTAATGAGTTAGTCAATGATACAGATGGGTACAGTGACATGGACATAACAAACATCCATACTAGAGACAGAGAAGAGTCAAACAAGCAAGTCCTGGATAACTCAGTAGAAAACTGATGGCAGAAGAGTTCTACAGGTACAAGTACATGAAAATAAGTCTATGAAATTCATGCTCTAGCTAAGTTTATTCACAGAAATAAAGTTCCTTCATTATTTCTTAACTTGTATTTATTCTCACCCTGTTGACAGGAACATGAAATCCTATAGAAGGCTTAAACGAAATTAAAAAAAATCTGCGGAGTGTAGAGAACAATACAAATCTTTCAAAGATTAAAAAAGTAGATGCTATATTTTTCAGTGTTAGGCTCTCACAAATATCCTCAGAGTTTGTGTTAGTCCATCAAACTGAAAGGCATATGCTATCTTTGATCTCTGTGCAGAACCTCCGTTGAGATTAATGTGAGCTCTGTGTGAAGAATAGGCCCTCAGTTCACAAATAGCAAGCAGTCTGCTTCAGGAAAAAAACATGTTTTCTTACAACAGTGTTGAAATTTACTGGGAAGTTTCAAATAGCTTCTCTTCAGATGCAAGTTTGTGGTCATGAGCATGTTCACTTGTCAGAAAGACCTGTCAGGGAGAAGGTGCACAAATCCACCTCTTGTGTGAGATGTTTGGCTGTTATGCTGTTATGTTATTCTTCATCTCTGACAAGATTTTCTCATACTATAACAACTAATCCTCTGTTTTTACACTCATCTCCACAAGCTAATGGCTTTGTCCATCAATGAGGTGCTATTTTTACATAGACTGGCATGAAACTGTGCCCTATACCCACTTCCAGCTAAAAAAATCTACAGGACTTACTGCATCCCGCCTTGTAGCTGAAACCAGGAGGAAGAAGGAATCCTTGCTGTGCAGCTGCTGCTAGGGTTCGTTGGTCTGGAGGGAATACGGGAATCATTAATGGAGGCAGCTGACCCTGGACCTGCTGAACAGGAGAGGGAAAATCAAACACAGAATTTTTTTTTGGGGGGGGGACAATGTCTGGTAATATGCTTTCTTTCACTTCTGATCTGAGAGGTCTGGTTTGAATACACCTCTTCATACTGGGGTGCTCCAGCAGCATCAACTGATGAGCTTCATCATCATTACCAAACACTTTGTATGAATTACATTAATCCAAAATAAACTGAAATATTTCACTAAGGCATATCTATATCCCACTTAATTATTCCCCCCACAGTTCATGATGACTCACTTATCTCTGACTGTAGGGGGGTATTTTCTTCTCTTTTATTGAACTGTGTAGCACTATCTGTCTCAGACAGTAGCTTTGACCCTAAGCCCAAATACAAAGACACATCCTCAGAAGGAAAAATAAGTGCATTAGTAGCACACAGCACAGCCAGTACTATTTCTCTGCCTATACACATGCACTTATTTGTACGTGTGAAAAGATAAAAGTCTCTGGGATGGCCAGAAAAAAGGCTGAGACGCTTTATTCACAAATAAAACAGCTATGTCTGAAGTGTTAGGCGTTCAACTTTGCACAGCAACTCTACACAACCATGCAAGTCAGGAAGTGGAAAATATTATATTGTAAGTGGATACTGCAGGGGACTGAAGACATGCAGAAATTAGTCATCAAAGCTGGAAGTGGGCCATGGCACAACATCTACTGCTATTGCTTTTACCCAGTTCCGTTAATAGTTTTTAATTGCTAGAAATGGAAGTTGTCTCTGTATTTCACACAGATGAGAAACACAAAGTTTGCTGGATTAAAATGCTAAATGACTAGTTGCAATTTAAAACCCCCACTGTATTGACCAGATCAGTCAATAAAGAAAGACTGGCTCGGTTTTTAAGGCAGCTCATCTAGATTTTTAATGGCGCTGTAAAGCTGAGGCATCGGAGATAGATACGTTTTCAAAAACTACAGTTTATTTTGTGCTCTGTAGCCTTAAGTAACTCAGAAAATTAAGAGGATCAATAGCCAACCTTCTATGCTGAGGGGCACAAGAAAGTGTTCCTCCCTTCGTCACTGCCTGGACAGTAGAATTGGCAAAAGAGAACCTGCACCAGACCCTGGCTGCCGCTGTTCAGACCACACCATTTGCACTTAATTTTATCTTCATTTAATCTCTGGTCTTGGTTTACCCAACACCGTTACCAGGCATAACAGTGATACAAAATTTGGGATTACCATCCCTTTTGATTTATGCTGGGAGCTGTCAACACCCCTGTGTGTGCTGACTGCATCTTTATAGTCTAAAACAATTTTCAAGGATGGAGTTCAAGAGCACTGTTGACAGAAATTCTTGCAGTGGGAGATTAGGATTGGGGCTGAAGATAGAGCAGATGTAGCTCCTCTCACTGAACTAGCTTGACTCAGTTTTTGTTACTTCAATATTTTTCTTTCTACCCTGATCCTGTTAATTAGAAGGCATACCTATTTTCAACTGAATTACAGGAGAAAAAAAAATAAAATGTGATTTGTTCTCTATCCACATGCAGTTATCCTGGAGCTGTCCAATACCTGCCTTTTTTGTTTGTTTGTTTGTTTTGTTTGAGGTTTTGTGGTTTGCTTTTTTTTTTTTTTTTTTTTAAACACAAAGACAAAGTAACTGTATTCTTTTAGAACAAAAATGAACAGCCATGCGGAATTTTTGCATAGTACTCTTCTTCGGCAAAAAGCCACAGAACTTTTTTTAAAATGGTTTCCAAGGATGAAAGTGACTTTGCCAAGCGAAGAAGCTTCAAAACAGGACTCAAAAACACTAATAGAAAGACAGATGGTTCTACTAAGTGCTTTGCTGCCAAAAAAAATGTTAAAAAAAAGTGAAAAAAATGGAGTGATGTTATTGAAGCTGACTGCAAAGTTCTCTGATGACTGCAAATACTCTTGTCCCACTGCAAGTGTTAACTCTGCCTCCAGGGCTAATATAACTAAAGCACCACACACACACAAATTGTCATTGCCAAGCCCACAATGTAGCTTAAGTCTGCACTTGATTCCAAGTGACTGCCAAACACATGAGCAAAACACCACAGTGAAAAATTCCCATTTAGGAAAACATTTACTAGGAAAATGCCCTTTCTTCCTAAATCTGATGGCTGTATTTCATTTTTTTTTTCAAATTGCTGCTCCTCTTTAACTCTCCGAGGGGCCTTACAGCCCCTAATTTCAAATGACACAACCCCATTTGCATTAAGGAGGTAAAAAATATAGAATGATGAGGATGGTTTTCATGGATATAGAAAAAACACAGTCAAAACAATGTGATTTTCATTCCAGGATGGAATGTATGTAGCAGCACTGAGCTACACTTCATTTTCTCCTAAACACAAATAAATGCAAACATTAGTTTATTTTAATCCGATTACCTGACACAATATCATACAAATTACGGACTCTTCATTTTTATGGCTCATTTAACTACTACATCTTAACTCGTTATGTTTATTATTATTATTAACTGGAATTGCAAGGTACAACTGTTTCAAGTAGCATTGAATACAGGCCCTCCTTCTGAGTTTTACATCTAAGGTGTTTTCCTCTTTTTTTTTTTTTTTTTTTTTTCTTTTCAAGATATTACTACATCAGTTAAATCTCTCAAATGTTTCTTACTGCATAGCTGATATACCTTCCAATATTTTCTGGATTGTAACTTCTTGATACTGCATTTCTAATTTGAATATAATGGACTGCAAATCATAGGTATTTTCCAGGCCCTTCAATTTGTTCTGCTAATGGACATATGTCCATAAAAATAAATGCCTCTTCAACAGTCTAATAATTCATACTGATATCAAGATTCTCTGCTGACCATCTTTCTATGTGATGACCTCTTCTCAGTTGTAATATCCTAAAGGAGAAAACTGTATTTTAAATCCTCACAAAATTCCCAATCGATTTACAATTCACCTACAATTTCACCTTGCAACTTCTTATCTACTTTATTATGTTAGTCTGGATGATACAGATATAATCTCTCAAGGCCCTTTCTTTTCATACTGTTGCCAATGTGTCAACCGATCACCTTGTTCCTTGATTTTCCTTTTAATTTGAATGCCACATTAACTAGAATATTTTTACACTGCATGAAAAACTGCATGGGTATGGCATGCATAGAAAAGGCACATAAGACACATAAAATAACAAAGAAAAGTACCAAATGCCATGAGAGCCAAAACATTCTATGCAATCAATTCTCTGGTCAAGGAATTCGTACTTGTATCTCTCTGCCAAGTTATTTGAATCAAGAGGCAAACCCATGTTACAATAAAAGAAGCACCACTTGCCATTTAGTTTAAGAGAAATATCACCCCTTAAGGAAGCAGATGCACAAGAGTTCAAACAGCCAAATAAAGTCAAGGTTCTTTCATTCATAATGAGGACAGTAAATTATCCTCTCTAATGGCAATGTACTTTCAGGAGCGCGAGAAACTCCAACCAAATGTAACCTAGAGCCAAAACCAAACCCAGGTGTGTTGGTTTTGCAGGGCTTGGTTTTTGGTACCAGGGGGGTCACAGAGGTGGCTTCTGTGAGAAGCTGCTGGAAGCTTCCACTACGTCCAGCAGAGCCAGTCCCTGATGGCTCTGAGGATGGACACGCTGCTGGCCAAGGCTGGGCCAGTTAGAGATGATGGTAATACCTCTGTGATAACAGATTTGAGAAAAAAATTGAAACAAAGTGGGTACAGTATTTTCTAGTCAGAGAAGAGGAGGAGGTGAGAACATGTGAGGCAAAAACAACATGGGGACACCAAGGTCAGTGCAGGAGGGGCAGGAGGTGCTCCAGGCCCCAGAGCTGAGATTCCTCTGCAGGCTGTGGTGAGACTGTGGTGAGGCAGCTGTGCCCCTGCAGCCCCTGGGGATCCACAGGGATGCAGAGATCCACCCACAGCCCCTGGGGATCCACAGGGATGCAGAGATCCCCCCACAGCCCCTGGGGATCCACAGGGATACAGAGATCCACCCACAGCCCCTGGGGATCCACAGGGATGCAGAGATCCACCCACAGCCCCTGGGGATCCACAGGGATGCAGAGATCCACCCACAGCCCCTGGGGAAGGTGCCCAGGCTGGAGCAGGGGATGCCTGGAGGAGGCTGTGATCCAGTGGGAGACCCTGTGGAGAGAGGGGGCCCTGCTCCCAGGCTGGAGCAGCCTGTCCCTGGAGGATGCACCCCATGGAAGAGTGACCCACACTGCAGCAGGGTTGGGAGGACTGCTGCTCGTGAGAGTGGAGCCAGGCTGGAGAAGTTCACAGAGAACTGTCTCTGTGGAAAGGGTCCCCACGGTCTCACAGGGGAAGGATTCCTCTCCCTGAGCAGCAGAAAAAAAACTTGGGTGACAAAGTGACCAAAACCCCCACACTCGGTCTCCCTGCACTGCCAGTGGGAAGGAAGAAGGGGTTGGGGAAGGTGTTTTCCAGGGTTTATTTTACTTCTCATTATTCTCCTCTGACTTTGTTAGCAATAAATTTGTTGTGCCCTCGGAATGTTTTCACCCAGTCCTTAACCCATGAACCTTTAATTTACTTTTTTTTCTCTCCTCTGCCCAGCTGTGGCAGGGGAGGGTGAGTGAGTGGCTATTGTGGGTGCCTGTGTCAAACCACGACACCAGGAAACCTTCACAGTTGACACTGAAAATCCAAATAAGAGACCACCCCTAAAGAACTTAACAATGCAAAAACCAGTATGAGCACATGACAAACAACTAATAGTAAATCTACTGTCCAAGTGGGAAACTGGGGCACCCGCAGTTGCCTGCAGAGATTTTTGATTTTGAAAAGTGCCTCAATGTATCTTTATTTGTTTCAGTGCGTTTGAAAAATCTGGCCCTAAATGGCTTACCATATCAAAGGAAATTTGTTGGCAAACTTGGAACCAATTCAAGCTGTTGAAGCCTGGGCCAGCATCTTCAATCTGTGCATGCCCTTTATGACACGACCATAACAAATCCAACCACACAAAGACATTGCATTCAACATAGTCACAGTTAATATTTCCAGGATTCTCAGCTTCATTATAATTGTAGTATTTCCACCTAAATTTTGCTCTCCTGTCTACTTTTAGGAACATACTATGGTTACCACAGCTACCTAAGCACCAAGCAGTGTGTTTTTAACAGTTACCCCTACTGTTTGTTACTAGCTCCTGTTGTGACTTCCACAAATTTAGATTGCAAACACTTGACAACTACAGTTCTATTTTCTGTAAAAAGTCATGTGTGCTTTGGGTCACTATGCAAATAGCTGCACAGGGAAAACAGTTTAAAGAAACATTGCAAAGATTGCAAAGTTAGACATTCATAGCTTAGGGAATGCCAGAATCAGGGAAGCAGGCATGACCTTATTTTGGTCCTTTATGCCCCTGCATCCAGACAGAATCTCTAAAGTTCACAGTTTCTCCTAGCACATGACTCCTGCTTAATCTAGAAGGCTTATACCAATTCTCAAGTAACATAAATCCATACTTTCAGCAAACCTAAACCCCTAAAATAGCAGCTGCTATTAGTTTTATCTATTTTCTCTTCATACACTTCCACCAATTTCATTTCCGCAGCTGCTCATTACATATTTATTAGCATCAACTTTTATATAAGTTTTCCTCTCTCCAAGGTAAGTATCTCAAAGCATTTCCCAGCACCTAGATATATAACATTTTCCATTGAGGGGCAAATACTGTTAATGCACCCACCTTAGTTCTTCAGAGGCAATTCTATTCATTTTGGTGAGACTGGTAATGGATAACGAATTACTCAGTGTGGGTAAGAATAGCTGCTAAAAGCAACACTCTTGTCTCTACAACCTGACGAAATTCTGAACAGTATTTTTGAACTTTTCAGAGGATGCCCTTCAGGAGCTGCATGAGCGTCTTTGCTGAAATGGACTCTTGCATGGCTGCCTCATGTAGAAGTGTGGCTAATTTTTATTTTCATCTGAGTTATCCTCAGCTGCCTCAAATAAGTTCAGATTTTACGTTCCTAGAACGGAGGGTGCACATGAATGATGTGATCATTTTCAAACTGTTGTATGAAAATCTTCTTGCTTGTGACTTGTTTATAAGTTAAGCATCTCTTCTACTGTATAGGAAAGAATGCAATGCACATTTCCCATGCAGCAGCGCAAATCTGTCCTTCAAAAATGACATGGTTAATTGCATTTGTCCCCTTCCTCCAGAAACACTTGGCTCTCAGTGACACACACTCTGCTGAAGGACTGGATTCTTTAATTAGCACATGTGTTGGCCCTCTTTCTCTCTACCTCACCCCCCTCCCCATGTCTATCTTAAGGAAAATAAAAATATATGTCCCCATATAACTACAATCTGCTATTTTCCCTTTCAGTGATGCTTAAAATAAGAAAAGAAAATGTTTTTCTCTTTCTCTTCTCTGTATCATTTCCCTAAATTGACATAAGCATGTCCTGAACCTATACAGCAGGAAGTCTTGCCTATCCAGGTTATGGAATGATCCCTCTTCCTACTGAGTTTGAGGTGCCTTTTTATGGGGTGCTTACTGAATGTTCAGGAAGCAAAGCAGAAGGTGGATGGCATGAAGTAGAGATGTTTTTTTTCCTCCTAATCACCACCTGTAAACTCTTCTGCAGTGGATGATTCAGGCCCTAAATATTATTCTTCCCTTTGCTGTGTATGAGGCTTACACAATTCATACCAGCACTCACCAACTTTAACCCTGTCCAAACACCTCAGTTCACTCAGCAATTCTCACATTTTTCTCACAATTGTTTGCAAACAGTGATACTGTCAGCATAAAACATGCTCTCATGGTGGTGATCTTTCAAGGAGAATAAAGGAAGGGATTTAGGGAGACACTTCCATCACACACCTCCATCACATACCTAACATATCCTCTCCCCATTACAACTCTACTAGCATGGGACAGTTTTATTTGGAGTGATGATGTGGAAAAAATGCTTAGTTTGATGGAATATGGAGACAATCTCTAATAGGTATGCAACCTGGCACATTGAAAACACAGGGAACAAACTTTCAGGAAAATTGAAATGCATCTCAGGGAAATAGATAAGTGTTTTTCATTTTAAAAAGTCAAGGCTTTTCAGGCTGGAAACTTTCCACCTTTGCTCAGTCCTGCAAGAGAACCCAGGTGTCACAACCAGCATCCATCTCAAACTCATCTCATCATAAACTCTGCAAATTAACACACTTAGCCTTTTTAACTAAAGTGCAGCAAAGTTCCTTAAACTGCCAAATAATACAGACAGTAGCTGTTTCCAGGTCAATAACTTCCTTCCAATGCTTTCCTCCTTCAGTTCATGCCACAGAACAAAATGCAATGTTGAGAGACAAACCTCCAGCAGCACTTTGCAGGACAGAAGCCCAAAGAATCTTTCACATTAAGAAACAACCGTTTTACACTTTCAAAAGCAAAATGCAGTGTTACTTTGTTCATTTATGTAACTAAAATAACGAATTTCAAAATATTTTTCAAAAATATTTGAATTAGTATAGAAAAGACATAGAGAGGAGAGAAAAGCAGTAAGATAACTTTTTCTGCATTGGGATGAGATTTAACAAGTGTTCATGCTTGTGCAACTTAGCAGGTAAGCTACCTACAGGGAAATTCTGCCACAAAGGTATTGGAGCAAACAGCCTAACTGAAGAGACTACCTGGGATAAAAAGAACATAAACTGGAATTCATTCCAATAGACAGCTGTTTTAAGACAAAAGCCTAAGAGTTCACACAGGAAGGGCTGCTTCAGACTATAAAACATCCCAGCAAGTGGGGTTCTCTAGCAAAATCAGGACTTACAGAGCAAGTGACTGTAATTCAGTTAACAGCTACACTGGAAGACTAAAGTGCACTCTCAAAAGAACCCTTTCTACTCCCAGCTCAAGAGCAACACTAAAAATAATTTGCTCTCTCCTTTTTATAAGAGAAAAAGATTCATTGTTTGGTTGATTGAGCTACTTGTTTCATGAAGAGGTTGAAGTTAGCAAATGGGCTTTTGAGGCTTGATGACCACAGTTTCAGCCAAACTGTCTTATTTCACCTTACTTAATATTCACACAAACACTGTTTTTCTCATGGCATAGCTTCCAAGCACCTGAGCACCTTGCTTAAATGTTGCTGCCCTTCCTAGAAGAATAAACCAGGACTGTAAGGGAAATCTGCCACAAACTTCTGGCTGTCAAAACTGCTGATTTATATGCTGTATTGTTCTCTATCTGTGTTTTTGTTGGCTGCCAGCAAGCTGCTCCTAAGTGCAACTGTCATGAACAACAGTTAATCCACAAAGTCACTTCCTTCAAAGTGGAAAATCTCTAAACTTCCATTAATGCCTGATGCTACCTTGCAGTGTGTGAGGGAGCACAGAGTTTCCATATGCCTGGCTAATGCTTTTCCCAATGAGGTCTGGACCAGCGCTGATGGCTCCAGCAGTAAGCTATCCAGTGAAACATTTGTCAGGGAAAAGAAAACAGGTGTGAGGTTTCCTGATGTGATTTAAAAGACAGCATGTAGGATAAATCCTTGAGCAGCACGTGTACTCTTTTCTACAGTTAGCTGATCTGTGATAGATCAGTTTGGTTATTCAAAATATATAACGAACTATGGGTTTATTTGTACATGACAGAAAGGATCAGGGATACAAAACAATATAATTCCCTTGTCACTGTTCACAGAAGCCTTTCAGAAGTCATCTGTGTACTTTTTCCTTCTAATTTTCTACACTCTGTTGAAAAGGACTGAAGGGGCTGAGTTTTGCCACGTGTGTGCTAACCCAGCTCTCTTTCTTTTCAGAGTCACTTCTTTCGTGACTCAAATGCTCTCATTTTACCAGATCCAAAGTTTTTGTGCAACAGCATCATGGCTTGCTGTCAAAAGAGCTCCCAGAAAGTAGGTCTGGTAGGAAGCACTGCTGCAGAGGAAGCAGGGAAGAGCAAACAGGGCAGTTTTGCTAACAGGGGATGATGTTTCTATTTGAGGATGTCTGAGTGGTAAAGAGAGGAGTGTAGAATCAAGAGGACCTTTCCTACAGGAAAACAGGGTTTTTTCAAGATTGACTCTGCAAATCTTGAAATTATAAAACAATAGCTAGACTATAAAACAAGTAAGAATGGGTAGAAAGGCCCAGAACTGGCATGGGATTTAAAGTAGGGGAGAAGAGGAATAATCCAAAAGTGACTTTTCAAGAACTCCCACTAATGTTGGAAGTCAACAGATCCAGTTGAGAATAAGGAAATTAATTAGTAAATGAACTGGAAATAAACTCTAGTGTTACAGGCCATGACAGACAGGATGCCTGGCTGTTTTCTGACAGGCAGGTTCTGTGACCTAGGAGAAATGTCCCACCTTGATATCTTTCCAGTGCTTCCAAGGTGCCTTTGGGCTCACTGTGACACCAAAGTATTGCTGTAAATGTTTTTGTGCAAAGGATGCAAACGGGACCAAAAAAATTGCTCAGCTATAAAACTGCCCAAAATGGTTTTCAGGTTGAGAATGCAGCTTAGGTAATTCATTCTAAGTAATTTCCTAAATATGCAAATTGCTCCTAAATGTTTTCTAAATTTATTCTAGCCATGGTTCTTACTCCTGTGTAGACTGAAGTAATGTAGCATTTGGGGAGTGAGCCTACCCACAATATATTTCTTCAGTGCATTTTCCTGAAAAGATCAAGAAATGGGTGGTGAGAGCATTGCTGGCACCATTACACTTAAAAAGTGGTATTTTTTGTCATTTGAAGTTATTCAGAGGCATCTGTCTTAAGGCCAGCTACTAAACCTCCCCTATTACCCCATGCTGATTTTTCCATAATATATTCAAACACCAGTAACTAATAATATTGGTGTACAAACTGCAGTAATGCTTTTCCCGTTCCAAAACCCTACATTCTTAAACTGAAAAAGGGAGAACAGTTCAAATTAGGAAACCACTGCACTTAAGATGGTGTAGAGATGATGGCAAGTTCCATGATCTCATTTTTGACACAATGCTAAGGGTACTTTTTCAAACCAACCCCTAAGGTTTCAAGATGTATTTTTCACTCAGTATCTCTTTGACAAATGGAATATTATTAGTTAAAAAAAAAAAAAAATCCAGCTACTTCAGTGTGTAGGCGACGGGGAAGAAATAGGGGTTATTTAATATCATGTAGTGGGCAGAAATTCAAAACCCATTCGGCTGCTGAATAGTGCAATGCTATAAACAAACAAGAAAGTCTTATCAAAGTCATCCACTTAAAATCATACTTTCTAGAAAAAGAGAGAAAAAATAGACTTAAAGGACTAAAAAAATAAGTGTCTGCACTACAAGTCATTACCTCTTCTTGCCTTCTTCAAATTGAAAGGTTGAGGGACATTTTATTATGGATTTTATTTACTGTATAATAAAACTGTATCCAATCTAATGAACTACAGGGGAAAAAAAACATCTTTCATTGTTTGACCAGTAGCTCTTGCAGAACTGGGTCTGCTAATAAAATCTTACACTAAAATCCACTAACTAAACCCTTTGAATGACCTCTCCTTTCTCCCCAATTTTATTATTATTATTAAATCAGATATATGTTTCAGGATAAGTGTGGTCTCAGTGACATCGGTTTGAGAGCACAAGTAGTTATAACAACTCAGTGTCATTCTTTTCTGAAGACAATATATTATCATTATTATTATTATTATTATCATCACCACTGTTACTATTGTATATTGAGTTTTATTGCTTTCTATAAGATCTTAAAAATCCCTGCATGATGAACAAATGGCCAGGAAAACTGTGACCACATGTTATTAGAAATCCTTGCAGCAAACACAGCTTCAGTGTTGGATAGCCCCTAATTACTGCCCAGGGACATGAATAATAAAGACCTCTTTTCACTCTCTCAGCTGTTCAGACTTGTTTCTGACTGTCTCTTCTGCCAGCGGAATTGTTCCTCAGCAGAGTTCACGTTTACCATCAAAAGTTTGACTTCAAAAGCAAAATAGATTCAAGTTGCAGAACAAATACTATTTCAACAGATATGTCTCCACTCTTCCATTCATGTCCTGATGCTTTTTGTACCCTTGTTACCAAAATCCTCATTAAAAAAAATTGTTATTCACAAGTTTTGTTTGGGAACATTTTTTGAATAGGGCTAAAGACAGTCTCTAATTTTTTGCCTACAATCTAGTGACAGCAGTACAGTTAAAGCACAATTGCCTGTAGATAGAGTGATAAAATTTAGACATCTCATCATTTGATTTCTGTGTACAGCCAGGTAAGCAGCTAGCCAAATTCTGCAGCTTTTCACTCCACTAAATTGCAGGTACAAATATTTTGATTGCCCAAAACATTGTGTCTTTTTTCCCTTTGTTGTCACCTTCAGCTCTTCCCTGTCTTCCTCCACCTCTTTTATTATTAAAAATATGAGTAAAACCACAAAAAGAAAAAAAAAAAAAAAAAAAAAGAAGAAGAAAAAACCCAAGACTATATGCAATTGTTTTCTTGGCACTTGTAGATATAGACCATGCAATGGAGAAGAAAATTGCCTACCTCACAAGGGCACCTATCATCATAAATCAGTTTTTAATTTTCCTGGTGGATTACAGCAATCAGACAAGCATTTGCTGCCTGCCTCCCCTTGATATTGCTGCTTGAGTGGGCCTGACCCAAGGTGTGGTTGGGTGTGGCAGCCCTACCTGCCTTACAGTCCCAGACAATTCCTGATGGGTGTGCAGAAGGGGAAAACGGAACAGCACTCACAAGGCACAACACATGCATAATGTATGAAAAGCAGGATCTCACTAGAGGGGGAAAAGTACAGCATAATGAAAATGAATAATCTTTGGTATTTTTCTCCTAGTCTGAAGTAGTTCTTGAATGTACAATCTCTCTTTTTTTTTTTTTTTTTTCCTGGCTTGACTGCCTTTAAATATACACATACCATACTCCTACATCAATTTTTAAGCCACTATAGGTATTAGAGGACAATTTGCATGAGATTTGCATTTTTTTTTCCTGTGGTTTTGGTAAGTCTTCCAAACCTAATGACTGTTCTTTTGGCCAGCAACATAAATGCTGTAATCACACAATTATTGTGCTGGGAACAGTTTAATTCAGCATTTTGTTCTCAACCACAGAACAATTACTCAACAATTTTGGTTAACCATACTAGCTCACTGCCTGGAGAGGAAGCAGAATATTCACAAAATCTATTGTCTTACATAAAGGCAGTGAGCAGATTCTTACCTATTATAACTTTCCAGCATCTCTTCACTCTTTGGGGTGCTTCCATATACTCCCCATTAATGAAAATGAGTTATTAGCAGCAAACTGTATTTACATATTCATTTTTACCTGTTGAGTGGTTTTAATTGTGCATTTGCAGACTAAAAGGAAAGGTAGATGGGATGTGGCTGGGAGAGAAGGATGCAAAAAGCTCCAAAATTACTGTAGTGATATTATCCATCTCTTCTAGGCACAAACCTTGGGCATTCAGGCTTTGTTTTTGAGTTCTGCTCTGAAGCAATCCATTTCTCTTTAGCAATGAAAAGGAATTTTCTGATCAATTGATTTATTCCTAGTATTGTTTCTATGGAAAGACTGACACTTAACAGGCTTTGTGTGGTAGACCCAACTCAATAAAGTGAACAGAAGTTCTGAGACCTCAGCAAGAATGGATTTTAAGTTAGTAAGCCAAGTGATCAGGATCCTTACAAATTTTCTGCTCCAAATTTCAATTCTGGAAGCATTTTAGCCAAGCAAATATAAATATTTTAGTAATTCCATTTCCACTTTTGTTTTTTGTTTTGTCTTGCCAGTCACTGGGAATATTTTCATTCAGAGCTGTGAATCTGTAAAGTACAACTCTGGCAATGCCACTGAACAAGTAAAATTAAACTAATTAAACAAAACTGACTCAGTAAACTTAATTTGATAGTTAGATCAGAACAGAAACCAGCAATAAACATGATGAAAACATTTGATAACTGATTTTTTAAAATGCCTTTAGCTTTTAAGTAGTATTCAGCTCAGAAAAGGGACTTTGTAACAATCATAATTTTTTAAGGGCAATATTTGACCTGCAGAAACTTTGTGTTGAGTCCTTGCTCTGCTGAAGTCAATACAAATTGACCCCATTGGCACTCAGCAGAAATAATGAAAAAAAATCCCAAAAATATTCAATTGTCCTCATCAGCAGGACACTGAGCTATGACACCTATTTTTTTTTTCTCCATTTATGACATGAGCAGTACATCCTGTTTTGCTTAAAGTCCATTTTCAGCTGATGTGGAGACAGGTCTTGTCTCTCATGGGGTAGGGGAGACACAGTGGGAATTGCATTAAGGACACAGAAGTCCCAATCCAGATATTTCAATTTCTTAGGCTTTCACCAGGATACTTCATTTAAAAAATAAAAAATTAAAAGGGCTATAGGACTCTCCCCCTTTATTAAGTGCTGTATGTGGGAAAGGAAGGCACTACCTTTCACAATCCTGTCACTGTGCCTCAGGCACCTCTGGGGTGCTGCCAGTGCTGCTCTGCTTCACTTCTGGACTGCAATGACCCTTGGGCAGGACCTCAGCATTCAAGTGTTTAACCCAGGGCATGCACAAGAGGAGAAACACAGAAAATACTCAGATCACACCAGCAGGTGCTGTGTGTGTTTAGATGCCCTCAAAGCTTCAGATGTAAGGCTCTTAGAGGGTCGGTCCAAAGGATATCTGGACAAGACATGCATGGGAGCTCTAGAAGAGCTTTTGGGTCTCTCCATTTGGATGTTCCCAAAGGCTATCTGAATACTGTTACCAGAGAATAGATTCTCTTTTTGGATGTTACCCTAAGCCATGCAGGTCAGAATTCTACAGAAACATACTTCTCTAAAAAAGCTGCAACTTTGTTAGAGTTCCTAATGCTGTTGTCATATCCTTTGCAGGAAAGGTGATAAAAAGACAGTGATGCAACACAACAACACGTCTTTATCTGTGCATGGACATCATTAACAAAAATCCAGTTGCCTTCCTGCAGCCCAATGCTTTTTAATAAAACAATCATGGAGCTCCTTGGCACCCACAGGAATGGTTCAGGGCATAAACTGCTGGCTTACCCAGTGGCCTTGAAACCTATAATGTTTATACAAGCACATTAGTAACATTTAAGTAGCTCATAAAAAATCAATAAGTAAAGATGTCTAAGGTGTGGTAAGGCAAATGAAAAACTACCCAAAGTCTTTGGGTTCAATACTTTTCTCCAAAAAGAAAAGGAATATTTTAGCAGTTTAAGCCTAAAATATTTTGCCAGCCCATTTGTTCATTAAAATGTGATCCATTCTGAACACATTGGGTCCCTTTAAGACTAAAAGTCAGAGCTGTGTGCTCTGAGCCTTTTCATCAGGATGACTCATTCATTCATGGGCAGCATGGATTGTATGGCTGGCTTATGGCAGCACTCTAAATTAGTACTCACACAATGGAGAGCTTATACAATTGCAGTAGTCCATATCCAGTAAAACTGCCTTGGTGCCTTGAATAATGGGCCTTGCTAAGTCTCTTACAGTTCTGTAAGAACCTCCAAACAGCTGCACACAACACATGACCTGTGCCATCTTTACAATGCCTGCTAACCATGAAAGCAAGCTTTGGGAACTATTTCCTCTTCACCCTCACCGTTGGACAACATCAATCCCTTTGCTTTTCTGAGAACAAGGGGATTTTATTTCCCCCCCTCCTCTTTTTCCTTACTTTTTTTTTTTCCCTTTTTCCTTTCCAATCAGCTCTCTGCTGATCATCCTTCACACTTTAGCCTCTGCCCCAGAATACTTTGGACAATAGTACTGATTCCATCTGTGCTCTCCATTAAAGCCCTGGTAATCCTCCTCGGAACAGCTGGACGCTGCGGCTCCACACACAGACAACTCCTTCTGCAGGACTGTTTGGCTACAATTACGCTGAGCTTGTGCTTATTTCAAGCTCCTGCCTGCAAATGCCTTTCATGGGGTCCCCCAGGGCTGCAGGGCAGAATGTCCTGACGCAACAAATTGAACAATGTGTCGAGACACACGGGCTGGGGCGAAAATACACTGCTTAGTCACCTCTGCGCCAGGCAGCACTTACAAGGCATTTCACAGACAAATGACAGTAGTACTGACAAGCTTCAAACTCCCACCATGCCATTAAGTAATCGTGAAGAAGCATCTTCAGTTAATCAAATGGCTTCAATACCTTTATTTTACAGTCAGAAGTGCTGCAGTGCCTTAAGTTTAGCTTAGAAGCTTTTTTTCCAAAGCTGCAGCAATTTTGGCTCTGTCCTGGAACAGCATCTGTTCAAGAGAATGATCTGACAATGTCTGTCCTGGATTGAAATGATTGAATATTAGGGAAGGACCAGGAGAGTGCATCCACAGGCTGGTCTAGCTGTGTACCTTGATTTTCCCAGGGATTTAACTTGCCTCATATTTAACCAGTGGATAAAGTCTCCATGACATTTCAATTTGCTCAATATGTAGTCAGAAAAATGCCACAATAACTAAGTTAATGATCTTTACTAGAAGTCTGTGCTGATATTCTAATCAAAGTTCTACAGATTCAAGTGCATCTAATGCATCCCAGTGTAATGCATGTTTGCCTGTTTCTGTATCCACACACGCATCATCTGTGCCCACACAGACACATAAACACACACATTCCTCCAGGAGATGTGTGTGCACACGTCTCACACATCACACAAGCAAAACGAGAGAAGCTATCTCTAAACTTCCTTTCTGGTATTTATTTCAAAATGTAAATGTGTGTGTATGTGCACATGTACTGATATTTATACATATTTTTATATACACCGTACCCACGAAACAGATGCCCCGTGCACAGGAGTCCACAGGCACAGGCAAAGCAGGCAGGCGTGTACCAGAGGAGAGATGGTGTACCCAGGGGAAAATTCAACTCAGAACACAAACAGCATTTAGCACATACATCTGACAGCTTCACTTGCACAGCACACGCTCTCCTGTCTGAAGGGGGATGGAATCATGCAACCCCAAGTCTCTTGGAAGTGCATTTTCTCTGCAGCCCATTGACAGACACTCGCCTTTTCCTTCCCAACTTCTCACATAATATTACCCATACCTAGTCCTAGGCCAGAGAAACTTTTGAGCTTTTCTGTTTTGTAACCTGTAAGAGATAAAATTGAAGCGTTTCTATAAAGTACTCTGCTAAAAAGACAGAGATGGCTGTTTACAAGAGCCTGGAGTGACAGGATGGGGGTGAATGGCTTCAGACTGACAGAGCAGGTTTAGATTGGATATTAGAAAAAAAGATTCGTCCCTGTGAGGGTGGTGAGGCCCTGGCATAGCTGCCCAGAGAAGCTGTGGCTGCCCCATCCCTGGAAGTGTCCAAGGCCAGGCGGGATGGGGCTGTAAGCAACCTGGGATAGTGGAAGGTGTCATGGCCAAAGTTGGAACCAGATGATCTTTAAGGTCACTTCCAACCCAGACCGTTCTATGATTATTAAAAGAAATGGACTTTTCACAGCTTCCTAATGTGGCCCACAACATGTGCATGTAGCCTTGAGGCAACTCCACACATTAGACTCCCATCAAAACGTTATTTACGGAAATGCTAATCCATGCAAGTTATGTAAGTTTATTTCATCATGATACAAAAGTTTAAAGGCAGAAGACTCAAAAATTTATCCCAATAACTCTTCTAAAACATTCCAAAACCTATTTAAACAGATGTTTAAACTGAACAAACCTTTCATACAATATCTTACAATATAAGGTAGCATAAAGATTTCATTGCTATTAGTTGAAGATATCAAGCAAAACACACAAGTGGCAAGTAGCACATCTCTCCTAAGCAGGTCAATAAACCCTCCCTAGTGCATCAGTCCAGTGCACATTTCCTGGTCTCCCACATGCATTACACAGAACACAGGCAGGCTGCCCAGAGCTACAAGTAAGATTGGCTTTTTGTTGTAAACCCAAGAATTCAGAGTACATGGTTCAAAGCACAGATAAATGCTTAGATTAGATACTATTTGACTAGTTCCCTCAATCTCTCCAGAGGTCATTTATCCTCCAAAGTCTTTACAGGTGGTCAGCTGTCAAAGAACATACTTTCAGCTGAATTACAGGCAATTTGGCCAAGATCTTTTTGTGATATGGGATTTAGAAAGAGGTGTTAATCATATTTTGAAAATTCTTCTAGGGCTCCTTCATGCCACGTTACTGTGCCCTAGAAACTTCAAATGAGGTTTATACAAAAGATCTTGGCAAGATCTAGCATAAGGAAAGGCATGTTTGGGAAGTAACTCTCAGGTGCATTAAGAACATCAGAATAGTCTGTCAGGCTCCAGCAGATTTTAAGGAGTGCCAAATATCTGAGGCGGAACTAAGTTTTTATTAAAAAAGAAAAAAAAAAGAAAAAAAAAAAGAAAAAAAAGAGAAAAAAGGTGTTCTCTCAGTTTTCCTTGAAGAAACAGCTTTAAAATAAACAAATTCCTGAGTGTTTTGTCCCTGCATTTTTCCTGGATGTCTTTTCTTATTGCTATCATTTACCATTGCTGAAATACCATGTCTAATCCTGCAAAACCAACTTGAAGATCAGTCTAACCCACCAAGGCTCTTCAGGTTCCTGTTCCCATTGTTCTCAGAACCAGGATTCCCAGTCACAGCCCTGTAATACTCCAACAGCACTCCAGTACAGGTTCTTCAGCCACAACCCACTTCAATTCCCTGGATAAAGTAGTAATATTTTGTTGCTATGTGGTACAGCTACTTTCATGTTTTAGGTCTATCAAGAAAGCAGAACACCACCAAGGTAAAAATTCAGCAGTTGCCTGAGCAATGGTACCAGGCTCTTTTAACATCTCTAAGCCACAATTCCCAAGTCTCAATCCAAACCTCCACAGTGAAATCAGATCCGGCATTTAGGCTTGGCCCCCCATAAAAGGTCAGCTCCTGAGAAAGTTGTACCACAGTTTGTAGGGTTTGGTTCAAACTTTCTCTACACATAATGAGCAGTTTCCTTCATATCAATATGTTGATATCAAAAAGTTGATTAATTATGGCTCAACTGAAAGTCTGTTTACTTCAGCTTCATCAAGGATTGTATCCAAAGTTTTTATTGATAATACTGGAATTGTACAGAAGCAGAACTCAATCTAACACTAAGGCTGTAAAACAGGATGTTGCAGGAAACAATGTTTTTATTTCAATTAAATCTTACCTTTCAGTTTTTGTTGTCCCGTTTTTTCTCTCCTATTTTATGGCCAAATTCTGCACTGAGGTACACAAAACCCGACCAAACTGACAATGGAGGGAAGTACACATGTGTACAGAAGAGGAGAGATTTAATCTTTCCTATTTATGCACTAATCTTACTTAATTCATCCACGTTTTCTTCGATACTGCAACTAGCATGGAGAGAAACCCTAATGTGTGCAATGTGCATACCAGGAAGATAAGATGGCCAAATGGCAAATTTTTTGCACACTTTTTTTCTAATAAATTAGCTAGACCACAGCTTAAAACAACCTTTTTAGTTCTAATGTCAGGGTAGCTCAACAGTTTACAGAATACAAAACTCTTAGCTCACAGAGAGGTAGAAATAGGTAATTTTTTCCTCTATGGACTAAATTTTTATGTAAGGGAGATTTCAGTCTCCTCTATCTACTGACCTAAAATGAATGGGATGTCACATATGTTCACCTTATCTCAGATAAAAATAGTTTCTTTAGGAACTTCACAAAATGTCAGACCAGTTCACCAGACAGTGGAAAAGCCCTAGATGATGATGTGACACAGGACTCCTTAAGAGTCACAGCTGAAGCAGTTTGTTTTTTAACATCCCATATTTTATATACAACATTAACCAGGATCAGACATCAATTGTCTTTGATTCCCCTGTAGATGTTCAGTTGGTATTCATAAAATTCTTCATGCAAATCAAGGACAGTATTTTATCTTTAGAAGACACCACATTTCTCTGGGTTTTATGAAAATATGCTCTATTCTAGGGTGTGAAAAAGGATCACTGAGAATTCTGGAAAGATGTAATAAACCAAATCCCATGAAAATTGTCTGGTTTAGGCTGCAAATCTGAATGATCTGATTTGCTGTTCTTACGTTGATCCCAGGACAAATCAGTGAATCCATCCATACAAAGCTCATTGATGTCTTAGGCCCTTGGACACCAAAAGCACAGAGAAACAAAACCAAAATCACCGGGCACTGAGAAGGCCTTGGGACTTCCAGGGGAAAAATGTAACGAGTGATTGAACTGGCATGGAGACAGAACTAGGTGAGGGAAGGAACACAAATTATGGCCATTTTGGTAAATGGCCTCATAGTTCAAATTACAAATGAATTTACAATGCACTTAACAGAAAAGACCTCACTGCAAGCTCTGAGAAACAGTTAAAGAAAACCAGGAGCTCCTTATAAACTTGGAATTGTCCATAAGTAAACCAACTATGAGCCTGAATTCTTGAATGGTTGAGTCTTGTAAAGAGAACAAGATAGGCCCATATTAAAACTTTTAACGACTTTAGTTAGGAAAAAAAAAAAAAAAAGGAAGGGAAAAAAAAAAGAAAAGAAAAGAAAAAAAAAAAAGGTGGAACTTTGCAGCCAGCTGGCTCCATACCGAAAGCCAGGCTGCACAGCTTGAACTTAAAGCTATCTTAACATAATGAATAAGTGCCAATAATTAGCATATGTAGTGTGAACAGGTTTGCTGGCACAAGCAAGTGAAAAACTCCAAGGTAAAGTTATTATTAGGGAGTAATTAGCTCTGTGAAGTAAATGAGTGAAACAATAGCTGCCAGCACTGACAATATGGCTAACATCTGACTATGTGGAAGATAACATTGTAAAGTATTGCTCCCTGAGCTAGAATCTGTTAATAACCATATGTTAGTGTAATTAATGCAGAGTCTTTCTGACCTGTTGTCACATAAGAACAATACTTTCTGGGAAATATTCAAACAGGCAGCTCTAAACTTGTGGATGGCAAAAAATAATTTGGGAAGTTGCTTACAAACACCTTTTCTTCTGCATTTCTTTAAAAAGAACTAAAAAGCAGTAAATGGGGGAGGAGAGTAAAAAAAAAAAAAAAGCCCCCACACTTATGAACCAACTTCTTTTAAGGTTGATGACAAAGAGGTCAAACCCTGGATTAGGGCTTTCCAGACCATCCAAATAAAACCCTAAATAATACTATTGGATTTTAGGGGTGCTTGTAATCCATGCCCAGACTAAATTCTGCAATTTGATTAATTATATGGAGTGACCTAAACACTTTATGCAAAAAATCCTTGAACTCAGGAGTGTTTAAATCTGAGACTGGGTTCTGAATTTTTTGGCTTGAGCCCATTTTTAAATTGAATAGATCCCTCCAGGTGTCTGACATTCATCAGACATTCTGCCAAGGTCTTAATATCCTGCTAGATAGGGAAGGTCTTTGCTTGTCCCTCACACAGGACATTCACACCTCCAAATGAGAGAATTCTGTGACTACAAAGGGCAAGGCTACAGATAATTGCTCTTGAGAAGATACTAAAAACCATGCCCAGAACTTCTGAATTTTTGTAATAAATGGCACTGATGCAATATTTTCCTCCCGTCAAATCAACATCTCAAAATGTTTAAAAGAGGTCTAGTAAATACAGTTTGCTCAACAAGCCTTACATAATTACTTGAAAGTAATTTTCAAGTCATTCTGCTGATGCAGTGCATCCTGCAGAGAACACGTATCCCATGAAAAGCCATTGTCTCTGAAGCTCCCTGGTAAAGAGACCTTTGTAATTTGATCTGAATATATCTCTGCTCCAATTCAGCATCTCGTATGCACCTTGGTCATTAGAGCATTCACAGTCATTGGCTCACTGCAACAGTTTCCTAGAGAGGGCAAAGTGTGGTCAGACATTCCAAAAGAATAGCTTTCATTTCTAAAAGAAGTAGTTAAACAGCTTCAAGGACCTGCCATATTTAATTTCAATTAAAGAAAAAAAATTACAGAATTTAATGCAAGCTGGTTAGTAGGTTCCCTTTTCCCTTTTTGGTGAGACAGCTAAAAAAACCAAAACAACAATCACCAAAAGACTCCCTCAAAACATTTTTTTAATCCTTCACAGCCTGTTATGGCCAGGCAAAGGAGTCCTGCATGTTTGAGATCTCACGCATTCATCTTCTTGCTAAACATCTGTTTAAGGCTTGTGTGATCTACCTGTCAGCACCAGTGATCCATAAAGTGTTTGAACCTCCTGTCACAAACCTCAGTGCTGGTTTGATCAGAAGCTTTGTGCACACTAATCACGCCCTTTATCTTTTCTAATGCTAGGAGAAAAATAAAACAAAAAAAAAAAAAAAAAAAAAAAAAAAAAAAAAAAAAACCCACAGCAAGGCTGTCTTCCAAACCTGAATGTAATTAATCTTTCCAAGGGGTAACCTGTATGGTTTGAAAAAGCAAGATCTGATGGGCTGCTGCTCTTTTTCTGCAAGTGCCTTATTTTTCCTACCAGGCTTCTTTACACTTGAGTGGTACCCTTACAAAATACTTTAACTATATCCCAGTGACAGTGAAACAACCTTCAAGATCATCTTATGAATGAAACTGCTGGTAACTTTGCTGAGGAAAAGTGAAAGGAGTTTGATAGAAGCATGTTTAAACGATTCTCTCTTTTTAACTGCATGGGAAAAAAGGGAATCAGAATAAGAACTGGTCCCCTTTTCATGTTTCTCCTAAGCTGTTCTCTTCACTAATAATCCCACCACTACCTTTCTTTGGCTCAGCTGCACACAAATGTTCTGAAAGCTGCAGGAGTTCCAAAAAGGGAACAGATAACATCAGGTGGGTTTTGGGTTTATTACAGCTTGCCTTTTGCCACTGTTTGCTTTCTGTGGTATAAGGGGAATGAATGCTGTGGGTGATAGAGATGACAACTCAAAGTGCAATTGCAATGAGGCTCATACTGAATGGGAACAGGACAAGTAAGTTTAAATTTTCTTGCATCTTCTCTGGTAAGAAAAGCTTCCTTTGCTCCTCAGCATTCCTGAGTCCAGGCATTAGTAGCAACATAAATTTTAGTGAGCAGATGGTGGGAAGTAGTGAGAAACTGATGCTGCAAGACCAAATCTGAGTGCAGATTTCATAGCAATCCTCAACCTAAATAATGTCAAAAGCCTTGAACATACATGGATGGATTGATTCATGAGGATGCAGATGGAGTTCATTTGGAAAATTAACTGATCAGAAGAAAAAAACTTCAGGAATTTGTGCAATAAAGTAAAAAGTAATTGGTGGGCTGTGACTCTCATCATCACACGGCTCTCCTGTATTACACTGAAACACTCTCAGAATCCAGGCTGGAGAGGAAAGTAAGTGAAGTTAAATGAATCTTTCTATTACTGTCACCATATATTACTCAGACTGAGAAGAAGTTCAAAGGACTCCAGAGGTCCAACATCTGACTGCATGATCAAAGACAGTCCTTCATGTTTTATATCTTTTTTTTAAGACAAGATACCACAAGTGGAAAACATGATGAAAGGAGTGGATGTCTACCAATATTATTTAGAGTTCTGTGCTTGGATCCAGTTTAGATTTCATGAGCTTGCTAATTGTCTGTATGCAACAGTAAAATATGATAAATAATTTGGGCAATATGGAAGGTTGGACCCTTCTGGAAAGGTTATTCAACACACTTGAGACACTTGGGAATACAGTGTAAGACAGAGCAGGAAAAGTGAACAAACAAAAGAATGAGGTGTGTGTGTCATCAGCAGAGCAGATCAGAATTGGCATTAACTATGGAGAGAAGAAATATAAATGAAAGACCTGTGAAGAATCTTGGGGAAACAACACCAAACTGGAATTTCATATTATGGAAAACAAGGAGTAATGCCCAGGCTGAAGGAAAGAGTTGGGTCCAATGATATCAACAGAAGTGAAGAAATGATGGTGTTTGGGGAATGTCCTGCCGGGAGAACAGGGAGATAATGGAAGTTTCAGAATGACACAGAAAGACAACAGAAGACTCAGTAATCAAGTTTTAAGATTGACAAAAAAGTGGCTGAAATTTTTAGGCAGAAGAAAAAGCTGGATTTTAGAAAAGAAGATTTGAGAAAACAGTCAAAATAGTTTCTTGGAGTGTGGATCTGCTTGACAGGGAGGAAGATGATGTTGCTACAAGATAAAGAACAGAGAAGTCAGAGAAGCTTTGGGAAGAGATCTAATGAGTTCATTTGAGGTTAGTGACTCTGTCCAAGATTTATGTTCCCCTCTAGCTAGAGATTAAGGCACTTGAATCACGACTAATTTATCACTTTTCTTATTTACTGGCCATGAAAAAGCACCTGGTATTCCAGACTGGTGCCTAATATTGAACCTTGACAGCTGTCTACAGAGTCCATCTAAATTTGATAAAAGACACAGGTCAACTTCCAGATAAACTCTGTACCATATAAACTTTGATTATAGAGTGAGAACAGGGCTAAACTGGTATTTAGCCAGTACACAATCCAATTGGTTTAAATCTGTATCTCATTGAACAATTAAGAGTTCAGAATATCTGAGGGCCTACAGAGGCTATAATGTCCTGCAAGCCACAGTGTGGATAGAATTATAATGTTATTAAAGAACATTCTGTGTATTTCAAGGAAGAAAGGGAAAAATATATCAATTCTTTACAATGTCATTAAAAAGCAACAATGTAACTACTGGAAAGATTTCTCTTTTATTTTGCTGCCTTATTTGCTAACCTCTATCCCACCTCACCATGGTATTGGTCATACTGCCTGACAGAAAGGAAGGATGTTAAAATAACTTCTTCAGAGATCATTCAGATCAGTCCCACCTGAGGAATTATATGCTCTTGCCTTGCTTAGCTGTAAGAATCACATTTCTGTATCTTAAAATCATGAACTCCTCCAAACTTCACCTTCCCGTACTTATGAGTATAATGCTTATGCTCAGTGATGTCTGCGAAGTTAAAAATGGTTTTGCCTTTTCAGATTTCTGTGCATGTGTGCAGAGACACTGGGGCTCTCTTGCTCAGGACCCTGTGAAATCCATTCTCCTAAGGTCTGTTGGCTTTGGATGTACTTACAAACACTTACTCAAAACTCACATCCAAGCTGGTGCTTGTTAATTTAAAGATGGCATTTCTAAGAAGAACTGCTTGGGAGAGCTGGCTGCAACCTGGTCTGCAAAAGTACAATGTTTAGCCAAGCTGGACCATATAATAACAATAGCACAGTAAGAAGATGCTTTCCCTGCAGATTGCAGCAGACAAAGAAGCTACAGTCATGTGAACAACACCAACTATGCTTTTACTAAGAGGCAATCTAAGGAAAAGCTAATTTAACCTAACTTGATACACTCTGAAAACTATTAGAACCAAAACCATTTCTGTCCTAGTGCCTTGCTGAATTGTGAGCACCGACTTACACATGCACACACATGGAATTTTTCAGTGTAGAGGTATCAGGCCAGCTGAAAAAAGAAATTTTTTTTTTTTTTTGGTAGCATGTACTTTTTTCCAGAGGCACTCACAAGTGAATTTCGAAAGGCTGGGAATTTCAGTAAACATCTAAGCCTCCTCCAAAATCAAACAGGCAGTCTAAGAAGATTCCAATTTCTTTCATATGTCTAGCTGCTTCTGACACTAACGGAACAAGAAATTAGTTCTCATTCTGTTTTTCCTCTGAAGTCCAAGAGCACCCCTCTCCTAGAGTATGTGAGGCTGCTGAATAAAATCATCAGATGTTGTAAAGCAACTTCAGTGTCCAGAAATGCTGAAAATTATGTTTGTATGAAAACACAAAAAGGATCTTAAAGAAAGTGATAATCTTTAGCAAACACTGAGAGACTTCTGCCTTGACCACTTGTCCTAGAGAAATTTGTTCTCCTGAAACAACATTTTCTAAAGACAAAAGATTTTACTACTGCTTTTATAATGGGAGCTGTAACAATTCCTTGCTTTCTAAGACTTCATGCTTAAAACATTTATGGGTAAAAATCTTAGTCTTTCACTAAAAAAACTGGAAGTTCATCAATGGAACAAATTTTTATGCCTTTGATTATCACCCCATTTTAAAACAAATGCTGAATCCCTCAATTTCCTACACAACTTCAGTGAATTGTATTTTTACCCAAGAAAACCCAATACTTCTACAAGTAGCAAGACAGGCTACTCAAAGAACTGTGCCTTGTGAAGAGAGCTGCCTACCATATGAACACCTATTTCCCATGGCAGCAGCAGTTTAGAATAACTACGGAAAATGGAAACAAATGTGAAAAAAAAAGCAGAGCCTTCTATATTCTTTCATTCCAGAGGGATAACAGTTACACTGAACTGTTTTAGCCAGATCTATGGCTGCCTTTTCTGATCAATATTTTTAGCTGGAGTTGGTATAGGTGAAATTGTGCTGTGCATATAAGGAAGGATGTTTTTTTCTGCTGGCAAAATTTCAAACTTTGACTAGGACTATCAGCATTATTTCTGCAACCATCCTTTCTGAAACATCAGCCAACACTACCTTTGCTAAAGGTAGTTTGTCTGTCAAATATTGTGCCCTTTCCCAAACAAGCAGCATATGAAAAGCAGAAAGGAACAAAGCAGAAAATGTAGTGTCAACCTCAATAACCGTTTCACAGGGCTGGAACAACCATTTCATTTTATTTGCCATTCAATAGCTTAACTTCAAATAGGTGTTTAATTAACTCAGAGTGGCAGTCTAAATGTTTAGCCTGAAGCTGCCTGGCAAAGGGAAAAGTATCTACTGCACTTGCAGATTTAAAGCATCAGGCTCAAGAAGAAACTGTTAATTGCATAATGCAGAGAATTCATATCACACACAGACAGAAAAAAATGTAAAGATGGAACTCTCACCGTAGCAAAGTTTCTTCTAGGCAAAAACTTCATGCAAGTCTATAAAGTCTAAAGAAAAGTCTAAAAATTCTAGAGAATTTTGTTCTTATAAAATAAAATTCCACTGGAAGTGAAGTAACAGATTTATTAAATAAACAGGAATGACAAATCTAGGAAAGCATTTTTATAAAAATACAAGCACAATATGTTCAGAGGAGGATGAACAGGATTAAGGATTTTTTAAAAAACTTAATCCAAAACACTGTAATATTGGTTTAAGAAAGCATAAGGGCTCACAAAAATTGCCTCACAGAAGCTGGACATCTTACTATGGAAATGGGAGAAACAAGGAAAGACACATGGATCTTTCCTCCACTACTTGACATCTTATCCAGTGGCAGAGGCACAGCTTTAAACAGTCCTCCCTCATTTCTTGGGGTCTTAACAAGGGACCAAGGCAAATTAGAGGGAAATGAATGCCCTGGCAGCTGACTGATGATTTTGAATATTTGACTTACCCACCACCCTGCCAAACAGGTATATTCCCTGCATGCAGTGATACTTGGTGTCCCTTAAAATTAAATGGCCCTCAAATATTTTCTGTTCAAGTACTTTCAAGGCCTTGGGGATGCAATAATCCTCCTCCCTCTTTAGTTTATTATACCAAAAGATATCACACTGTGACTGCTTTAATCAGCAAATAAACAAAGTGCCCAGCACCTGCCTTGGCTTTTATTATCATAATAATCCTGTTTTGCTTTTTAATTCTAAAACATCAGCAACTCACCCGTAGGTGAGCATGTGTTTATGCTGCCCCTACTGTCGCCTTTGTGGCTTCATTATTAGCAAGCCATTAAATGAAAAACAGGAGGAGAAGAAGGGGAAGAAGTGGGAAAGGCAGATCTGAGGCAAAGCCATTGGTGCCTGTTAAATACAAGGTGGCCTTAAGTAACCAGAGCCCTGAGACTGGCATGAAAGCAGGGTGAGCACCACAAACTGGAGAAAGCAAGGCAGAGAACAAACCACTGTGAGCTGGAGCAGACCAATCCTGGACAAAAAAGACACATGGGCAGGCGTCCCACTGGCATTCGGTACAGCCAGAATGGAATACAAAGGTAGCAGTGGTCAAGGTGAGGACAGGGCTCATGCAGAGGGAGTGGTAAGGGTCTTATATTCTGATTTAACTAGGCAGTTTTCATGGAATCGAGGGGTGCTTCAAAAATGAAGGTATGTGCTGACAGAGTCTTGGCTTTGTTACAATGAATGGATCTGGAAAACCTGAAACACAGCAAATGCTAAAAATGCAAGGAAAATTGTTTTCTTACCTTGAACAGGACAGAAAAAAACCCCAATAAACTTTTTACCCCTTATTCAATTACATTTTACTGATGGAACAGATCAGTTTTTCTGCATTAAACTCTATTGATGTGATTCAGTGGAATGGCACCAACATAAATCTGACTCTGGGAATAAGAGAGTCTTTCCTGCCTTCTTCCCTGCCTCATTCTCCCCACCCCCCCAAACACTGCAGTCTGCATTCAATTTCTTCCAGTAAAATGGGAAATTCTACAGAAAAACAGCAAAAGTGGAGACAGAAGATAAAAACCTAGACGGCCTGAATCTTTGATAACTCTGCACTTCAGTTCACATTTTGTATTGTGGCCCAATGGGAGACGCCTGACAATCTGGGTTCTGTTCCTGGTTCTGGCAATGAGCTAAAGCCTAACAATGTGCAAGCTGCTTCCCCTCTGTCCTCAATTCCCCTGGTCTGAAAAACAGGATGCTCTAAAAAGAAAGAAAAAAAAATAGAAAAAAAGAAAGAAAGAGGAAAAAAAAAAAAAAAAGAAAGAAAAAAAAAAAAAAAAAAAAAAAAAAAAAAAAAAAAAAAAAAAAGAGACAGAAAGAAAAAATATTCCAAGACCCAGTGACGACGGTGCTACATAAGATTGTAAGATCTGGATCATACACAAATATCTGTGCAAATAGACTCAAAAATGCAAGTAAAACTTGGTGACTTAATGTTATTTTGTAGAGCTGTAAGTGACTACAATGGATGAAAAGGCAGAGAAGAATCATACCTGGCATTTATGAAATAAGGGAGGATGCTTCCAGAGCAAAGTTTCCATGCACAGGGAGTAACATTTGAATTTCAAGTCACTCGAGTATTTTGACATCTCTTTCTACTATTTAATAGGCAGTAACAACAATTTATCATAGTTCCTCTAGGAGGTGTGAAACAAAAGTAGCCAAGCATTGTGGGAAACCTACATTGCCAAAGCCTCTGAAATAATCTGAGTGAAGACAAATCACAAGTTCAAGAAAGTGTCCTTCATGTAAGTATTTCAGTTTCCTTCTGAAGCAGTAAGAACCTTAGAGATAAGGACCAAACTTCCTACCCTAATCTTTATTTCTAAAAAAAGGGATTGGGCAAATAGGCTCAACATCTTAAGGCCCACTTTTCCCAGGGACTGGAGAGAATTAGATCTGAGTAGGTTTATCTCAATCGAACTAGGATAGTTTCTATTAAAAAAAAAAAAAGAAAAAAAAAAATCCATATTTTAACCAGCAAAGTTTAATCCCTTCTTTTCCTGTGAAAACTCAGATAAGTTTGATTTTGCGCCTCTTGCTGTCTCCATACTCCAGGTATTATGTCATTGCACATTAGACTGTGTCAACACACCGTGACTTCGTTCCCACTAATGCAAAACCTCGGAAAACATGGAGCCAGGAGATAATTTCAGAGCGCTTTTTTTTTCTCTGTTTAATGTAACTCGGTATTTATCCTTCCGTATTTCTGACACTTCCATTGAGTGATAGTCCCAAAACGAAGAAAATCAGTCTTTTTTGCATGCAAAGCCGTCTTAAGGCAGGCTGGTGAGTAGCAATCTTCCTGGGCAGGTGAGCTTCACACATGTCTCAGGAAGCATCTCTGTCTCGTGAAATCCAGGGACAGCAATGACAGGCTTCCAAGGAAGCCTCCTCAAGTCTCCCTTTGGTGGAAAGAAGGCTTAACCTCCCACAAAAGGGCACCTCCCAAAGGAACAGAGAGATGACGTCTCAAAAAGAAAAAAAAAGAAAAGAAAAAAAGGGTGTGAGGCTCTGAGAAGGTGTGCCCACACTCTGTAAGGTAAGTTTGCATGCCTGAACTTAAGAAATGGCCACTTTCAGACCAGTCTTGTATTTAAAAACAATCCATCTTTTTCATATTTAAGTATTAAAATAGTGGCTCAAGTTCTTTAAACATTAAGAAAATTAATACGGAGAAGAAGCCATGTGGAACTTGATAAAACTGTAACATTGTGTTAGGCTTATCCTCATCTTGGTCATTTATTTCAGCACAAAGTATCTCTAAATGCTCATGTTTGCATTTTATGATGTTTTGTACAAGAGGAGGGAATTTCAGGCTCCTGCAATCAACATGTTATGGTAAAATCAAGCAAAACTTCTTGGGTTTTGAGTCAATCAGTAATGAAACACCACCAAAAAACAGACAATGTATTTCACAAGGAAATATTTTAGGAAATAGTATTATATAGCATTATTGAAGTCCCATCTTCCACTGTTAACTACTGCATAAAGCAAATGTCAGCCTGGGGGGGCTTAACGTTTCTAAATTAAACACCCTTCAAACACGGTTTCTGACAGTTATCTTCATATTTTCCACAGATGCTGCCTCTGCCACTGCCACAGAGTGAAGCACTAAAATAGATCCAATGCTGGTGTCACATCCAGGCTGTGCCGATACCCCTGCCACTGTAGCTGCAGTCAGAAAACTGCAGCAGGAAAAACACAGTGTGCAGAGGGCATCTGATTGGCACTCTAGACAACATTTTGGATGCTTGAACCGCTGATCAAAGCAACAGAAAGTCACCAGCAGAAGGTTCTGTCTCAGACTGAAAGCAGGAGTCCATCTATGCTTATTCCCTAGATATGCACTGTCTTTTGAACACTGAAATGGTGCAAGTTATTTGACTACTGCAGATTCACAGGGCAGACTGTACAGATGCAACATTCTCTAGAGGTTTTGCTTACCCTGTAAATCATTATGCCTATATTCTTAATTGTTTGGCACAGCTCCCAGGACATCCATTACATCTCCTGTGACTAACACAGCTTTGTATCTGTTCACCCCTGGGGCTTCCAACCAATAAATGTCTGGGCATAGAGAGAAGGGCATGAAAATAATGCATTATAGGTCAGCAATATTCTGTCAGGACACCTGAACAATGTGAGCCAATGAACCAGTCAAAAACACAGAGAAGCCTCTTGCCCCTCTTTGGTTTTTCCCTTCTCTGGCTTTCTCAACATGTAGAGAGTCTGTCACTAAGATGGTACTGGAGTGGGGAAGTCCAATTCTGAACAAAAACTTGGAAGAATATTAAATGTACATTAGAGAAGGTGGCATCAGGTACTGATTTATGTGCACATCCTGCCTACTACACACCTAAGCTCCTGCCACAGCTGCCAGATCTCACTGAAGTATTCCCACAACTAAGCCACAAAAATGGATGAACAGCAGTGGCTGCTACTCAACAGCAAGTGAGGTTGTGTGAAAGAAAAAAAAGCAAGTCAGGCAGAAAAGTATCAGTGGTACCTATAACCCACTAGAGCAAGACCTGCTTCAGTAGATGGACAGAAAGTGCTCGGTCTCTGATCCACGGCTCCCACTGAGAAACTCTGAGGCAAGATGATGGTATTTTGTGGAGGCAGTAACGAGGAACACTGGGAAAAAAAGCAAGCTCTTTTTGCAGGAACAGTTTGCTCTTTTTAAACCATTCCCATGGCTGCATCCAGGCTCCGAGGGGAGCACAGTATTGGGAAGGTAAAAAGGAATCAGTTCTGTGGAGGCAAACAGGAGAAAAGGCAAACACACCCAAACCAAAAGAGAGCCAGAGAAGCAATGAGGGCAGAGAGATGGGAGGGCGTTTGTGCAAATACAGATTTCACGTGCAATTCATTTATAGGCAGTGGCATTTTTATCACAAAGAAGAGTTTAATCAAAGTCTCAAGAGATCTGCCATAAAGGAAGCCCTTGCCTTGCTGCCTGGGCTGTCTGAAAGAAACACCTGTTACGCACAACAAAAAAAAAGACAAAACAAACAATAGGTATAGAAAGGAGGCCACGGTTCAAACAATGGGAATTGGAGAAGCACAGTTTTCTCTAAATGAAGGACTAGAATCCTATCAAATGAACAGCTGGGGAAAGCATAATTCTTTATATTTGCAGGGAAGTTGCACAGATTATATGATGGCAACAAATACAATATATGTATCTGAGCTCTGCTTCCTAGGCACCAGAAAGGACAGGAACCTCCTCAGATATCTCTGAGTGGAAGAATAAACTTGCCTGAGCCCAGCTCCAGGAAAAAAGATAGCCAGATTTCAAAGGAACACAATGGACAATTTTCCTCCCACGGGATCTTTGCAAGAGTTTCTGCTAAGAGGATACTGAGCTCAAACAACCTTCTCTAAAGGTGCAGAAAGCAAACTTGTGATTTACAAAAATCCACCCAAGTACACAAAGGGGATGTGAAGAATTTCCAAAATGGATGTTTTATTTTAAATAAGAAGTGTAAATATTCTTAACAAAGAATACAGATTTCTATCAGTATATTGATTACAATTCAAGTTTCTTTACTCTGATTGTACCAAAAGGACAGGAATTCTGAGCTGTGCATTAAGAAATAATGCAAGGGAAGTAGACTTAAAAAACACCCTGAAACTCATGACACAGAAAGCTAAAATTCTTGAAAAATATAATTTCAAGCCTGCCTTTCATTTCAAATAAAGAATAAATTTAAGAAATACACAAATGTAAAGCATTATTCTAATTCTGGTCACTAGAATATATCAGCTCTCTAAAACTTTGCTTACCAATGCAATGACAAAGAAATTTCTGGACCTATCATGTATCTGGTGAAATATCCTACCAAGGGAAACCTCCTGCTGCCAGAAACAGGTTCCATGGAAAAACAGAAGCAATATTTATAGAGGTGTCTTCAACCAAGGAGACATTCAGAGAACCACAGAAGGGGAAAAAAGTCTGGAAGTCTTATTTTCTGATTTTTTTTTCTAATTTGAAGTAATTTGAGTCCTTTTCTGCTTATATTGCATCTTGTTTTATATGCATCAGTCTGTTTGCATCACTGGGAAATACTGTGATCATCAATGCCTTGCCCTAAATTCAAGGTTCTCTCTATTTGCCATGATCTGGATGAAGAGGAACTGCCAGCATGGATGAAGAATTCCTAAAGCACTGAAAAATTCACAACTATGATCAGCTGCAATTTAGTAAGTATTCATAATCTGAAGCCCTCACTAGGAAAAAGATCCTTCCTTCTTCCTAATTTCCTTCAGAACCATTAAAAATCTATGTTCAGAAAAGTAAAGCAGTCATGTTTGTAATTGATATCTAAAATGGGGCATTTCAAATCCATGCAGAAAAATGTGTATAAAAGGCAGCTTAAATCTGTGTATAAGGTGAGAATGTAATCAATGAGGTGTTTCATAGATGCTTACTTATTCCTGGACTACAAATTTGAACTCCAGGGTTAAAGAAATTGGAAATTATGCTTAATTTAGATGTATGTGATTCTTAGGGATATTACTAACTTAAAACTTATTACATATGGTGCATGAAAAAGCCCCTCTTGCTCATTCACGGCAGCTCAGAAATGCTTAAATGGCAGACAAGATTCTACACACAGTGTGCAAGATAAGAAAACATATTCTCACCACATAGACCTTTAAAGACACAAATACTACAACAGGTTCCATCAAATACTGTAGCATCAGTCTCAGGGATTATTTTTTTTTCCCTAAAGCACAAAGAATGTGGTAAATTAGGAGAAATTATTGATTAGTGGCAAAAACTGATCCAGTCCAAACCCCTCTGAGGGAGAATGGAAGGAGCAAATGGAGGGTGCTGAAAAAAAGGAGTCAAACTCCATTTTCAACGCTACCAGTCCAAATTCAACAAAGGCACTCAGTCACTCATCTACCTTTCTGAAGAGGACAGCAATAGAAGAAAAAGTCTTCTCTATTTTGATGGAGACCAAAATTGGAGGAAAAAAATTAAAACTGGAGGAAGACAGAAAATGTGACACAGAAGAAGGGACTTCAAAGTACAGGCTCTTATCCACCACAGCCAGAGAACTCTTCTGTCTGGCCAGCCCAGGAGAACACAGCATTTCTTCTGTAACTCAAGTGCCAGTTGGCACTTCACCCATACTGACATTACAGGGTTCAAACTGACCTGGTGATATACTGTAAGTGGCTGGTATGCCAGTATTTTATGCTTTTACAGCCATCAAAAGCACGCAGAAAACCAGTTAAAATAATGCTACACTGGATGAAAAGTCAAGGAATCGAACATTAGGGAATGTCAGAATTAAGGTTGGCAACATAATTTTAATTTTCCCACTTGTGAGTATGGTTTACAATTACATTATCATGTAATTCTGGAATACAATTTCTTTATTCAACGTGTATGACAGAGATACATGAGAATAAAATAATGGCATCTATTTCACTTAATTCTGGCACTTGTAACTTTCAAATGCCTTACTTTGTTAACTAAATAATGTATTTCTTTGCACACAGTGTGCACAGCACACAAGAGTATAGAAGTATTTCAGTCATTTCTGTCCAAATCCATTTTAAATTGATATTTTGTTGAAACTATCCAAGTTCTAACTTTAGAATGATTTGTTGAACAGTATCACTATCGTCTTTTAAATAAGTCAAATCTGATAAAGAAGTGTTATAATGCACACATTATAAAATTAGTTCACTCACTGTACCAAATATTTATGAACTCCAAGCACTGTAAATTAAATTTGTCTTGTTGCACTATTATTACTTTCCATGTAAATCTTCCTCTTTTTTTATAACTTTATTATGCTTTTCTTGGATCTTGAATTCTTTTATTTAACTTCTAAATACAAGAAACTCTGACATATACCTCTAAATCTCTTCAAAGCATATTTTAAATCAGTTTGAAGAAAAATCTGAAATGGTTCCTTAAAATTTTTTAACCATTACAAATTTTATTCAACTTTCATGTGAAAATTGAACTTAAATGGAGACTCTACACAAGATGCAAAATAAAGACAGCTGACATGAGATCTATGACTCCCCAGGTAATCTTGGTCCAACTGAGACTTTCACATGACAACTGTACCTTTCCCTCTCTTTCTCCAAAATTTTAAGTCAGGGGTCAACTCACATCATCCCTCCAACCACAACTGCTTGAGGAATTATGAAATGAATTAGACAGAATCAGCTGGGCAGAATGAGATGCCCAATGCTTAGAATCATAACAAAAAATAATGGTCCTTATACATCAACACTGTCAGTGTTGTTAGAGTAAGAGTTGTAAACCTGGCAGCAGTATTTTTGTTTGAGCAGTGTTAATGGATGTTCTGTCCAAATTCCAGTCTGGTATATTGCACGCCACTTGCTTGTGTCTCCCTGTCCTCCCATTGGAGATTCCCATCACATCTCAGCTCTGAGTACCTGTGCTTGTATATCCAACAGGTAAACTCCTGTTAAGGCATGGCAAAACATTATCAAATCCAGTGGACCAGCCCATCCTACACTGCTAGACACCACCACTGTCATTACAGCCAGGACAAGAAAATGCACCCTCATACTCTTGCAGGTCAGAATCTCCTAATATACATATCACTGAAAAGTAACATTAAAAAACGTTCACCAAAAAAATTTACATCCTCTATTCATGCTATGAATCACTACAAAACACAGTAAACTCCTAAAGAAACCTTAAGAACCATTTTCTGAGCAAAAGCCATGCAATCCCAAGCATATTCCATAATACTGAAGAGGAAATAAATGAGATCTGAATTTAGCTTAGAGTTTCATTTTCTTTAGGATCCTTCAGGATGTCCTGTGTCACATAAACTAAATATTACTTAGCCAACAGGGCCAAAACCCTGAGAAATCACCAGAATAATATGCATTTGTGATTTTTCAGAATTTGTTTTCTTCTGGGGGGTGAGACCCTACAATAAATGCTCTCCAATTATGCAGCCATCTGAGTCATTTTGCAACTGGTGACCCTTGTAATGATGTTCTCGTTTTCAGAGCCAATGTGATGCCACACAGCGATTTGTCTGTAAAATTGAATTTTTGCCTCTAGATAGATAGATAGATAGATAGATAGATATAAAGTTTATTTTGAAATGTCTCCTAGTGCTTCTGAGCCTGACTGATGTGAGATGTTATTTTGAACATGCCAAAGCATCTGAACAGCTCCAGTCCTTTCTTTTCAGCGTGCATTCCTTGATAAGTGGCAAAGCTTCCCACTTATCAGTCACTCAAAGTGACTGTGGCTGTCAGTTGTGTACAAAGCGCAATCAGTTTGGAAGAAGAGACACCAGCATTTTTCTTCTCAGCTTGAAGCAAACACGTTTTGACTGCTAGTCATTCAATTTTAAAGCATCTTCAATTAGGGGCGGATGAAGATATAAAGAAAACACATCCTAAACACCTCTGCCAGCCAGCAGTAAAAAATTTATTGTTATCTTCTGCTTTACCTTACTGCAGAGGCAGCAGCAGCAGCCTTTTTTTGGCTGCACAACAAAAGTGCTCAGGATTACACACACTCCACACAGACAAGACCACGACCATAAAGAGTTCATGCTCAGCTTCTCCAGCCACTTATACCAGGCACCTTCTGCTCCTGTGCCTCTGCTGCCTGCTGTGCAAATAAATACCTGCATGGAGTACACAAACATGCCCAGAGCTCACAGGGCACCCCATGTCACCCACTCTGAATGCAAACATTCATAAAATAACATGTGCTGCTCTACAGCCAATAAAATGCCACACAAAACCATTAATAAGGCCATGGAAATACAGACAAGGAGGGGAAGGGGGAGGATGGAAGAAAGGAGAAGCTGCTGTGAGAGAGGATGGGCAGCTTCATAAGAAAGGTTACTCAGTACCAGGGAGCTAGAAGTGAAAGAAAATGGTCAAAGTTGAGGGGTGAGAGATGCAGAAATTGGAGAGGGGATCTGAAAACAACAACAACAAAAAAACCCAGGGCCCTGAAATGCCTGCTGAGGAGAGAGAGATCAAGACGAGGCCTTGGAGCACAATGCTGCCAGCTGCAATGACTGGATTTGACTGCTGGCCTTTTTCTTACAGTCTTAGATGCTGGATTATTTTGGGTATTTCAGTGTTCTGGTTTTTAATAATAAAAAAAAAAGTTTCTGGCCTTGCGTTGTGATTGTGTGAGAGAACTGGAAAATGGGAACACAGAAAGCTCAGTAACAGAAAGTAAATTAAGAAAAGATGCTAAAACGGCAAGAAAAAAAGTCATGAAGTTCAAAACAGTGTTATAATTTGAGAACATTTGGACCAGTAACACTGGAGAAAGCAAGTGCTATTGCAGCGTAGGCAAAAAAAGCTGATTTACCTAAATCAAACGTGCCCTTGCATATTCAATAAATTCAAGTTCACAGAATCACAGAACATTGTGTGTATGAAGGGATCCATCCACAAGGGGTCAATTCCTCAGGGAATGGCCTAAATGGGGATCAAACCCCCAACCTGGGCAAAGTTAGAACTGCGCTCTGACCAACTGAGCTCATGCAAGTTTTAAGCAGAAACTCCTGGTTTGCACTGGCACAGCTACTCCAGTCAACAAATTTGGATGCTATAAGGGTATAGAAAAGGCCAAACTACCTGATGAAATTTGCTAAGGGTTATCTTTGGAGTTAAAACCATAGGGCAAAATGATACTCTGCACTGAAAGAAGTACAGATAAAGACCTCGACAACCTTTTATATAACTTAATTTTCCTTGTAAGGGAAGAAAATGAAGGCCCACAGGTTACTCCAAAGTCCAGTCTAACACAAACGTTATTAATGGAAGATGGGAGGACAGAAAGCCATTAGCTCATTCTGACTGATTTTTCTTCCCCCCCCCCACCCCCTCCTTTCCCTATTTACTCCCCCAGCCTTGGGTTGGTTTTTATGTTTTTTGTTGTTGTTGCTGTTTGTTTCTGGGTTTTGTTTTTGTTTTGTTGTTTTCTTTGGTCTTGTTTGCTTGTATGGCTTTGGTTTTGTGTATGCATATGTGTGTGGTTTGGAATAACTTCTTTCCCAGGGGATTTTTCCTCCTCAAGGGGCAGGCAAGTAATTCTGATAACTGATAGGACATCAGCTGCAGAGCTTTGTGAGGAACAATTGTTTTGCCTCTTTGCTGGCAATGTCAGTGGTTTGGGAAGAGGTTGCAAAGTCATGGGAAAGGCTGTAGTGTGACTCCTTTCTGGGTCTCACTGAATCCAGTATGCCCGTGTTTATAAGTTGCAGGAAAACAGCTGCTCCTGACACATGATGAATTTGGACAAAATGTCCCCAGATCCACGAGACTGTTCAGTTTGACTGTGCAGTCATAGCTTGTCATATCCACAGTGGCAAAACAAAACAAAAGAAAAAACAAACCATTTCAGTGGACAGAGCCTGTTCTAAAAATATTTTGGAGAGTGAGGAGGAAGATACTTTCTCACAGTTTCCTACTGAAGAAAGGTCTCATTAAACTCCCACTAATACAAACAAGAGCCTTTTCTCCATGTTCAGTGGGAGTTGGATCAGACCCTTACTTCAACAGCTTTATTGTCTTACCAAGGAAACCTTTTGTCCTCACCTCTCTCTAATATGCAAAGAGGACCCTAATTATGGAAAAACTAATACTGTTCTGCCTTGCAAGGGCTTGCAAAGTGATTGTAGCACCACAGAGCACTGTTCTGCTGTCACTGGCTTGTCAGAACAGCAGAATTCCCGGGGAAAACGGGAATCCAGAAGCAACAGGCATTATTAAATCTGTAACCAAGCTCTCATGTAGCAGCTGCTCATTTTTGTGTCTCCAGTGAAGGACTCATCATCTCCAGCCCTTTAAAGCCTCTAGAGAACTCTGGGAGAGGTTGGGAACCAAGAGAGAAATGCCCCAAGACCTTGTGGCTTCACTGAGGAGACACTGACAAGGTAAAGATTAAGAGTAAGGATCTCTACCCTCCTTACTACAAGCCCAAAGTTCTCCAAGTATTTAGCTCATATAGTGGTCTGCTGGGATTGGGTTTTTTTTGTTGGTTTTTTGGGTGTGTATTTTGTTTGTTTATTTGTTTGTTTTTCTTTGGGGGTTTTGGGGTTTTTTTAAGCAGCAGACAGAAAATGAAAGGCTTAGTCATGTTGGAAGTATAATTTAATACTGCAAACTTATTGGGGCAGAGAAAAAAATCTTCCCATTTCTTTTTGTACACTCAATTAATCTGTGTTTTCTCTCAACAAGAGAGATAAACTGGTTCCTTCTAACAAAACAAAAAGAACACAAACTGGCCTAAATATCACGCAGCCAGCTCTGGATAAAAGATGATTGCTCACCTGAGGAGCTCAAAACAAACAACAAATCTAAACAACAAAAATAACTGCGTGGCTAAATTATGGTATCTAAAGCACTCTGGAAGCAGGTCTCTACCACTGTTTTGGAAGACTGGAATCAATCCAGAACCTCTTGCTGTTTGGAAAGTTTTGACAATAACAACTGTGTCATTTCAAAACTTTGCATGTTAAGCTTAAGAAATATTTTGCTGAACTTCTGTGTAACTCGGAAACCAAATCCTTCTTTCCTCCCCAAAAATATAGCTACATGTTGAGAAATAGATCCGGCTGAAAAAATGGAGTAGCCACCCCGCAGGAAATTCTAAGCTCAAGATTCTATTGCATTCCAAATTGGAACAACTTCTTAAAACCTCAAAAGGCAATGAGAATGGGAATATTCTGGTTTGGGAACACACCAGTGCAGCCAGGTCTCTTCATCCACCAGCACAACTCATGGGGAACGGGACACAGCCAGCTGACAGTGGGTGGGAGGATGGAAACCTGGATCCACACTCACAAAGGAAAGCCTTCTTTGGAGCTGGGAGGACATGCAGGGCAGCTGAGTGGTTCAGGGAAGGCAGAAAGCTTGCAGCCCCAAAGTGCTCAATGCCCAGAGGGCTGTGGTACCCAAATTTCCTTCTAGACAAGCTGCTGAGGGTCTGCAAAGCTTGAGGTCTTCCAGGCTGCAACAAACTTTCCACCCAGGGGCTGGCAAAGCCACATCCCACCTGGCAGGTGTGATACTAAGAGGGTTAATTCAATTTTTACCGTGCCTGTGGAAGTTTTAGCAGAGAAATAAGGGCCTGCAAAAGCTGCCTTCAGCAAGGACAGTTGGGAGATAAGAAGACATCTGGCCCAGGAATGCAGTGATAGACAAAACAAAGGACTGAATCTCTGGGAACTTGGAGTGGGATTTATGGTAATAGGGTAAACTGTTCTGTGCACAGATGGACTGTACATAAGTAAACCTCCTGCAGAATCGTGTGCCCACTTTAGGTTAGAATCTCCTAGCTGCACCTTTGGGCCTGAATAAAATTACTCCCTCTTTAACACAACTTCAGTGTTGGAGATATTCTGATATTTCAGGCATTTGGTAACAGCTGGAGTAGGCCAGAGACACTCTTTCCAGCTTTGCATCAGAATTTCGTTGGGATACCCTCATTCTCAGAGGTCCAAACTTTCCACAAAACTGTCTTCCTATTAAAACATCTGCTCTAGCTGGGAAGGAAAATGAAAACCCTCTCCTAAAATATACAGTCATCAAATGGTTACTGTCTGACAGGAATTGCCCTCAAGTTTCAGAAAGCACCTGGTTCTTGGGTTAAGCATGTCATTCAGAAAAGAATACAAATTAGTAACCAACTACTGACAGTATTAAACCAAAAAAGTCAAGCAAAACTGTGGCCTAAATGTTAGAAACACTGTAAAGCAGTGTTTTTGCTTCCTGCTGCTTTGAGATCTTAGTTTTACATTATTGGCAACCTGAAGTGTTCCAAAATCTTGAGCTGGGCTCTCCAAAAAAAATTTTGACTAAAAATCAGAACAGATTAGAAAACAGCATTTGGCCTCTGTTTTGTTTGCCTTCTAATTTTGGAACTTGTAGTGCTCATGGTTTCAGATTTTGCCTGGAAATATGAGAGTTGGAAGTTTACATTTTGGAGAAATGAAAGCTGGCATTTTTGTCATCACATGACTCCAAGAGCTGGGGCTTGAGGGAAAAACATAAAACATTGTCAGGTTTTCTACAAAATTGTGAGATTAGCAGTATCAGTTTTATCACAATTTAGGCTGCAAGGTTGACCTATTTTATCAACAGTGCCCTACTGAATATGAATTGCTTTATGAATTTTAACAACCATATTTCATTTTAAATATAGTTCAATTAAAGTGACATTCATCACTGAGCTTCAAAGCAAACCCTTCCATCACCATCCTAGGCTAGACTTTCTCTCTGAGCAAGTGAATTGCACGACCCCTCCAAACTTTGTGTTTCAGAGACACCCTTTGTAGAAGGACACCTTTGGGGGGTACTGGGGGACTAGCTCAGCATCATGAGCATCTTCCAAGTTTCTTCCACTCTCTGCCCCAGGTTCTAGAGTAAGGACACCAGGAAGCAGATCATGGCCTCACAAAAGATGAGTAGGTAACCAGGAGAGTTCCCTTGAGGCCCTGAAGGACAAAACCAAACTGAATCTAAGCACTTGTTGAGCTGTACTAAGTTGTCAGCCTGTTCTACAGCTGCAAATCTACCATTCTGAAATACAACCTGAAATCTTTGGGGATGCTGATGCACAAGAGTTGTCGAAACACACATTCCAGTTCCATTTATGGTAAAACAGCACAACTAAGGGGTGCAGGGGAGAAGACCACAAATACTCAACAGGCATTAACTGTTCCAGTGAAAACCTTATACACAAAGATTAGGCAGAACAGAAAGCGGTGTGCATGGGAGGATGCATTCCAAAGTGGCAGAAAAACAAATGGGGGAGGGTTAGTTAATTACTCAGAGAAACTCAAACCTCTCCACAAATTAGGTCTAGAACATCCTGAAAAGTAGAAAAAAAATATAAACATTTGCCAAAACACAAAATCCCATCTAGTACCCATTTTAGCATTTTGAGGTCATACAGATTCTTAAATTTAATCTAATCTGCAATTTTTCTCCAGTTTACTCAACTCTCTGTACAAACTCCTTGTTTTCTCTTTCAGTGACTCCACCTTCCAACTAATTCAGAAGAGATGGGCTTGGAAAGGACATGTCAATTAGAGACTCACATGCCAGGTACATTCTTCTAAGCCCAAGGAGCTAAAGCATCTTTCTCCAGCATCACAGAAGTGCTGGTTTAATTGAGCTGTAGTTACACTGAGCATTTGGAGTCCTCTGAGGAGGAGAGAGACATCACAGTCTCTCCCTGGTTACATATTGTGTATCAGTGACTGTGTGATGGAGTAAGGAGAGAGGGAACTGTTTCCAAGTTAGCACACTCAGAGAAAGGGCTCATAAATCATGGGGTCAGCCAGGTTATGGTTTTTTTTAACCTTAGGGTATTATGCTTTCAATACAATATTTCATAGCTTTTTTTCTGTGTAATAATTTATCTGGAATTATGGCAACTCTTGCAAGCCTAGAAAAAAATTGGCTCAAGTAAAACGATTCCTTTGTCATAAATAAGTTGTGTTCATAACTACAGCATAATCATTCAACTGCACGTAAGTCAAATAGTTATCCACTCTTTGTAGGAATATTTCCCTGTCAATAAATCTAATGCTATTTCAAATCTTCAGGCCAGTGTGACAGAAGCCTGTTAGATTAATTAGGGCAAGGTCAGAAAAGCTGAACCCACAACTACATTATTGTCACAGTTTTCTTCCACCTACCATAATCCATAAGCTGACTGTAAACTCACTGACCATTTTAAACATGGGCATGGTTAGGGTGACTTAATTGCCTTAATTATATACAAAGGGTGATTTCTTCAAGAATTGTTTCTTCTCTGACAGTCACTAATTAAGGAGAAATATTTTGCTTTGTACTCACAGTCAATAAGGATTTTTTTTTTTTTTTTTTTTTTTTTTATGTTTTTCCCTTCAGAGTTATGGGCTTCAACCAGAGTTCATGAGACTTCAGGATGATACTGGCATGGAACTGTCCAGACTGCCTGTGCAGTATAACCAGAATTTCACCACAAACAGATCAGCTCTGTGGGAATGAGAGAACAGTATTGTCTCTCTGCCTGCTCAATTCTTGACCTTTCTTCCCTGACCATCCAAAAGGAGGGTGCCACAAATCTGATGGGGTTTGTGTGAAGTGGACCCTGGAGGTGAAATTCTGACCTCGGCAGGGTCAATATTTCATCTGAAATCCCTTGAGACAGACCTCCAAATCATTCCTAAGGATTGCAGCTTCCATCAGATGGTCGTTGGCTGACTTTCATTTACTACTGACTTAGGTCAAACTTGGACCAGGGATCAAGAGATGAAAGGCTCTATATCTCATTATCAATAACCAGGGTTTTCTTCACTACCCTAAAAACAACATACTTCATCCTTATCTACAAGGCGTTAAAACTTAAAAGGGTTGGGGTCAAATTATGTTACTTCAATTTATTTTTATTCACCGCTTATAAAACAACTTCCTCTCTCGCTGCCATAGCTAAATGCTAAAAATATAAATATTTTCCTTGCTATTGTACAGGTTTTGCCATTGTTTTTCTTTTAAAGTCTAATTAAAAATGCAGCAATAAAGAAAAAATCCCTCCCACACACAAATTAAAGAGGAAAAAAAGAGTACAGAGGTCGAGGCCAAACCAAGCCTTATCAATCTCAAAATTATTTTCAGCAAAGCACATCTTGTGTAGAAGTTGCCTTATAACAGAGGGGTGGACCTTCTCAGGAGTTTTTAATAAAAATCCAAGTCCTGAATGGACAGAATGTGCTCTGGAATAATGGAGCCAAGTTTTCTTCTAGTAGGAAGCCATACAGCTCCTCTGATCTGGTTGGAATTAAGTTTTCTTAAATGGGTTACAATTGTGATTGATAATTTTAGGCAATTCACTCTGAAATACTGATGAAAAGCTTTGGAAGGAGAATCCTGCTGCTACTGAACAAACAGAACACAGTCTACAGCAACTTGCAATGCTCTGTACAAAACTGCATAATTAAACAACCAGAGATTCTACCCTGATCCTGGATATCTGTAAGAAGTCAAACCTCTCCTTTGTTATTCTGTGGAAACCTTCACAGGCAAACTGATTTGCATTGTTCCCAAAACAGGGGCATGCACATGGAAGAAAAGTAATGAAATACTGTCAATGGCATGAAAAGCAACTTCTGAATACATTAAGGAAAAAAGAGGCTAAATAAAGTTTACTGGTTATGCTGGTTTATCAACTTTTTCTACCACCAGGAATAGACCTGTACACACCTGGAACTTCCACAGCTGCTCTCCTGAATCTAACCAACCTTTTGGCCAGTTTCTCACTCACACAATACTTCAGCACAAATAAAAATTTCCAGACTTCCAACACCTCAGGCAGAGGGAAGAAGGTGCACTTGATTATCCATCACTGAAGAGAACTGCCACAGCAAAACCTCAAAAACAGAGCTGTAGGACATCAGTTTCAAACAAACTCTTTCTGGCAATGCTTTTGTCACTCCTGAGGAAAGAGGATCTGGTCCTGCAAATCCTTGCTTGCATGACCAGCTCCTCTAACTTCTTCCTGATCCTACAAGAACCATGTTAATCACATAAGGCCTTCCAGAAACTGATCTTTTTTGCTAAACAACAGGTAAAATCCTCATGTGTTTCCAAAAACAAGATACCAGCCAACTGCAGAGATTCTTAAAGACACTATGGCATAAAAGGCTGAGGGAAAGAGTGGGGAAAGGGAAAGGAAGACAGAAAACAGGGGCATGGGAGGAGACGTGTCTCTGACCTGGATCTGCTGCTGAAGAAGGTTAATTTTGTGTTGCTGCTGCAGAAGCTGCTGCTGTTGTCTTGCAATCTGTGAAGAAATTGCACAGAAGAAACATGAGACACGGATCACCGTTCCCAGAGTCCATCCATAGGAAGTTTCAACCCTGCTTAGTTCTTTCAACCTCCCCACTGAGCTAAGACACCTTCCAGGGCAGGTGGCACCAGCCTGGAGACTGTTGCTGAAGCAAGGGGCACATGTTGAGGAATTGCTAATACTAGTGAGAAAGGGCATCTTATGGAAAATGTTGTGCTGGATACGAAGACAAGGACCTATGCAAAAAATCTTACTGAAATGGCACTGCTAAAGTTCCCCAGGAGAGAGAACAACACTAGCAGAGAAACTGAAAAATAGTGGAAGAAGGTAGAAAAGGCAAAAAAAGTAGGATGGCCAGAATTACTCTTCTGGCACCACCTGCACAAAAAATCCAAAAAAAAAAAAAAAAAAAAAAAAAAAAAAAAAAAAAAAGAGCAATCTGACATCATAGAGGAAGGTTCTTGGTGTATTTTTTTTTCCTTCATGTAGAAACAGGCACAAAGAGACTGGAACTGAGTTTGGAAAAATCACTGCCTCTTCCATGTGTGTATCAGCTGCAAGAAACCAAGGGGGCAGGCTAGGCTACAAGGCTCAACTCTGAAACTGGCTTATGGAAGGGGATGGAGTCGTTCAAAGTCTTCCCTCAAAGCCAAGTGCAATTTTCCACAAGGACACCCACCCTCCCTCTCTGCTAAATGATTGCAAATGCCACTGTGGACACATTTTACACACTGTGAAGGAAAAAGCAGACATTAACAGAATGGAATTAGGAGTTCTAAAGGCTGGAGGGAGATAAACCATTCTTGAACTTAAAAAGCAAATTTGGAAAACTTTCATTTAGGTTGCCACAAAAGCTCTGCTCTCATGAGCAGCCAGTGCAGAAGTACAAACATTAGAAAGAGCTCTGCTCTTCCCCTGTGTTATGTGTACACATCTCAGGGTCAGCTGGTAACTTATACATACTTACTGGGAGAAATTTTGATGCTTTCTTCCCCTTAAGTATTTTTTTTTCTTTCTATTATTAGAGTATTTGCATAAGAAACACTCACTCATAGCTAGCTCCACATCTAACAGATTAAATAAATGATTTCTTTCTGGAGCCTTTCTTGAAGAAGGAAAAATAATTTTTATCACTACATTTTTTTTTTAAGAGTTTGGATACTTTAATTTCTGCATAATACAGAAGTGTACACAATTTCTTCAAGTAAAAGAAATCCTGGTCATCCTAATTTCTTATTGCCTTTTCCCATTGTCTTAATTTTCTTTTTCACTTTCATATCCCCCAGGCATCCTGTAGCACTAGTGACTTTAAAAGGCAGGGTAAAGGGAACAGCTCATACAGGATGTCTTGTGAAAGAATCTTGCCAATTCCACCTTCACTCCTTCATCTACCTTTGCTGTTTTAACAACAGCATCATACAAATTCTCCAGCTTAAGGCAAATCACTTCTGTTCTTCCTGTGTGGGATTTCAGGCATGAGGCCAAAATACCCTTTGTTTTAGATAAAGTTATTAAATAATTAAAACCAGGGAAAACCAAGGCTTAAATGTCTGAAGCTATCAGTAGTGGTTTAGAAATCTTAAGACTTGCTCAAGTACAATAGTGACACTGAATATGACAACTGTGACAGATTTCAAAGAATTTTATGAGTTTCATGAAACTCATATAGCTGCAATTCTGTGATAAAATTTTCAACTAGATATCTAAATATTCTCTGCTCATGTTCAAGTACGAAAGTAAGGACATTAATTTCTGTTGAAATCTGCACAGTGAAATCTATGAGAAAAGTTATGTTTTTTTGCCTAAAATGTTCTGTGTCCTTGTATGCACATTGGAACTAATCACATGTGAAAACCCTGTTTGCATTTCCAGTGAAGGGCATATTTGCAAGAACCGAAAATCAAACTTCTCAAGTGTAGAAGAAAAAAAAGTCACACTTGTTCACTGACTTTATATTATTCTCTGCTTTTTTTTTTCCACAGCTGGCAAAACCCAACCTTTTCATTTCTCACATTACAATCCAAGTGCTGCATTTTGCTCTTTTTATACCTTTTCAGTATTACTGAATCAAAGCGGTTTTAGTGGATTACTCAGGAGGGCTGACTTTGCCTGTTTATTTACAGACAGTTTAAAAACCCAAGCAGTAATGAAAGTTAACAGAGAATTGCAGAATATTTTGAGTTGCAAGGGACTCACGAGAACTATCAAGTCCAACTCTTGAATGAATGGCCATGCAAGGGCTGAACCCACAATCTTGGCATTATTGGCACCAGGCTCTGAACATATACATAGATATGTTTAGAATATATCCAAGATGGATATACTGCAAATTAAATCATTCTTCTGATATGGTTTTGTTCAAACTTTTTCACCTTGAGGAGCAAACGGAAAAGATTTTGGGTGCAGAGCAGCTCTTAAGAGTATGAAGCCTAAAAGATAAAACTACTGGAAAGTCCTTCTAGAAAATTATTTAAGCTGAAAGCCACGGTAATAATCACTCACCTGTTCTTGTTGCTGCTTAGCCAGCTCCATTTGCTGGCGTTGTTTCTCGATCTGAGATGCAGCCAGCTTCTTCTGTTCGTCGTGAGCTGCCAGCAGCTGTTCCCTCAAACTGGTCAGCTGATTGATCATACCCATGAGCTGCCTTTCTTTCTCAGCGAGGCTTTCTGGAGTCCCTGGGCATCATATGGTTGGGGGGAAAAAAATAAAAAAATAAAAAGGGGTGAGGAGAAGAGAGGAAATTTAGAGCAATCCAGCTCTTCAATTTGCAGCTTTACTGTAAGCAAAGTTTTAGGAGAAGTAAAGAGAAGCAGCAGCAGCATATTGCAATATGCTGCACACTAAGGCCTGTTCCTCTACAGGAAAATGAGCCATGGAGGATAAATCTGTGCACAGGCTTTGATCTGGTGTCCCCCCTTCAGTGTTTCTTTGCCCTTTCATCTATTTTCCACAGCCTTTCTGTCAGATTAATAAAGGGAAGTAATGCTGCCTATTTTTAGAAAGTTTTAAACACTGGGGATCAAAAATCAACTCTTCCAGGTTTGTAAGACAATTGTATTTATGTCAGAACCTTAGGAAAAAGATACAGTTTCTGTAAGTGTCAAAGCATTGATACAGGATAAGTATTAACATCCCTATCTAACCTGTTATATTATCTATATCTCTGATCAGGATCAAATTATATAGTATTTAAATTGTCAATAACTCCTGTTGCTGCCACCAAGGTGCACCTTTAAGGGAAAAAGTCTTTTATAAACATATCTGAAAAGCTGAGTTAAGCACAACTCACCACCACTCTCATTTGTACTGTTGTTAGATTTTTTATTTTTAATACCAGAGTTCAGCAGACACAGACAGAGAAACTCACTACCTCACTTTCATAACCATGTTGAAGAAATTATTTTTCTACCCAGAAGGACAGTGGTTTTAAGGGAATGGAAGAAAAAAATTCCAAGAAAAATCAAAAGCTATGACTCATAAACTACAAAAAAGAAAAAGAAAAAAAGGCACTTTTAATATATGTAGGATCATTTGACTGTGAATTTAAAAGACCTGAAAATATGTGTAGCAGCTAATCCACAGATATCCCCAAAACCACCACACCCTCTCACATGAGTCAGATCCTATGAAAACCTTTCTAAAAAGCCTTTAGGAAAGGATTAAGGCTATCAGTGTCAATGCCTCCCCTGAAAATAGCCTGCTTTTGGGACTACCCTTCCATACAAACCTCTTTCAAACACAGGAAGCATTCTTCTGCCAATGTCATCAGTGCTCTCCAAATGAAAAAAAAAAAAAAAAAAAAAAAAAAAAAAAAAAAAAAAAAAAAAAAAAGGAAAAAGAAAAAAATATTGGCGACTATAGTGAACATGTTCCTAGCCAACTATCAGTCAGACATGGAAAAGAGCTACTGGTAATAGCTCATTTAGTCTACTCCCCTGCCAGTGCAGGAATGTGCCCTACAATATATTTACTACAGCTTTCTAGATTGGATTCAAATGTCTGAAATGGGGAATCATCTACTGTTTGCATTGAAAGTCTGCACTGCAGCCTTTGAGGTGGCACTGGGAGGGTTCTTTGCTTGATAGTTAGCTTAATTTACTTTTTTTTGGTTTGTTTTGTTGTTTCTTTTCTGTTACTTTTACTTAATTTCAATGATGTGATGCCAAGCAACATGCCATTTGCTGCATAAGCCAAGTCCAAGCACTTAAATCCATTTGTAGATAGCCATATGCAAGTGGAAAAGCACAAAGAACCACCAGAAAATATGTGACAATGTAACTAAATTGTTTTTCATTAGGGTTCTAGAAATTTCTGTGAAAATATTCTCACCACATAACAAAGAAATACAGCAGAATATTCTCAGATAAAGCCTCCAGAAAAACTGTGGCACAAGCTGGAAACTTGAGAAACACACTGAAGCAGAAACCATAGGACTTTAAACCTGTTCTGCTAAAAGCTGTGAGAAAGAATGGAAGCCAGTGCTAAAAACACTATCACGGCTGAAGAAAACACTTCTAACTATGAATTTTCCTTCCAACATTGGAGACAGAGAACTGCTACAAGTCATGCATTTGCCACCTGGCCATGGAATTAATCAGAAGTTTCTATTGCCACTTTTCATCCTTTATTTGTTTTTCCCCGGGAAAAAAAAGGTGCAGTGTTTCCAAGTGGTGTAGAAGAATTATTCTAGAAGGCAGCCCCTGCTTTGGCCTGTCCATGTGGGTTTGCTGTAATGCTCCCCTAATGAAGACTATCATGCACCAATACTGCCACTATAACTGGAACATCTGAAAACAAAATATTTTGTGTTTATTTATTCAGCAGATATTTTATTCCTAACTTTTACTGAGGGGTGGATGAGAGAGAGGGGAAAAAGGTCCTACAGAAAGAAGGAACATACAGGATTGCCTCAGTCCTTGAGTTAGGGTAAGCAAAAAGAAATCACTGTCAAATACACCAACACATATCACAGCTCCTCAGCCAGCACTGGTTCATCAGTGTATTTTGAGCTACTACAGTAGCTTTCAGTTGGGAATCAAAAAGCACTTTGTAAAGTTAAATTAATCCTCATCTTTAAATTAATCTGAAAGGTGGAAAAAACGTTTCCATATGTGTAAACTGACAGACAGAGAGATCACAGAGCTGGTTACCAACAGTGGCTGTAAAAAGACGCGCTGATATCCAGCCCTGCACGTCAAAGTCCTGGCTGTGCTTCCCGGGAGGGAACAGGATGCTCCATGTGCCACTAACCTGACCAGGCACTGCACAGGCAGGGACATCCACCTCCTGCACTGCTTCTTCAGCCACAGAGCAGCAAAAAACCTCCCCACCAGGAGAAGAGCAGCTTTATCTGAATTGCAAGAATGAAGGTGAAGTACCACCCCCAGCTCCGGGGTCCTCAGCACAGGACAGACGTGGTCTCGTTGGAAGAGGTACAGAGGAGGCCACAAACATGATCAGAGGGCTGGACCACCTCTCCTATCAGAAAAGCTGAGAGAGTTTGGGCTGTTCAACCTGGAGAAATGCTGTGAGACTGTCCACTCTCCAGCTGTCTCTAGAGAAAGGCTCCAGAGAGACTTTCCAGCACTCAAAAGATGCTCATAAATATGGGGACAAACTTTTTAGCAGGGCTTGCTGTGACAGCTCAAGAGGAAATGGTTTTAAACGAAAAGATGGTCAGTTTAGCCTAGATATAAGAAAGAAATTGTTTACAATGAAGGTGGTGAAACACTGAAACAGGTTGCCCAGAGAGGAGGTGGATGCCCCATCCTTGGCAATTTCCAAGAGCAGGTTGGACAGGGCTTTGAACAACCTGGTGTAGTGAAAGGTGCCCCTGCCCATTGCAGGGGGTTGGACTTTCCGACCCAAACTATCACTCCATGAACTAAGAGCAAGCAGGCAGTGCAACGAAGTGCCAATGCAGATACCAAAATCACAGGCACACTGCAGCCATGCACAGATCGACTCAGTCTCTTCATTATTATTCAGTTTTTAAGAAAATCTGAAATGCCCACAAGGGGTGTTTTATATCCTACTTAGTAAGTACAATGCATAATTCCTTGGGTTTATACAGCTGGAGTGAGAGTAGTCTGACAAAAGGCAGACTTCTTGCATTATATTTCTCAAGCTATTTCAGTTTGCTAATAAACCAGAAGGGAAATTTATCAGCATCAGCTTTATTAAAAAAAAAAAAAAATCTTCTGTTGGAGAATACTTCCTGGAAAACATGGCTTAGTAGGTACTTTTTTTCACAGGACTAAGCCATCCTTCCAGTAACTGGAATAGTACTTAATGATAATTTCAATTCTTTGAGGTAATAATTCCTTGCAAAATAAGTACTTGGATAGCCCTACTCTCAAGTGACCTGCACAAAACCAGAGGCAAAAAAGATCAGCTATGTGGCTCTAATGAGAGATGGTGAGTTCTGTGCAGATTTCCTCTTGTCTTACCCACACATCTATGTAAGTCCCATTACGATGAATCATAGTTTTGACATATCTTGCAGGTAACTGGTGCCTTGTAAATGTGTGAAAATGAAAAAAGGGAAGTACTTGAATCAGATGATCTTGATATTCATGTTAAGTGTTTGCATTTAATTTTAAGTTTGGTATTTTTTATGTTAGCTTTATTACCTAGCACATCTTTTCTCTAATTACCTTCATGGAAATGGTGAACAAAAGTACCATTTCATAATTGCCATGGCCAGTCATATATTACTTTGCCTAACATATGATGGCCAAAGCATGGACTGTGTTACATATTTCATGATGAGTTGAGGGCAACAGTGGGGTCACTACCTAAGTAGAAGCAGTTACAGGAATTTTTCCTGGTGTATTAAAAAATATACAGAGTTAAGGGCTCCAGTTGTTCTTTGATGTTTTTCTAGATGCCACAAATTGGGGGTAAACAAGGACGGTGGACTTCTGTCCTACCTTCACTGTTTTCTCTCTGTTAACCTGCACAAGATCTAAACCTGTCTCATTGTGGGAAGCGTCCTGGCAGCTAAGGGATTTCCATTTAAAGAATTCTGTAGCTTACGGGGCAAAACGAGTCAGTATTTTAAGCAACTAAGCCAACAACAGTATAAAGACAGTTGCTCAAATCATGCTACTCGTGAATTAATGAACTGTCCACATGTCTGCTAACCCTGCTAGGATCTGGGAGGGGGTTGCAAACCCCCTCAAACCCCAGCAGCCATCTTCAGCTGCTTCCTTACTAAACTCCCTTGGAAGTGCTCCAGAGCAGCACGGAGTTGGGAATGGTTCTGGAGCTGGCCTGTCCATGCTGCAGTGCTCTCACTCCAGCCAGGCAGCAGGGCTGAGAGAAAAACAACCCCAAGTGTCCATTATTGCAGTGTACAGCTCGACAGCGAGCCAGACCACTTCACAGAGCTACTGAGTGAGGAGCAAAAGAAGAGTGCCTTGAAACAATGACTGCCTCAAGAATTACTCCTAATTACCATCAGATCCACGACAAGCAGGTACTGCAAATTTTATGTTTAACAAAGCTTTTGACCACCAGGCCACCTGCCTTTCAGGGGATTGCTGTAGGTGCTCTCTGTGCTCCCCCACTGCAATGGCACAAGGTGGATTTTTCACAACTGATCAAAGCAACTCAGGCAAAGAATCATCAAAGTACACACTGCAGGTTGGTAACTGCATAAAGGCCCAAGAAAAGATGCTTTCCAGATGCATCAGCTTATCCTCTGTTTCTACAAAGAGAGACTCAGAAAAATCCCCCATGTTTGTCGATGCAACACCCACAGCAGATGGCAATAAAAGAAGACTCAAATTAGTGGCATTCTGTATCGCCAAACCTAAACTTCATCTCAGATCAACACTACCCATAATCGTGTTTAAGTAGTAGAAGAAATTTACTCAAATGTGAAATAAACTATTACACATTCTTAGTTCTGATTCACAGTCTCAGACTGGCAGTGACAGTAACATTTTAATAAACATTAGAATGAAGACACCAATATGACCAAATGACACACTTAAAGTGAGAAAACGAACAGGAGAAACCTTGGCATACCCACCCAAAACAGAACCAAAGCAAAAAAAAAAGGCAGAGAAACTGCTTTTGCGATCAAAACAGTAAATACTTTATTATAATTTATTAGACAGAATGAGAATGTAAATGAGAAATTGGGAAAGCCAATATTTTCTTTAACAGACATTTTAAGCTTTTGCTGCAAATGTTCAGGCAGTGAGAGTGTTTGCTCCCAGACAGCCTAGGGATGTGTATTCCACAGGGGAAGAGCTATGGCAAGGCTCTCCTCAATCCCTCTGCCATGTCCCCATTAAACAGCTGGGAATGGCATCAGCCAGGGGTGCTCGTGTGCACACTCACCCACACAGACAGTGAAATCTATCCACCAAGTCAGTTTACTATCAAAGTAATTGCGTAAATAGCTTTTGAACTGTCAGAATCTGTCCTTCAAAGGAAAATCAAAGAAAACAATGCACAAGTACAAAGCCTGGGAGACATAATAATATTGTATTATGTTCGTATCATTAACTGTGGTTACAAAAGAAAAAAAGCTTCCTGTATCTACAAAGTTTTCCACGGGGAAAAAAATCATTAAATGGAAATAAGAATATTTTGAAGCACTCTGTATTCAAATAATGTTAAGATGTATAATAATAATTAGAGCAGGCAGTATAAAGCATTTTTTAATTTCAAAGCACTACCTAATTGATCTTCTTAAAGACTGTTTGCAGGTAGAAAGGTAATGGTATGCATTATGTTTTTCAAGAGCAAACTAAGGCAGGAGGCTTTTTAGCAACTTGCTGAAAGTCATTCTGCACTTTATGTGGTGTAGGAGGTTTTATTGCTGGCCTCGATGAAGTCACCAGCAGAACTATTTCAGCAAGGCCAAGAATTTCCCCACTGACTTTTAACAGTAATACACGTTAAATAGATAATTAAGTCTGTGTTTGACCCAGTTGGAGACTAGGTAGGGTTTCAGCCAAGGGGACCCTTATGAATGAACCAATTATTGATGTCATCCGACTTACCAAGCAACAGAACCATGCCACAACACAGTTTCTGTGTAACTTTGATGTAACAACAGTGTGACAAGGACTGAGCTACAGCCCATACATGAGCTAAAGACTGACTCACCTCCAAGTATTTCCTGCAATGGTGTGGTTTTTTTCAGCAGACTTTTTAAGCTAGTGAAGGCTACAGTTTTTATTAAAAAATGAAGTTTTTTTAAACTGAACAGTCTATTAAATAAACTGTCCTCAGAAAGAGTAAAATCCTACTAGTCCTAATTTTACCAAATCCAAAGAATAAATAAAATTATCAGTAGTTTATTAAAAAAAAAAAAAAAGTGTACTTTCTAGACACTTTTCTTACAGTATCTTTCCTCCAGAGTATCATTCTCATCCCAGTGTCAACTATTTTTTCCCCACTCCTCGCCCCAGCTGCAAATGTTAACCTTGACATATTAGAAATCTAAACCCAACAATACTTTACTCAGTAAGGAAACCAGGAAAGTAAAACAGACAGGCCACCTAGTCTTCTTCTACTTTAAAGCAAACTAATCTGTCATGCCCTCCCTAAATAAAAATTTAAAACCCTATTTATAACACAGAGAGGAGTATTCCCACTCGTGCTGCTGACATCACCTGGAGTCACATATGTGAGGCAACGGGGAGGTGATGTTTCCTTCAGCAAAAGTAGTCTGATAAACACATCTAACTGCCTGAGTGAGGTAAGTCCAGAATTTAACATCTTCTTTCCTCTGCTTTTGAACAGTAATGTGAAATGTTTGTGGCCAAGCAATGGGACTGCACTATAAATCATGTACTTGCTGGGACGTGTTGGTGGTTGGGTGTGGGTCTGTATTTGTGAACGTGTGCTAACTCCCCTGATGCCACCCTAACCAATACTTCAGAGAGGGCTTTATTATGGACCAGAACACAGCTTCTCAGGCCACTAAATCCTGGAGCTGTCAGGACAAAAACGTCTGAAAATTGGCGGTTTTCATTAAGTATTTAAGCCAACTTTGCTACACAATGAGTGCCATCTTACAACTTCCCACCTTGCTAAATTAAATTATTTTGTCTTATTGATAGGGCGAGTCAGCATAATAACAGAAAACTTTCTGACTGCTCTTTCCTTGGCAAGCCACAGCCACCAGAAAAAGAAACAAGGAAAGAAAAAGTGCACAATTCAAACTGATTTGCCTGTGCCTACAGATTCATGTAATGAATCTTCTCTGTTGGACAAGTAAAAATCCGTTTTAGAGCAGCGAGATATAAGGAAGGTATTTATTTCAGCAGACGGACGTGCTTAATCTCTTATGTTTGAGTGCGAGGCTGAAGAATGAATAAAACCAAATTATGACCAATTACCCTCTTTTGCCATTACTAGCCTCAAGAACTCATATTCTGTGGGGGGAAAAAAAGCTCAGCTGTCTGCTCTGTAACAAACCAGCACTTTGCTGTTCCACAACGCTGGAAAGAGGCTGTCACTGAGTACTCTTTATTTGCTGTCAGAGAAAAGTTTTGGTACAGTAGACTACAAACAAAGCTTGGTATTCAACCAGGTTAGCAACTTATTGTCAAGGTTACAAAAGGAACAGACAATATTTGTATTGAGACTGTTTCTCAGAGGTTTTTCATTGTTTTACTGTCTAGACAACAAGTTAGAACTAGGCTAGGAAAATAGCATTTGCTGCTGGAATTTTATGCAGCAGCAGGAAAAAGAGTAAAAAAGTGTGTGTGTGTATTTGCTTTGTTTTGACAAACTGGCAGTTGTAGCTCAGTGCTATTTAGATCTATCAGCTCTATCTATAATCTTTCAGGTAATTTTAGTACCATGAAGCACAGCTTTAGGACCCTTTTGTCAACCAACTCCCTGAACAATTTTTAAATATAGTGGTTTGGCCCCCATATGTTCAAACAAAGTCATTGGCATTTGCTACCATAATTAGTTTGATTTTATTCTATTATCTCTACCAATAATCACATCTAAAAAATAAAATTAGAACCTGACTTCTTGTGATCAAATTAAGTACCTTTATGTACAGAAATCTGGAACAACCTGAATTGGCTGCTTTGCCACAAAAATCATGTTTTTAGATGATTTAAAAAAGAAAACCTCCAACCCTCCCTTTCACATATACAACCCTCAACCAACCTCCCATTCTAGGTCAAATGGGAGCAGCTCCATCCAGTCACAATCTCTACCTGAGGCTTTCTTTTGGGCTGAAGAAGTTCTGCATTGGTGTGGCTCAGCACTGGCTACTTCTCTGCAGTCTGAGAGTATAGCACTGAACTGTGATCAACCTCCACGATTTTGGCAGCTGTCAAATTTCCTCCTGAAACTTTAGGATTCCCTGACTGCAACTGGACAGGTTCCCATGCACCCCAGCACGTCTGGAATACTGACAAAGGACTAAAGCTCAATTTGCAACTTACTACTATTAAACCCCTCAAAAAGGTAAACACAAAGAAGAAAATTCCAAGTAGGTTGCAACAAATATTGAATTTGCCACAGTTAAAAGCTGACAATCCAACAAATCTTACCTCCTTCACTTATGACTTTCACCCTCCTTCTCTTGCCACTCCACTTACAATACTACCCACAAAGAGATAATGCAAAACATCCACAGCTGACACAAGTTTGCAAACATTTTTAAACCATTAATTTGCAAATGCGAAATTCACACAGCTCCTAAGAAAGCGTGCAGCTTTCACACATCTCCTGGGGATCTGCGTTGTATTAGTCAAAGGTTTAAACTCAGTGTATTCCCCATGAATAATCTTTCTCCCTTTCCCCCTCCTTCTTCCTGTCCACATCTAAATGCAGAATCCCCAGCTTCCTTGTCTTTAGTTTACAGATTATGTGATCCCAAGTGTCACTCACTGGATTACTGCACATAACCTGAGCACTACCCGAAGCTTACTTGTCTTCAACTTGTCCAGCATTACTTAAATGGAATTATCCGTCACAATCCATATACCGAATCTGCACAGCTCACTTATCTCAAGATTCTGTGTGTCACCTACCAGATTATCCGTTTTAATCCATACATTGAATCTACATAACATATGTCTTTAATTCATGGGCTCTGATGAGCTATAGTATCGCTGAATGGATTATTTCTCTTTATCCATTATTGACATAAAATAAAACCGTTCTCTGCGTACTCTCTCGTGCCCCATCTTCCGAGCACGTGAGCAAAACGGGGAGTCTTCAGCAGACACAGCTCTATCTCACATCACACACAGCCTGACACGATGCCTGTACTGACACTTTGTGGAATTTGGAACCCAGTTTCTCACGCAGAACCAATGTTTGTGTTATCGTGAGTTGAGGATCAGGATTGCCAGGCCAATCTCGCTTCCAATTACATCCGTAAATCTGTGGTTACTCCAGTAGAGTCTCTGGAGTCACCTGGATTTAAGTGGGTACAATGAAGAGTTGTTTTAACCTAAGAACAACCCCTTTCACAACGAGTGCAGAAAACACTTCACCTGAGTTGTTTACAGACTAACCTGCACAATGGAAAACATTTTTCAAACAACAACAAAAATATATCAGATTCAGACTTGCCCAGTCTTTCTTGAGAGATTTAACAGTCACTGTTAACAATGACTTCAACAGAAAACCAACTGAGAAGGATTGGAAACAAAAGTCTGTTTAACCTCTTGTTCCACACATCTATTCAAAATTAGCTTAGTGGGGAACATATAAAATATGCATTATTACCTCTTGACAAGCTTCAATAGAGAGATGGACAAGATTAGCAGCAAAGCTTTGTGCACCGCAAAGAAGTTTTAAGAAGAGTTCTCATCATGGTTAAAGCTGCCTCACTCACCCCAGTGTGAGCAAGGCTGGACAACTCATGATGCACCTGAAGGGCCAGCAGTGCTCCTGAGGCCCAGCACCAGTGAAAGAGAAGCTTCATGTTAATTTTATATATACAGAAATGATCACCGATATTTAAGAAATAAATATATTTTATATAATTTTTCCTAGTAACACTGGAGGACAGCACCTAGTTTCCTGCTGCAATGCACAGCTAACAAGGCAGTTACACTGACAGCAGAAAAGGGAGCTGATTATCCTTCCTGTAGACAATCAGTTTGAGACCTGACGATCTCTCTGCTCCACCGAATCCAATAAACTGTATTATCCATGAATAATCCAGAGGCCTTTTGAGTCCTGGTTTTGAATATGATGGATATAAGTAAGTTTGAACAGGCTTTAACCAATTCAATACACAGTTTCACAGCTTCACTTTAAAATACTTCAATTTAACAGCACGTTTTGTGGGGTTTGCTATACAGTGACTTGTTTTGAGCAGAGTAAAAATTCCATGGATATCAAAGCAGAATTTCCTAAGAAATCTCTAGTGCCAAACTTGTAATTTAGTCTCAAATTATCTCTCTGAACAAACACAGGTATTTGAGTTACAATTTCTACAGATATGAAAGGTTCTAGATTTTGCCCCATTTTAAGAGTATTCCTTTTCAGCACCTTTCGGTCAAGCTGTGGAATAAAACAGTATGTTTCCGTTTTCAAATAGTAACTGGATATATAGAGATCCTTCAAACTGTGATCCTGAAGTTTGCAGCTGGCTCTCTGCAGATAATCAGTGATGGCTCTTCTGTTTTACAGGCGTGTGGATGAAGAAAGGGGGGCTTAAAGCAGCAGCCAAAGGTAACAAAGCAACCAAGAGAAACAACTGAACACAAAACATGGGAAGTCTGGTCACTTCCAACCATTCACCAATTTCTCTATCTTTAATGAAATATTACTGCTTTCTAACTTAAAAGTAATCAGGCTAATAGAAAATAAAAGTCTTCCTCTTCATCTCCCTTTCTTTTAATCTCTCCCAGAGAATAAAACTCAATGGTAATAACACAGACTTGGGCATTAACAATATGTAGCCTGGTGCTGAGACTTTCGCACATGATGTACTAAAACTCCCCCAGACCTAATGAAAAACACAATGAAATTTTGAACAGTTAAATGGAAAAAACTGTTCAGTGCATAAGACAGTTGGGCAGCACACCTCCTAGTGCTGTCCACATTCCAGGGTGTATTAATAATAAGACAGTACTTAAGGGGGGGTTTCCAAATATCGCTAATAGAGAAACGAGGGGCGGAAAATAACGCAGCTGCCAGGCCAAATGCAGGGGAAAGAAGTTAATTAAAAAATCACAACTGGAAAACTTTGTAACTATAGAATGACAAAATCATTTTGCAGCATAATATATGTGTGTTTGTACACGTGTATGCGGGTACACAGCAGCTCAACTTGCACACCTTTCCTGCTGCCTCACTAAATATAGCTGCAATACAGCTGAGCCATTGTTTGTTGGCTGCTCACGGCTGATGGTGCCATGAAAACCACATTCCTGGGCACTAAATAATCAGCCTGCCTGACCCCCCAAGAATCTGTAAGTCAAATTCATTTACCCCCAGAGGGCAATGCTCTATTGTATCCTCCCTCCTTTCTAGCCACCTAGGAACAATGGACAATAATTGCAACTGTCACGGCAGTCAGTAGGAAAAATAAACCAGTGCCTGTTTTCACAGCTTACTGCCAAACTTGATCCAAACACCTAATAACCATGCCCCCAACCACAGAACCACAGTTGCACTAAAAAGCCTCAGATGTGAGGCTTTTGAACAGAGCTACAGAACAATAACTCGACTTGTGTTCAAAATATAAAGCTAAAAACCAAAAATTAAAGCAAAGAAAAGTCTTCTTTGAGGCTGTGCTGTTGCTCCCCATCCTTTCCCTCAGGCACGACTGAAAGGACTGTTGAATTTCTCTCGTGGTAGCATAGAGCTGGCTGCTGCTGCTTTCAAGTTTAGCTCGTGAAAGGGAAAAAGGGGAAAGGAGAAAAAAAGAACAAGATCATAGGCACTGGGAACAGACCACCTTCTCAGTGCACAGCGCTCTTCAGAGCAGCTCTACAGAGTCCAAAGGCACTGGAGAATCACTGGGAGTCCTTCTAAGGGTTCCAGTGCATCAAGAGTTAAAGGGGACACTCCGCATAGTGTCTAAGGTTTGCTGAAATACATACCCAAAAGTGGGCATGAAAGATGTCTTCTCATACTTTGTCCCTGAAACATCTTAAAGATTCATCAGTTCGTGGCAAGGGATGATGCCATTTTGGAACAACGTGCTTTTAAAACCCAGAACTCCCAGGTAAGCCCAGTGGCTCCCCTTCCTCTTCATGACCTGTTGCTTTACACACATGGAGCAGGAATGAAGAACCCAAGGTTTGGCCCTCTGTAGTAACCATCATCATCATCATTATCATCACCACTACAACATCTCAGCCTTTTGGAGGCTGGAGCACTATATTCTGTTACAAAGCTATTCTACATATGTAATGAATACATATTTTTGAATTACAGCCTCCTATGGAGAAGCCTGAGGAAACAAGTGGCATATTTTCCTACTTGGGTAAGTCAGTGGAACAGCACAAACTGATGCTGGTGGCTTGTTGGTGACAGGCTGGCAGGCCCATATAATTAAAATAACACTTTCTTTGCATATGCACCAAGCCATTAACCTCTGAGAGCACGTTGTATTGTATGCTTTAGTGAATACTGCCAACCTCTTGTGCATAGGGTCCTTAAACCTGTCAGGCACAAGGTTTGGGAGCCTGCCTGAGTGAGGATCTCTAGATCAGGGACAACATTAGTAAGTAAACATACCAAAAATAATGGAGAGAAACTAAATACAGTTTATAAACACAAAAGAAGGGCTTAATTTTAATTTCATGCTACTTTCACATTTCCAAAACACTATTGGCTTGGACTTTGCTACTCCAGATGTACATTGATGTAAATGGGAGAAAAATCCAAGCCACTGTTTCTTTTCAGAGTGATAATGGCTGCTCTGAAAACTTACAATTTTTGACGTGTGTATTTTGAGTGAGTTCCTCATCATAAGCACTGCAGAGGAATTATAAAAACATTAAATTACATGACAACAAACAACCACAGGTTCCCTAAAATGACCTCAGATATATAAAATGGGGAAATATCTTGGCAAAGCAGAAACTACTGCTGCTGGAGAGTGGTCAAATTTTGTCATTTTCCTTCTGGAGTACAGCTTTAAAAGAACATGCTTTAGTGCACAGATGTTGTACGCTGTCTTTTAAAATCTGCACTGGCTAATTTCAGTACCTAGAGGTATCATTACACAAACTTTGCTCTTTTTATTTTTCCCTACATGCAAAAAAAAAAAAGTTTTTTAAAAAAAAAGTAAAAGAAAAAAAAAATCAACATCATCAAAATATGTCCAAAAATAAACAAGGAATTCAGATCACCCTCAGATTTGAGAAACAGGTCTGCTATACTCTGATACCACATATGTCTGATACTGACTTTTTTTTTTCCCAATCCAGCAATAGGATGTGTTCGTTTATAACAGAGAACGATATATGCAACAAAAGCTTAATGTAAATTCATTCACTTAGGGCAATATACCATTTCATTGATTTATATTATCACAGATGGGAGTGCATACATTTCATTTAAACCCCAAATTACTGTGTTTGAAGGGGAGGGGAAGAGGAGCAGACAAAGTTCCATAAAGCCAGTGGTATCTGTATATTCATTCTTAATTTCCTTTAGCAGAGAAACAGCGTTACCTTTTATTTCTCCAAAGTTCCCTGATCCCATGGCAAGAAGCTTGTCTTTCCAGTCCTTTGATAGTAGCTTTTCAATACTGGGAGTTTCTGAGTGAAGGGGGGGAAAAAAAATGTAAGCAAATCAACATGACTGTCTCCACAATAGAACTCATTAAAAGTCTATCTGCTAAAAATAAGGCCAACCCTATTCTGGGCCCCAGTTCATAATGACTTCATCAACAAACTGATAAGAGGGGAGGGAAGAGAAAAAAAAAAAAAAAAAAAAAAAAGAGGGAACAAAAAAAGAAAAAAAACTGAATGTGTTTTGTCACCTGCTGTTTCAAAACCATTAGCTTTTTCCTCTAGTGGAACAAAGCTCCGGTAATTCTGTATTACAATGGGCACATATAAACCTGCAGTTCATTGTTTTTCAATTTGGTGAACAAGTTGCTGCCTATAATGGATGCCTGTCAGTTTCTGGGTGTTAGTCTGCAGTCAAAAAATAATTATGTTGATAAAATGCGGAGTAAAGAGAGAGAGAGAGAGAAAGAGAGAGAGAAGCAAAGAATTAGCTCCTAAATCTGCTACATGTAATTATATCCCTCTGAGTCTTTACAATTACATCCACTTTATAATGTGTGTTTAAACATCGTGTGGTGGTAAGCACACTGTGGAAAGATTTGCCGGTAACACACGCATTATAAATAATAATAATAAAAAGTTGGGTATGGAAAAAAGCTTTAAAAGACTGCAAAATCCAGAGGGAGAAAAGGCATTGCTTAGAATGGAAACCCATTATTTGCTCATTTCAGATTCTATCACTTCCTTTAAAAATAAAATAAAATAAAATATATTTGTTCGGTATTTTCAGGAAAAAAAATGCAGTGAGGGTGTGGATGGGTCTGATATTTATGTCTGCAACTCTTGTGTTCTGACCTCTTTTTGTGTAGAATTTTAATGCATAAGTAAATATAAATGCTAATAAAATTCAGAGAACATTAAACTCAATTCCAAACAATGTAATTGTATATTCTTGTCAGCATTTAGATGGGTACACAATTACAATAGCTTTCAATCCCACGATTAGCACTGCATTCAGTTAGAAAATGGAGTGTACTAAAAGATAAGTGTCCCAGTATGTGCCATCTAAATAACAATACCCACACTTATTATCTGGATCTAAGACATATACTGCTATTCTCCACATTGGTGTTTATGTGTATTTGTATTTGTTCAGGCATTTGTTTACCCCCTACCAGGAGCATAAAGGGAGTACACGTTAACTTATCAAAGGGACCGTCTGGCCTAGAGACCATACAATTATTAGCAACTGGTTAACTTTCCCCCACAGTAAAAACCATTACGAGCAACCTTCATTATCTCGTTTGGATAATTCCTCCTCCTTCCTTTAAGCCCCAATCTCGGGGCGGCTGTGCCGGCTGCCCGGGCTCCCTAAACCCCGCCGTGTTATTGATGCACAGGGAAACACAGTGCCACGGGCAGGGAGGGGGATGCCCTCCTGCATCCCACATCGGCCTCGCCTTCTGCTCGCACACAGACAGACGGACAGACAGACAGACAGACAGACACCCGAGGCGGGCACAGCCCCACGCCCGCATCCCGCCGGGAGAGCAGCGACGACCTTCGGGCGGCACCGACAGCACAAGGAGGGGGGTTTTGTTCCGTGACATTTTCCTTCGCGTTGCGGCACCCCCCCCCCCCCCCCCCCCCGATATTTCCTCCTGTGCAGATCCCCGGGCTCGCCGCCCGAGTGGGATTTCTCTGCTAGAACCTCTAAAACTTCTCTGGAAATCCCATTACACCGCAGGGATGCGGGCGGGAGAAGCGGCTGCACAGAGCGCGGGCTGTGCCGGGGCTGCTCAGCCGGAGGCGCAGCTACTGCTCAACTTCGCCCGTCCCCTCCAAGCACCCACGAAGGAAACCCATTAGGTCAGATAAACACTGCCCCTTTTCCTTGTTTATCCTTTTTTTTTTTTTTTTTTTTTTTTTTTTTTTTAATTATTATTCCTCTGTGCTTTTCTGCAAACTCCGGAGCAGCGTGTAAACAGGCCGGAGCAAATGCGGCATTTGCGGCCGAGAGCTGTCGGTCATTAAAAGCCAACAAACCTTTGCAAAAGCAGGAATGCGGCAATAGGGATCCATTGTGAGCTGACAATGGGCTCCAGAGCCTCCAGGCACCAAAAGCAGCCCGCCTTACTTTTAAGTCCATTGTCAGCAAAGTCCACGACAAAGCTTTTCCCCCGCGGCTAGACAAAATATTCGCCGTGGTACGCTCGTAAAGAAACACAAGTCTTGTGTCTAACTTGCCGCCTTAAAGCTACAGTAGCCGCCGGCCGCGGCTGCCAGAGCCCCGCTGCGCTGCCCGCTGCCCGCCGGCATCCCATCCCATCCCATCCCATCCTGTCTGTCTGTCTGCCTGTCTGCCCGCATCCCATCCCATCCCATCCCTCTCTGCCCGCATCCCATCCCTCTCTGCCCGCATCCCTGTCTGCCCGCATCCCATCCCTCTCTGCCCGCATCCCTGTTTGCCCGCATCCCATCCCTCTCTGCCCGCATCCCATCCCATCCCATCCCTCTCTGCCCGCATCCCTGTTTGCCCGCATCCCATCCCTCTCTGCCCGCATCCCATCCCTCTCTGCCCGCATCCCCGCTCGCCTCCCGGCTTCCCACCGCCTTCCCAGCCCGCCGGCCCCCCGCAGCCGCTCGGGGAGGGGCGCCGGGACGGTCCCGGTGTCACTTTGCCGGGGGGAGCTGCAGCAGTGTCGGTGTAACCCCGAGTGCCGGAGGCTCCCGCCCGAGGGCTCCCGTTCAGTCCCGGTACAGCCGAGCCCGCCGGCGGGGCCGGGAGAGCCGCGGACAAACGAGGGGGGAAGTAAATGAACGCGGTGGACGGCCATGTATCAATGACTGAATTTCTGCGAGAACGGTAAAAGATCTCAGTAGGAAATCATGATTAGAGATGTGAAAGGCCAAATGGCAAAATCCCAATAGTAACTATGCATCTGTTCATTAATGTGTGAATATGAGTAATATGAAAATTTAACACAATTATAAGCCCCCTCAGCAATCCTGATGGCATAAAATAGATTGTGGTGATCTAATCAGTGCTTCCCCTGTTGAAATACTGTATGTTAACTATTCAAAATAATATTATATAGATTTTTTTTCCTTTAAAAACCCCCGAGCAACCACATTAAATTGATGTCCTAACTTAGTCTCAAACCTCTCTAGATCTGAACTGCCATTTATACATAAGACACTTCAACACAATTTTGACACAGAATCAGCAAATAATCATCCTACTGCTAATACTTAAAAAGAACTTTAATTCTGAAAGACAATAGCTTCCCCACCCCTATAGCTTTATGGAGCCAAAGAGCTAGATTAGATTACAGCTTGTTTAATTCTATTATATACCATGTTAACATATTGTACTTACATAAAACATGCTATTCATATACTCAGCCTATCACATTTCAGTAACTGCTTGTGAAATACCTTATGCACCATATCTTGGAAAGAAACATTTATTATGTCATTTATGTACCCCATTAAAAAAAGATTTGAAATTTACACATCTTAAATAAAAATAACTGTTTAAAAGGTTACAACAGTAGAGGTTCCATGAATTATACAGAAACAAAGTCATCCTTTGTTCAGCTTTTTTTTAGACTTCATTGGGAAGATGATCCTCTCAAATTAGGAGAAGAAATAAAAGCTATCTCTTATTTGCAAGGCAGGCATTCTCTGGATTCATTGGAAAGTCAGTAAAACTTTTAATGCTTGCACATATAATGTGCAGCTTGAAACTGGGAAAGGTGGCCTGCACACAGGAACTGCTATTCCTGGTCCCTACTCCAACCATTCCTCTCCTCTTGGATTCCCCAAACCCATGTTTTCTACATGCAAAATTGCAGCTATATTTTGACAGATCTTGGATGTGCATCAGGACAGCTATGTACTTCAATGATCTGTATTTCCAAAAAGCTACACATGGTATTCTGAGTACGGTGATGATTCATAATGCCTCCTAATTCAACTTTTGAGAGGAACCCAGAATTACCCCTTTTCCTTCTTCCAAGCCCCACTTGAGCTAAGAATCCCCTCCATTACCTATTTGCAGTGTAGGTCCCATGGCACACAGTAAACCAATCCCAAGTCACAGCAATGTATGAATACACTACAAGACTTGTTTACAGGTTGTTTGTGAACAGTAATTCATGAATGTTTGGGAAACATTTTTGTTCCAGGCACACCAGGAGAAGTGTTACATGTTGTTGCAGAAGAGGATTATGGCTAGGGCACCAAAGAGAAGGCTTGAGATGGAAAGAAGAACAGGAATCATTAACTAAACATTCGCCAAGAGGCGCCTGACTGAATCAATAGAGATACAAATTAATCCACAGAAATGATTTCTGCTGTCTCTATTCAACACATTTATCAGTCATTAGCTCTTTCTAGAGATATTTATGGCACATTTTGTTTTTCTTCCTTCACCCCTGCCTCTGTTGCTCACATATGCTTCCCCGCATCGCTGCGTATGGCAGTGCCCACTGGTGAATGCCTCTGCCTGTGCCAGCAGCTCCCTGGCTCCTCGGTGCCCCCCGGTCCCGCCACTCTCCCTCTGTGCCAAGCACCATCCAGACTGACTCCCTCATCCACAACAATGAGTCTTGGAGACTGATGCCAGCAGCCAGTAATTCTCACGCAGGCCTTCAGCACATGGAATGAAACCACTTTTCTTGGAGTTGAGAGAGTCCCGCGTGCACTGTTCTGGTCTCTGTGTAGGGATGTATCTGTACATCCACTGAATTGCTCTTACACTACTGGAAAGCAAATCACCTCAGAAAATTAACATTAAATGGCTTTTTAATCTAATGTTTGGTATGCTAACAAGCATGTCACTGTCCCTCTACTCCTGCATTTGATATTTAAATACAGTTTCATTCACTTATTTTGCTTAACAGCCCTGAAGTTTTCACACTGGGAAAGGAGAGGTTTGTTTCCGGGAAATGGACAAGGCTACAAAGCCATAATAAGAGAGAGGCACAGTTTTTATCACTGCCTGCTAGACTTCTATTGAGTTTAGTCTACTTCCTGAAGTTAATTTTTTTTTGCATTATAGCTCCCATTTGGGAGTGGACCTAATCCTACCCTCACTTCAGTGGCAGCACAGATGCACATGTACCTGGACCTGCCTCGGCAGCCATCCAAAAACACAGTCCCACAACACAGCATTCCCTTCAGGCCTAGCCTCTCCAGTAGCTCTTTTCAATCCATACTCCAGGGTCACAGTCCTAGAAATCCACTTATACAAGCTTAGAATGGTGTGTGGTGCCAAATCTCTATTACCTCTCTCTGCTCCTGCTGATTATTTACTGAAAGCAAACTTTGGTCTCACGCAGCTGCCTGCTTCCAGAGAAAGGCATGCAATTCCAACACACTGCAGCAAGGTGAAGAATAGGAGTTCTCCACATGAGGCATGTCCAAAAGAGCCATATTTGAAGAAGAAATAGGAGAGAAAGCCCTGATATAAAGAGACAACTCTGTTATAAAGAGACAACTATGATCAAAGGGTAGGAGGCTGATGTAAGCTGGCTACAAGAGGAAAAAAGTGTGAGTCCTGGGGCCTCCCATTTGCATGGAGTCTGGATGTCCAAGGATGGGTGCCCTCCCAGGAGATGCCCAAAGGGTTCCCTCCCCTGTAACTACAGTAAATAGATTTGGGCTGAGAGAGAGATACTTCTTAGAAAAAACTAAAAGAAAGACGTTTGGCCTTGGCAAGGATGATGACATGAAGTGTAACGAGAACAGAGAGAAGCCAAGAGTTGCTCAGTGCCCAGCCAGACCACCAAGCATTTCCTGCCAACACGTGTTATTCCTAGAGGAAGGAGTTATTTGGTCGACACAAATCATCATGAATGAACTTCAACGCTGCCTGATACACCTTCCACTTCTGGCAAGCACCTTCTTTTGTATTAAGAAAGCACTGGCAAACACTGAGCTGGCACCCATTATTCACCTTTTTCCTCTGCTATGGTCATAAATACATTCCACCTGTCAGTCACAGTTCCACTCAGTGTTCCTACAACCCTCACCTATCAACATGCCACCCCACTGGTACTCTGTTCTCTGTTCATGTACCACAACAAACCTCTCTGGTTGGAATCAGGAAACAAGATTAAGGGCAGATTTCCACTCTTCTTTAAAAAGAGCAGAGAAACATATAGCTAGAAGAAATTTCTCTTTTAATGCCCCCATTTTTCATTAAGAAGCTCTCACCTATACAAAATCAGAAACAATTTTCATAGCAAGGAAAATAAAGTGACTATTATGAAGAAATGGTTGGTATCAGCAGGTTACATAGACATGCAGCATCTGCATACACATATGGTTCTCCATCAACAGAATCATGCTTTTAGGGAACTACTTGCAGCTAGGCAAGACACTATGAATCATGAGCAGGCACAACACAGAATGTATTTAAATTTGGAAATCAAAGACCACAAAACATACATTTTTCTCTTGCCTTCCAGGAAGTACTGCAATTTTTCACCAGTCTAAAAGCAGTTTAAACTTTTGGAGCAGACACTAGGAAACACCTCTATAAATGTAAATATTGTTCAAATGTAGGACATGGTTGCTCAGGCGTGATAAGCAAAAATGTGGTGCTGACTACATTACTACCTGGGGCTCCTCTGACTGGACAGAAAGTGGTGTGTTGTTGGGTTCTGTGGGTTTGGGTTTTTTTTTTAAACACAAAATAGTTTTTTTTAGTCTTTGGGCACAAACTCACAGAGATGAACCAAACATCCAAGTTACAATATTACGAAGCTGTGGCGCTCTGGCCAGTGCATCACAGCATGACTCTTACTGCACCACTCCATCACAACCACTGTGCAGAAAACAGCTGGGCTGCATATGTCCATGGGTAGCTTCCAAGCCTACTAAAAAGCTCCCTTCTCTGGCAGAGATATCCAGCCCTCCTGCTTGTGGAATCCCTAGTCCCATCCTGGCCACATGTTAGCTCACACAGCTTTTCACTTCAGAGGACAAAATCAACTTCTGTATCGACAGATGATCATAGTCACCTGTGGTGCACAATGACATCAGGTTACCATTGCATTCTTGTTGCACATAGTGCCTAATTTTGTGTATGCTCAAAAATACAATGTTTGTTTTCAAGTTGTCTGCTCTCTTTGAAATAGTCATCATGCTGCTTTGATGAAGTATATGCTGTATGAATGATAAGACATTTTTATTGTCATTTCTGATAAAAGAGCACTGCTTTTTGTGTTTAAAAAAATAATTCACGTAGGCAGGAAAGGTTCCAGAGCACCATAAATAAATTATTTAAGATTTCAATATCCAAATTAATAATCTATGAACAGCATCAGAAATATGATTCTACTCTACCTGCAAATGTACAAAAAAATTATTTACAAAACTGCTCACCAATGCCTACTGCCAGTCTCATAAGACAGTTACTAAAACCACGGAGATATTTATTAGGAAGACAAGGTTAGAATAGCCTTCAGATACAGTAAGCTAGCAGTTGTTGAAGTAATTATCCCTCTGGATGCAAGCAAGGAGCCTGCAAATCACAGCACAAAACAGGAACACATGGCTGGGCAGGACAGGGGAAGAGCAGAGGGACTTCCTGAGCTGGATTTGAGGCCAAAACCAGCAATCTCAATCAATGACACCCTCAGAAATAGCCAGGCAGTTGTCTGAAATTTTAACAGTCCCCATCACCTGAATGCACTGGTAGTTGCTCCATTACCTGTGTGCTTTTCAGGCTGTCTTGTTTCACCCCTTGCAGGAGCAGTGTCACACTCCACACAGGAGATGTGCAATGTGAAGACATCACAACCAGTCCTTCAGCCTCCCAGAGGCAGAGTCGGTGTTCATTTGGGGGTTACACAGGCCAAGATTTTCCCAGCTTCCATCCTCCACTGGTATACAGCCTCAGGACAGAGCCTGCTTCCAGAGTGTGAAAAGTTCAGGTATTTCTGTCAAACACTCTTCTGGGTTTCATCTCATCTTCAATGAGTTGCTCACAAAGCCCATTTGAGGCCAAAATACCTGAGAAAACCACCTCTTTCATGAGCACGTTCCTGAGCCAGGGAACAAGCCTGCATTCCTGCCCTCACCTCAGAACAGGGAATTCCAGCTCTATCTCTGTTATGTTTAACATGCTAACTTGTAGAGTATATACTCCCTTGCCTTAGCTACCTTAGTGACAACAGACACCATCAAGGCTGCTAATAATCCTCCAAAGCACTGTGTTGTAACCTTCTGTATGATAATTGCCACCTCTTCCACTGTTCAGGGCATGGAAATCTTATTTGTGTGCCAGGGCAGTTGGTGTGTGCTCGACTCACACCTCCATTGATCTGGCCTTCCACATCAAGCCTGGAGCCACTGCTGGCTGCAGAGCTTTAAGTTTTAGCTTTCATATTTTCAGATTCTGGGCTGCCCAGGGGTGCAGTTCTGAACCTCATATTAAGTGTCAGTAAGCTCAGAGTAGGGAGACAAAACAAATCCTTTTCCTGCTGGACACCAAGGACAACTTTAAGGCCCAAAAGCACGAACAACAGGGGACTGAAGAGAGAAACCAGAAGGAAGAGACCTCACCACCTGAGACTGTGGTTGGACAATTGGGCCCCAATATGCAAATGGATCAAAATTTATGAAAGTGTGAGACCTCGAGACTGGTCGTCCATTTTTTTGTGACCATTTTTAGTCCACCTTGGGTGTAGCCCTGGTCAGGCTCTTGTCCTGCCCAATGTGTACCCTAAAGCCCTTTCAATAAATATCCACTTTAGCTCTGTCCAGTCTCTGTTCCAGGTCAGCCTTCCCAAGGCATCAGTTGTGTCAGATTCACATGGAGGAGCTGCATTACTCGCAGGACAACTCCAAATTATTTTGAAAAAACACCTTTTGTCACTGAAATTCATTGGGATTCGGTGCTTTGGATCCCCAAAGGCATTCAGGAGCATAAATCCCATTCTGGAAAGGAATTAGGGTCTGTCTGCCTTTGGAGATCCAGGCCAGGGAGTTGGCCCAAAGAATATATTCTGCCAAATGAGGCGTTTCACTGGCACAAGTGTTGCTGGAACGTCTTTTTCAGCACACACAATATTCAGGATGATTCCAGCTCCCCGCTAGCACTATCTTCTTCACCCCTAATTAAATTAACATGCAAGAATGAAGTAAGTTTTTGAACCTCATCAAACTTTAAATAAAACAAAAGTTAATTTTTTAAATGTGCCCAGTACTTTCCTGATGTGCAAAAAATAAATACATGAAACAGAGTAACTCACTTTCAAACACCTGAGCAGCAATCTCTTCCTTTTTAATTGAAGCTCCACCAGTAGGAATCCTTATGAAAAGAAGGGTAACAGTGAAGTAAAAAAAACCTCTCCTACACATGAAAAAAAAAGAATTCTGTCTTATTCTGAGTTCTTCAGCTTTCTAATGCCCCTTTAATTCCCAGCATCTCTATATGAAAGAAGGAATTGATTTTCTCAGGAGTGGTCCACCCAGCAAAAAACCATGTGTCAGATGACAGAAGGAGGTAGTATTCTGAGCTTTACTGAAATTCTAAAACCACAAAGATATTTTAATATTTCCAGAGACTATTTCAAGAGTAACAGCATAAAACCAGAGACATCTAGAATGAAATACCATTAAATTTCACTTTGGTTTTGTTTTTCTGTCTCAGTTGGACAGAGCTACTCCACCAGAATATATGTTCCCCTGAAATACATTTTTGTGTTAATGGTACCAACAGACCCAGTTTCTAATTAAAAGGCCGTAATATCTTGTTAATATTAACAGAGGGCCATGTTTTTGGTCTGCTAAATTTTTACATCTTCAGCACATCCTTGATAAGTAAGAGGGATTTAAGAAAGGCATTCGATGAGATGACTATACACTGACTTTTTATAGGTATTGACACATCATTAAGGATGGTCTAGGAAGATTCCATGGTTTATCCTTTTACCTAAAAGGGTATGTCACTCTATATGACCTGTGACTTTTAAAGCAATTAAATGTTTTCTCGAACAAAGCCTCAAACAAAGCCCCAAGAGCCCCCAAAATTATGTAATCTAAATAACGATAAAACGTAAATTGAGAGCTACAGTGTTTGTCTAGAATTTTAGGGAAATCCTTGCAAAGCTCAACTACTCCACTTCTGAAATCCTAAATTCAACAGCAACAATGTAACCCTTCACATACAGTTACTACAGCATTCTTACCCGAAAATCTCAGAGCAACTTACTTAAAAATGGGGGGGAGGAAAATCGAGTTCTGAAGTGCTGGTAATTTTCCTCAAAATGAGAAATGCAAGGACTATCTGTGATGAAGCTGAGGAGACAATTTTCTAAATAGCCCATCTTTCAGTCCTGGCCACTGCCATCACTTCCCACCACCAAAAACCAGGCAGGTCTGGCCTCGGGAGGATGGGTTGCCAAGGGAGCTGCTGATCCCTGGGGCTCCTCACCTCCCAGCCTTCCTTACATTCTTGACAAAGGGTCTTACTTGGCAATGTAACAGAGCAATAAAAAAGAAATAAAAAGAGGGGAAAAAAGTAAGCTAAACGAGCACTCTTGTCACAAAGCTGCAACTTCCACTATGGAGTCCTATTGGGGTTTGGGGTTATTCTGGGTTAACTATCACAGCTTTGGGAAACAGACCCACAGAGCTCCCTGGCATTCCTGGCTCCCCCTGTGCCCATCAGGGTGGGGAGCTGGCAGGGGCACAGCCCCGCTTCCGAATGGGAGCCAGGAAATATCCTGCTGCAGCTGTGCTTGTTACTGGCATAATCATCAGCTCCCACCCTCCTCCCCCACCCTGTTTTTCCTTTTTTTTTTTTTTTTTTTTTTTTTTTTTTTTTTTTTTTTTGACAGCTGTCTTCCTATCTTCCCAACAGGTGCTATTAGGCCCTGAACAATGGCGAAGGCTTTTAAGCCACTGCTGTTGACAAGTGAAAGGGAACAACAAATGGCTCAGTAGTGCTCTTCTCCCAGGGTCACTCAACCAATGGTAATAGTTATTATTTTTATTTATTAGCTCTGTGGCACTGTCCTCCATTGTACCTCCTCCAACCTCCCCTTTCCGTGACAGCAAGGAGCTTTTTAACTTTTAATAAAAATGGGCGAGCGCTTAGCTCCTGAGCTGGCTCTTTCTGCAAAGTGCACAGCTAATGAATGTTGTCCATTTATATCTGGATAATTTATGATGTCAGCAGAGCGGAGGTGGGGAGGGCTGGATCCAGATATGGCCATTACTTACTCTGCCAAGAGTGACAACGAGAGCACGGGGAAGTGGAAGTTGGACAGAACGAAGAGGTTCTCTCACCCCATATTTGGTTTTTTTTTTTCAGGATAATTACAAGATTAGCAGATAAATAAACCATTCCCTCTTTTGAGGCCCATGTAATTTTTCTTTTCCCTCCTTAGCATTTTGCTGACTGCATCATAATCCTCTTCAGAGAACAATGGCAGGTGGAAGAAAAGTTAATTTTCCTTTAAATGAAAATGACTGCACCCATTTAAACAATGCACTCAGAAGTTTACTGCCAGGAGAAAAAAAATGTACCAAAATGTTTTATGATCCTAATATATTTCTGATCCTCCACAGATATTTAGTATTTACTGTTTTACACAGATTTTAACATTATTCCATCAAGAAATTATATGCAACAGATAAACCCTATCAAACGCAAGCCCTGTGTTGTCATTGCCCTGGCAAACCAGGTAAATATGAAGGAAAATCGGGCCTGTTTACTGATGAAATCAGTAAACAAGCAAGTGACCTGAAAGCAAAAATATACTCAAAAGTTGAAAGTGTAAAGCTAAAAATCCTCAAAATATTGACATATTGTGGAACTGGTTGGTTTAGAGTCATGTGTTACTGATCAAATTGAGGTAATAATATGTACATCTTTTGATAACCTTGGACCTATTTATTTAAATTATAAGTTGATGTGATTGTGCAGTGAAAGAGCTACAGACATCAAGCTGTGGATGTACTTCCTAGACACAATGTGTACTATTATAATTTGAACCTAACGATAACACTGAAAGAACCAGAAAGCACTCATTTGGGATCTTAATAAAACCATTAAAAGAATTTTAAAAATTGAAAACAGAAACTGAAAAGGATATCCCCCTCAAACAACAAAAAACTCCACACAGTAGGCCCAGATTTCTATTCTTTTTCAAAATATGACAGATTGTTTTACCACTGGAAGTGAGAATTAAAGCACATATGCCTGATGCTAAACAACTACACATCCTGAATTCCTCTTGCACAACATATGTGAACACAAATTCTCAATCATCTATTGCCAGATGCCAGAAAAACAGGAACAATAATATTATTAATAATAACATTTAAGAAAGGTACACTGTAAATCAAAGCTTCTGAAGTGCAGGTAGTTTCAGAGTAAATCAGACTACTGGTTGTGATGTAAATGATATTTTGCATGAAATCATTATGTCAAATTAGGTAGAAATTATTAATGCTAATGTCATCCTTGGACTTGCTTAAAATAATCTCCCAAGACTTGCACACAGGTTTCTGCACTGAAGTACAGAATTCCTTCTGCCTTGACAACTTGTCCTGTTTGTTCTCACTTGTCTCCATTCATGGATTTTTTGGACTCTGTTATTTTCAACATAAACAGGGTGAGGAAATACGTTGGGTTTCCTTTTGATCAAGCATTTTTCTTTCTGAGTTAGGGAATAACATCAGGATACTCGGGTGGTTCAGCCATGTAACAGCTGTGACAGGTAATCCCCAAATACCCGAAGAGAAATCAGAGAAAGTCTATTATGCACAGCTCTTTAACATAATAGTTCTAGACAAGGGGAAAGGAAAGTCAGAAAGTAAGAGCAGAAAAGTCAAAGAGGGAAAAAGAGAAGAGAGACAAAGAAAACAATGCTGAGAACAAGGAAAGAACAAGACTAAGAAAGGGGCCTCATTTGTCAAATCCAAATGTTCTTATATTACACAATGCACTGAAGGAGCAGGAGAGTCAGGGCAGCTCTGCAGCCACTCCTTTGCTATTGAGAACTGTCACCAACGTGGAGCCCTTCCCCAGCCATCACACAGATAACTGCAGCAGCCTGGACACACCTGAAACAGCTGTAACAGTAACTTACCAGAAAAGACAACAGGATTTAGACTGAAGCACAAACTACGCCTTCAAATTAGTGCCAGCACGCCAAAGAGAAACCAGCTTTTTTATCATAGAGGAATCTCACTCCTACCCTGCAGCAGAACTTTTTCAGACTACTTTAGAAAACTTAAGTCTTCTTCCTTCATTGACCTTAGGATGATAAAACCTCCTCTGCAAATAGTTGTCCAGATGCACAAGAAGACTCATCTGCATTTAGGATGTCTTCATGAATCACCAAGGACCTGTAAGGTGAATGCAGGGCAGGAACAGAATACCTTCCCAAGAACTAAGGTCTCACAGTGGGCAGCTCTTTACACGATGACAATCAAGAGGCACTACATTCTCCCTGATAAAAAGAATACAGAACCCCAGACATTCAGAAAATGTCAACATTTCCTCTGATGAAGTTATTTTGAAACAAAAAACAGTTCCCTCACTTCTGCACAACTAATCTTATCAATGGCCACCTAGAATTAGCCTTCTCCATCTTCGTCCAATAAACTTGTCCATGTCACTCTGGGACCTAATTTGTTTCATTAAAAACAAGACAGGACCATGTGTACCCATCCTTACAGATTTCTCAGCTACCCATTTGAGAAAGCCTGCTCCCTGGACTTAAAATTAGGAATCAACTCCTTTCTGAAACTCCAAAGCATCCACCTGTGTAGTCCTAATAACATAGGGAAGCTTAAACAAACTAAGGCAGGATGAACAAGTTTAGATGAAGAAAGAATCACTTAGAAGAGACCACCCTCTTTGCAACATCTGTAGTTCAGGATCCTACTCATTCTTCATGTAGGTGTGGTGGTGAGAGACATCTGGGTGCTGCTGTGAATGGGCAGAAGCTGCACTTTGCTCTATCAGACAGAAATCTGGTACCAGTGATCTTTGTATTTGTGTTCTCATCTTGCTTTTTTTTCCTTTCATGCCACAAAAAAAAAAAAAAAAAAAAAAAAAAAAAAAAAAAAAAAAAGGTGTCTTCTGAAACAGCTGTGACTGTTATAATAAGGTGTCTCTCCTAAGAATCTGGCCTCATCTTCAAAATGCCCTGTGGGACATCCACCAAATGAAAGAACACCCAAACTTCTGTGTATGACTGTGATCTCAAGCACTGACTAGGCTACAAGTGACTAAAGGACTGGGACACATGGAATAACTCATGACCTGATTTAGCCAGACAAACCTTTATGAGGAGCTGGACCCATACTCAGGAATGCAATCTTGCAAGACCTGACAGTAAAAGTGGGTGCTTTTTGGGAGTGGCAACTCCTTCAAATAAAGATTGAATCTGTAAATGAAGAGCAAAAAAATTGCACAAAAAATATTGCACAAAAAAAAAATCAGTGGAAGAACCCAATGAGCACATCGGTGCAGGGATCTGTGCAGCTCTACTGCTGGGATTTCTGACTCTTCGTGTCCATGTGGGGTAGCCCTGAGCATTGACTCAAACCACCTCAAAGTCCCTAAGAAACTCAGCTAAACTTTAATGTTTGCATGGAAATCACTTCAGTCAGGTAGCTGTTGGTGCAGCTGTGAAAAGAATCAATGCAAGTCCAGTATCAACTGCACCTCAATTTTAACAATGAAACAGCTAATGCTGATGAACTCTGAATAATAATACCATTATCAAACTGTTATATGGAATCATATCTTTTGTGATTTAATTCGTGACTAACACTGACTTCTCCAGTATGGTACCTACCTTTTTTTTTCAGACACAATGCTCAACAATACACAATTACAAGAGATTTATTTCACATCTAGCAAGAGATGTTTGGAAAAAAGAACTACATGCAATTCAGCTTTTCTTTTTCAACACCGAGATAAAATTAGAGCTGAGACTGAAATATTTTCTCTTAAACCCACCTTTCTCTGAGTAAGATAAATAAGTCTTTGAATAAATGTATATAAATGTTCCCCTGGTATGCAGATATGAAGGAGAGTCATACCAGATACATGTCAGTATGCCAGAAAAGGACCCAGAGTCAATATCAAAAGTGGTGGAGTGAAACAGAGGGACGTGGGACTCCTGTGGAGTGAGGCAAATGACAAGGGTAAATTCCCAGATTGCTTGAGAACAGGGTGTCTGGGAAGGTGGGGTGTGGAGTAATTGCAGAATGGTGTAATAGGGGAATTTAATAGATCAGAAAAGGCTGAATAGGGTAACAGGCCCATTGTTCAGAAAGTTCTCTTTTGTGACCAGGCTTCAAGAGAATGCCAGAGAAACAAATGACTTAATCCTGGGGGGATGCTATGGCACAAATGAAAGTAGTCTATACCTTGAAAGCCGATGGAATAAATTTCTGTATCACATAACCACACTGATGTCTGCAGCTTTCAGCAAAGCCTTAAGACTTTGCAATTGGCAAAACGCTCACAATCATGCCCTCCCATGTCCCCCTTCCTCTCCTGAACAGCATTTATCAATGTATTTTGTGGGCAGACAGGGGAATAAGTCACATGAATGACAAACAGATGTGGGCAAACGCCATGTAAAACACAATGGCTACAGGGTAGATCAGAAGGAAAGAATTCTTCAGTGTTGGCTCTACCTTCTCTCCCATGTTCTAACCACTGAGCTAATCTTGGAGCTTCCTGGTTCTGTGAACACAGCCACTAAGCACTACACCACCAATCTGCACAGCTTCCTGCTTCCTTGCTGAAGGAGTGGCAGTGCTGTAAGGGACACTTGGTGCAAAATGCTGGCTAACCCTCTGAGTCTCTCCCTGAGCATCATGTGTCTCTGGGGAATTTTCCCATTTCTTAAGCCTTGTTAAAGCAGATGACGGAGTTGGAGGGTCCTGGAACATCAAAGACAGCATTTTTTCCAGTTACTTTAACACAAACTGAATCAAGAATACAGAAAGGACAGCTTAATTAAAAAGGTAAATGTCACACTCTAGGGCATAATATAGAACATATTATACCTTTGCAGAATATGTTATACCTTTCCTTGCAAGGATGGCAGAGTAAGCACTGTTAAAAGTGACACCATCAGCTGTAGCTTTATAAATAACAGAAAAGCCAGGATATCATGTATTATATGGTTCAAGAACTAAGGAGAACATAAAACAACTGAGGTTTTTTCTATAGGAAAAAAGATAGAAATACACATTCCTCAGTTACGCATAATTTCTGAATGGAAGTAACAGATTCTTAATTAAGAAAAAAATAATCTCCAACTCATTCTAACTCAGGCAGAAAAGTGGAATGTAGAAATGTAATGCAGCAACCTCCAAACCAAACTTTTTCCAGACCTTTATTAAATTCAGTGTCTAATTCTCAAATTCTTCCTACACCTAGATGGAACCTACTAGTTGGTTCTAAATTTGGCTACAGAAATTCTACAATCCTCTATGAGTCTTCTGAATGGAATTCCATTCTAAAACAATTAAGAGAGAAAAATTAATTTGCCTTCCAAGAATTCAGGGATGTGAGATGTGTAGCTCAGCTGTGACTTGTGGTTTACTTCGTAGGCAGTGTGTTGTACTTTTTATTCTTCTTCCCTCTCCTTTTCCCACAGGAAAAAAAAAATCACCATAGGTGCACATTTCTAGAGAAATCTGCACAAAAGATAGGCTTCTGCAAACCCCTGAACTGACTTTAATTGAAACACTTGTTTCCATATATATTACAGATACTTTTTTTTGGTAAGAGTTTAAAACATATAAAAGCAGCTATTACTGCTTTGAACATTTCTAACTCAGAAAAAAAAATCAAGGCATGAAAAGTTTCCTCCATCCTATTCAAATTACATTTGGGTAGTTCTCTGTGGGGCTACTACGAATTCCTTTAACCCCACCAGTCTCTTAGCTACATCAAATTAATGATGCATCTCAAGCACTCACTCTTCTGCAGGAGAGTGTGGAATCTCCAGTCAGACACCTACAATTCGCTAAATTGGAAACATTGACCTAAGGGAGCCATCAGTGCCTTATCCTTGCAGACAATATTACACTATAATGCAAAACACAGATAATATTTGGAGGAGTTAAGAAGATGAGGTGTATGTTGAGTGGATTTTTCAATGTCAGCAGGGGGAGGCTTCAAATCACTTCAGTGCAGTTCTCCTGACGACTAAACCATTCTAGGTTCACCAGCACATAGTACTACATCCTTCTTTATATGAACACCCAAATTGTTCCAGCAGTCCCTACTACAATGTGTTCCTGCTACTCTATACAATGCTTCAATTAAGGCTCAGCTACATTAACTATGATTATCAAAAAAAAAATGTATTTCCACAATGCCCTTTTTTGTCCACTGTTATAAATAACTCTTCACTCCCAAAGCTGTGTTTATAATGAAACTTGTGGTGTATTTTCCATTAAAAGCCTTGGCAGGAGTTTCTGTAGTTTTTTCTCATGTATCGCAAGTTCAATACTCTTTCTGCATTTGCTTCACAATAACCAGTCCATTTCCAAGTGATTAATTTTCTATTCTAAAACAATGCATTCCTTTCCCCTCTCATTTTGCTGGTGTGGGGTTTGGGTTTTTTTTTTCCCTTTTCTTACCAAGAGAAAAAAATTCTTTTTCAATGACATCATGGTACAAAATTTTCAAAGCAGGTTTTAGCGGGAGATATGCAGACTGCTTTGAAAAGTCACCCTCATAAATAACAACAAAGTACTGAATTATCAAGGCTGTAACTCAGTCAAGAGGTGCTGTAACTATTTAAATTATATGACCTCAGCAGAACCTCTTGATTGAATTGCAGCCTTTCATTAAACCGGGCACTCTGTATTATTTTCTCTGAACTAGAGTAAATCAGGATGGTAAAGAGATTAGCCCCCAAGCCCATCTCTTTGTGATCTAGAGGCATATAATTTTTAACCATTACCTCGATTTTGTAACTTAAAAAGCCTGTGCATAATCTACTGTGTCAATAATTCACTCCTCTGTATGGGGAACGACGACATTACAAAAATACTACTGTGTAACCCAGGTACATTCAGAAACTATAAAGCTTGTAAGGGAGCAAGATCCCACACTGAAAGCTAGAGAAAAGTGGAGAAGAAAAGGAGGGAGAAGAGAAACTGTAGATTCATAGCACTGCTGATTCATTCACAAAAAGCTGGAAACCAGAAGGGACCATTAGCTCATCTAGGCTCATCTTCTATATATATTACTGAATATTCATTATTTCATCAACCAAAATCAAACCTTCCTCTGATTTATTTCTAACTACCATTTTACTAGAAGAGAAACAGCTGGCCTCTGAGTCAGGACATTCCATAAATATCTCTTTGCTTTTACTGGAAAGTTGTGTGTGTGTAGGGATGAGGGTGGAGGGAACCAGGGTACTTAAAACACTCACTCTGTTCACCTCCAGCTGGCTGATACAATGCTACCTCCATATTTGGAGAAAGACAACCTCCATACCAGTGGTTCCCAAACAAACCCATGACAACAACAACAACATCAACATTCTGGAACTTTTCATGGAGTGCGTCCATGCAGGAGCTTCTGGGCTGGTACAAGTGGCCACTGCAGCAGGCCAGCAGGGATCCCTTTCCAAAGAGCACTTACCAGGCTGGGTTGGGAGCACGATTTAGGAGGAATGAGTTTGCTCATGGTTGGTATCACACCCTGGGAGAAGATGGCGCTTCCCTCCACTGGCCATAATGTGCCTCAGTTTTCCTTATTGCCTGGACTTTGCCTCCTTTTCAAAGCTCCTACATTTAACTCGGTAAGAGAAAAGCTACAGTAAGTCCCTTCTCCTATTTTCTTATATTTGTGTAGCTGTTAGACATTTTTGCAAAGGAGGGGAGTACCAGCCAGCCTCTGACAACAAAAGGGCTACTGTCACTGCGCCAGTCCCAGACATGGTGGAAACCAGCCCACAGGAAAAGGCCTGGCTCCAGTGCGAGGCTCCGGCCGAGTACAGTCACTGCATTCACTCAAATTGGCAACAGGTCTCAGTGTTCCTGGCTTTGAGCTGTGAACAAGGGTTGGGATTGAATAACCAATTATACAACCGCTGACTGAGTTTATCCAAGGTTTGCAAACTGCTATAATAGCCCAGTATTCACTGACTGTTTTATCCTTTTCCAGATATAGTGTCATATCTCCCCTTGTGCTCCATTTACATGTCACTTTATTACATACATCCATTAAAAAGGTTAATACAATGTCACAGTCAATGCCTAAATGTTGCCATTCAGTATCCTCGCCTTGCTCCCTGCTACATTTCACATTCACACATTTCTTTCTCTCCCCCTCTCCTGTGGGCTTTGCTCACTCACACTCGCACACTCTTTCCTGCTGCAAGTTAAATCAATTTGCTGTCAAGAATACAGAGCAGAGCATGAACAAAACGGTAGCCAAGAGTCAATAGAGTAAAAACTGCATGCTCCCTAAAGTTGCCAGTCATGGTGAGCGCTCTGTACCGCCAGTGACAGGAATAACCTTTAAAACTCCAGAAGTTCAGAGAATCACTTAAATTTGTAGACATTGTTGAGACTCCCTGAATCACCTGGGTCTCTTAAATTATAAGGAAAGTTCACTCGCTAAAAAAAGTCTTTTAAGTGGCTTTTCTTACTTTTAGATAAACTTTAAGCATGCCACTAAACTGTTCTTCTCTGATTTTTTAACACTTCCCAACTTGACCCCACCTACAACCCAGACGCGTAGGAGGCTGGAAAAGACTGGAAAAAAAATATAGAGCCAAAATTCTCTACATCTTCCTGTGAATTACTGATAGAGATCTTGCTTAAAGTGGCTCGTAATTTTTCTTTTTTGTAAAAGATTATTGGCTCTGATCAAATTGATCACCTCTGCACAGAATTTTGTTTCTGAAAACAGTAAGAAAAGAAAATTACTCAAAAATCTTCTACGGGTTCACTTTTTGAGATAAATGGATTCACGTCACTTATTAAATTTTTGGGTTTTACTGCCCTATTAACAAAAAAATGGGGCAAGAAAGCAGAGACAAGACTTCACCTTTTAATTTTATGTAATAAAAATGACTGCTGTTTGTGTACACGGTATCATTGGCAGAAAGGTACAACTTCTGAGATTATCAGTACAGCAGGAGATCTCCAGTGTAACACAGCAAAGCTCCATTTATTTAACAAAGCCCAGTTTCATTCCTGATCATAAAAACTGTTTTTCATTTAACTTTTTGGCTTTTTACAGTTAGGAGTAGGGCAGTTCAGAAAAAAAAAAAAAAAAGATCCTGACAAGAACTTGAGGATATTTTTCATTCTCCCTCAGTTTCCTGGGATTTCATCCTTTTAGTGCCTGACCACAAAAGCCATGGACACAGACAAAATGTTTTTTAAAAGACTCCTTTTGTAGAATCTCATTGTTTATTTACTGATTATCAGTCAAGAAAGTGCACAAATATTGGAAAATCATCTAAGCGGAGGGCTTTATCAACTCATCATCAGTATGTGACATTTGACAGCAATAATGGAAAACAGAACATGTATTCCCAATATGCCCCCCTGCTAAGTAACATGAAATACTGTTCATTGTGAACTGTACACACTCAGTCCCACTTAGTCAGGACAAAGTCATTCACTGGGGTAAGACTTCCAAAAGTATTTTGGTTTACTTTTTAAAAAAATGTTCACACGTGTTTTGGAAGGTATCTATCTCCCTTTTGAGGAGTTCTCAGGCTTCTTACACCAACCCTTGATACTCACACAGACAACTTCATGTGCTGCTACCAAATTGTGCTGCAGGGAGCCTAAAGGATCTTATTTGCTCACCCTTTAGCATGGGAAAAGCAAGGGGTATGTGAAGCATTGAGATTCGGTGTTAGAGGAGCACAGCACTCCTGACATACTAAATGGAGAGACACCCAAACTTCACATAATTTCTTTGACTCTCAATAAAACAATCAAATTCTTCAAGAAGTCCCATTACTCAATTTAGAATTCCGAACAGAAAAATTACAGCAAAAGTCTATTTCCAATGAATCACTTTCCTATCTAAGGGCCTGTATGTAAAGTCTTTCTTTTGTTCTTTTTTTTTTCATGTAATGCCTTTTGAAAGATTCACAATGCAACTGCCCACTTTTGCATCATAAAAGATCTGTAGGCACCACATTGTTCAGCTATCAGTAATAGACTCTTGATTGAGTTGGAGTCTGAATGACACACGGTAGCAGCAAGTGATAAAAAGATTGGAGAGAAACCCTCCCCTCAATTTACTCCTAAACCAATTATTTGCAAGCTTTGTGCACCATGAAATTCTATTAGAAACAAATTATATTAGCACTGTTTATGAACGCTATGGCGAGTTGTTATCCAGAAATGGGAATTACCTCTGACCAGAAGAGAGGAATGTGATAATTCCTTTGGCAAGTAGAGAGGCTTCTGTTTCCTTCTCTTGTCTAATTGTACTAAAGAAAAAAAATTACACTTAATTTTGTTACTACAGTTTCTTACAACTTCTTAAAACCTGATGACCTGCCTTGGTACTAATCTAACCAAGCCTGAAGCAAGGAGCTTCAAAATTGTTTAAGGAAGAGCAACTCGTCTGAGCTCCTTTGGAAAAGGACATTCTCTGCACTCCGACTTCTTTTCTTCTTTTTCCTGCTCATTCAAGCACAAAGAGGAGAAAATGGGGCTGGAATTTCTATGGCCAAAACCAAAACAGAAAAAAAAAACCCAAAACAGGACATGAAATACCTTGGCAAGTTTAGAGGCTTTCAGGCAGAGAAGGATGCAAAACTCCATCATATTTTGGACAAACACAACGAAGAAAAGACTAACCTGAAAATATAGTTACAAAAGTGTTCTTTTTTTTTCTATGAGGAAATAAAGGGAAAATTCCTTCCTGTTTCTGATTCTGATTCACAAATTAGCACCTTGCAAGTGTCTGCAGCTCTGGTCACCACACAAGACATTCCCAGTCAGATGCATTGCTCTGTAGGAGGATATCCTATCCCTGTGACATCTCAGTGTTACTTCAGCAGTACTGGGATTCTCATACATCAGATGATGATAGTCTAGAGCCCTAAATGTATCTGAAACAGTCTGTACTTCTACATTTGGAAGAAATGGATATGCCCTGAAAGATGTTGCACCTCTCAAGCAAAAACAATACTGATTTGTGGAGTGGTGTTTTCATTCCACTTTTTGGTGGCTTTTTGCAAACACTTCAGTTATGCATAACCTAGAAACAGAACACAGTACAATATTTACTGATTGCTAGCTAATATTTCTGTCTCAGACCTCAAGCTCTCTTGAACAATGAATAAGCACAATTAAGAACTCATGAATTTCAACATGAATCCACAAATCTGACAAGCTGCTTCTGTCCCACAGCTCACAGAGCCTGAGAGACTGGCAAACACTCCAGTGAGTGATCAAACTGTTTCATTATGATATTAAAAAAAAATAAAAAATCATAAAAACAACAGTTTTACTTCCTTCTAAGTTTGAGGACAAAATATGACTGGTTAGTTTCCAAACTTCTCATCTCTCTTCCTTCCAAGACCTCCTTATTGTGGGCACACAAATAATTTTCATTAATATTCCAAGTGAAATAGTAATTAATACCTAGCCATTCAATCCTTGACAGAAAAGAAGACTAAAGCAGAGTTTGATTCACTGACTCCTTGAAACAGATTCTTAGGGGAACTGAAGACATTCAGAGAGTAGAACAAATTATATCTTATGGAGCTCATTCTTATGGTCACTCTGGAATTACCCCTATTTATAATTGTATCTTTTGGTATTCATGCTACTTCCCTGCCCTCATCAAAAGAGAAGGACAAAGAAGGAAGTGTGAGGGCAGATTTTTTTCTTTCATCAATTCTAGTGGCTAGATGCCATAATAAGGCACATTTTTATTTCTATTACAGTTCACTTCTTAGCCTAGTGTTAGCAGTAGCCAGCTTTAAGGCAGGTACAGTAATTGTAGCTTGCTAATTGGTTATTTCAGAATCATATTATTACTGTACTCAAGAATCAGAATGCTACTGCTTTCATCAATCTTTGTTTAAGAAACACAAAGATATGAATTTCTACCTCTTCAATTTTGTGACTGCGGCGAAGTGCTGGATTGCCAGTGGTTGGTAGATAGCTTCCATTTCAAACACATATTTATCTGTGTTAGCTGCAAAATGATAGGGCTGTGCAGAAGTAATGATTCACTTGTTTCATATTCCTATTCTTCTGCTGAATACCCCTTCATAACTTGACTAGAAAGGAATAGATTTATTTGAATTTAATTTGTGATGTCACGTGGATTTAAGAGCATTCCTAAATATATATGAAGTCCAAAAAAACCTCTGGAAACTTTTCTCTCTGAGCAATGCAATAAGTGTAACAAAACTTAAGAGAAATATAACTTACAATATATCAGGCTATTAACATTTTAACCACCCTGAAGTCATATTCATGTTGCTACATTTTCAAATTATTTTCCACTTTACAAGAAACATAAACATAAGTTCCTTTGATATTTTAAACCCTGACTTAGAGACTGTTTCAGTCCCTCTGTACAAGTGTTAACTGACTAATAGCTCTGCAGCTGTGGAAGAAAACATCTCTCATCTCCCCCATGGTCCGGCACCTTCCATTTATGGCTGGAATGATTTCATTATGTTTTACCATTGCTGGCTCCCATATTTTTCCTCTAACTCTCTCCCCAGCCCGCTGCTAACAGTTACAAACCTTCGAAAGGATTTGGGAAGCTATCACTAAAAGCACCACTGAGCAAGAGCCAATCACCAAGGCAAGGGAAGCCTTCTTACCTAAACAAACCATTATCGGCTCATCTCATGTCTTTGTACTCTTTTTTTGCTATTACCTCACGGGATTAACTTTTATCTCTAATCTCTGCTCTGGCCAACTGTCAGGGAGCCTAAAAGCTGCCTGTCTTTTAATCTGTGTGTAATAATACTGCTGTTACTAACAGATAACTGTGAAACAACATGGAGGGAAGGAAAACACACAAACACACAAGGGCTGATTGTTAAAAACTGATGTGCTTGTTCCTACCTGAAAGGAGGGCAAGATCATCAGTGATGTCCATATTGCATTTCCTTCTTTTTCTCTTTCATTTTTTCCTTTTCAATCCAATGCCACTGAAGTGATTTAATTTGGGGAATCTGTTCTTATTAACCAGTTTATCTCCTGTTCAACATGAAATGGCCAGGTTTCTAGGAGTACGCAAGAAACCTCATCTGCTAGTAACTTCTCATTAAACACAAAATCAGGATGGCGAATATCACAGAAAATAAAAGGAAAAAGAAAGAAAAAAGGAAAAGAAAATGAATGATCCTACTGTAAAGGGAAATACTCAAGGCTTCAGAACAGTCAACATTTTAAAGCTTGATTTGAAATAAGTGAAGTCTCTTACTGGGTGGCACATTTACCAGGCAGTCAGGCTTTACTTTACTTTGAGGTAATACTTTTATAAGCTCTCCCCAATAGTACATTACACCATGTTTTTTAAAACAAGAGTAAGACTGAAAGAAAAACAAAGACCACTTAATTATGGCCAGGTGTGTAGGGTAGCAGCTCTCACAGAATATGGGGTCTTGAGGAGTTAGAGGGAGGCAAACCCTCATAAAAACTGCTCTTCTAGGGGTGTTGGTGGCATTTTTTTTTCAGATTTTATTAAAAGCTTATTAAAGTCAAAGACATGCCCTTTTATTTAAATCTAGTCCTTTGAGTTTGAAAATCAACAGGGGAGAGGAATAAAGGAGCCCTAGCAAAAGTATCAGCAGGAGAGCTATGGATACAGTATTTTAAGGAAGCAGAAAGGACACAAGTCTTACATGGAACAGCAACAGCAATGAAACCAAGTGGGTTAGTGATAAATGTATTTTAACTGCTGCACTAGATAACTTCTAGGATTCCAGCTCAGTATCTTACTACACCTCTCAAAACCTACAAAGCAAACTCACATGCTTTCCAAGCATTCTCCAGATATGAAAACTTAAGGGTCAGGCACCATATCTTAGATAACCACCAAATTTAGGGAAGCTGGAGCTGTAGAGCAGCACATCACAAAATTTTCTCTTGGTAGGTCCAAGACAATTCCTTTGATTCTAGTGATGATTTTGTACATCTTAACAGTTGTATGATTCTCCAGCTTTAGTTGAAAAGGCATCATAATTTCCACGTGGGAAAAAATAAGGCAGAAAAAGAAATGTCTGGCTCAAAGCCACCCAAGAGGGCCCAGTGGCAGAGCCAAGGTCACACATAGAGTCATTCAGGTTGGAAAAGACTCCAGGATCATCAGGTCCAATCTTTGACTAAACCACCACCTTGTCAACTAGACCACAGCACTCAGGTCATGCTCAGTTGCTCCTTGAACATCTCCAGGGAGGGTGACTCCACCAGCTCCCTGGGCAGCTTCTCCAATGCTTAATAATCCTGCCTGTGCATAAATTCCTCCCAAAAGCAGGTGGCAACAGCAGCCTGAAGGGAGAATCCTGGATGTTTTAGGACAGGGGTAGCCCAGGACATGCCCCCCTGGTCCCCAGATGCCCTGGTGAGGACAGACTCAGCTCCAGGTGCTTTCCCCAAGGACTCTCTCCTTTTCCCAGCTTCCCACAGCCCTCTTCCCTGAGGCTCACTGCAGACTGTCACGACATGTTCTGACTCCTGCCCACAGGGCTCTCCCCAAACAGGCCACAACACACTCCCCACATGGCAGAGGCAATGAGAAGCCAGTGGTGTCAAAAAGAGGTGCCCAAAGGAGGTCCAGTGTGTCCCCCCGTGGCTAATGCCATCCATAAGAAATCTGAAACACATTCAGCAGGAGTGATTATCTTTGCAGAGTCTAAACCTCACCCCTCTGCACATTGTGCTGTGATAATTTCAGTCACATATCACAGTGACAGAGATTAGAGATGCAGGGTCCAAATACAAAAGGCAAGGCTGCAATCTTCCAGCCAAAAAAGCAAAGGAGGTTTTTAACTAAAGAAACCACCTGAAACTCCAGAAAGAGACAATGGACCAGAGACATCTCAAGCATGAACTTCTCGGCAAAGGAGAGAAAAAGACCATCATGAATGAGGAAGGGGGATGGGATACATCCTTCACTCCTCAGTGAGGAACATGAGGGTGACTGTGAGTGGTGAGGCACTGGCACAGGTTGCCCAGAGAAGCTGCAGATACCCAGTCCCTGTAAGTCCCTATCCATGGCAGGGAGGTTGGAATGTGATGATCTTTAAAGTGCCTTCCTACCCAAACCATTCTGTGATTCTATGATTCACCAAACCTAAATCCTTTCCTCTACTACTCTCTCATCAGAGCTGGTTTTGGGGAATTTGTTCCTAACTCCATGCACTCCTTGAGTTGAACTGATCACAGATAAAGATGTCCTGGCAGCCAGAGCTGCACGTCCTTGCACTGGAACTCAAACTCTCTAACACATGTCATCATGCCTGACAATAGCTTGAACACCAATGAAGAAAAACAAGAAAAATACAATGAATTCTACTATCCACCAATATGCTGATAATCCAGTCTGCACACTGTGGTCTTTATCATATGATACCTACCTCCAAATGGTTTTCTGGGAATTCTGAATAGAAAACAGTAAGGAAATTCAAGCCACCTCTTGCCAAATGAACATATGACTGCAACTATTTGGGATTATTTAGAAAAGAAAATAGAGAAGCACCCAAAAGCATTACCATCCACCTTGTGCAGGGATTACTGATGCTTTAGTACTGTTTGCTGCTCAAGTATCTAAAGCTGTTTCTAGATTTAAACATGGACTATGCTGGTAAAATTACACTCAAAAAGCAAAGCAACAGCATTTCCTCTCATTAGGGATTTTGATACTAAACTAAAAGGGACAAAAAAAAAAAAAAGTCAGGGAACTGAATTGTTCAAACCTTTGTCTCTCCCACCTGTTTCAACCAACAACATGAAGTTTTTAGGCTTGCCCATCTCACCCTAAGATGCTTATACTCAGCTCCAAAATATAGGATCTTTTCAAACATTACAGTATTTATTGCCCATCTCAGATCTGAAAATGAAAACAAAACACTTGTGTCTTCTCACTGTCACCTCTGAAATTCTTCTTCATACCACTGTCAGTGTCGGTCCCTCATTTCATCGGAGTAAAAATCTACATCTGTTCTACATTTGAGACAACATTCACAGCTTTTCAGACTGCCAGCACCAAAAACTAACAACCAAGTTCTAATCAGTGACAGAGATGTGCCTACACTTGCAGCCCACTCCCACTAAAATAAGGAATCGGGGACACGAACACCAGCTTTGACCCGAGTGCCCAGATTAGCAACCTCCCACTTGCACCCCCTCAGAAATCAATATATTGCTGCATTTAAAAATGGTTCCCTGAAAAACTTCTCAGAAGCAGCCTGGTGAGGGTGATTATCTGAGGATCTTAAGTGAGGCTTTAATAAGGTTCTACTGTATACAGTATATCTAAAAAAAAGAAAAAAAAAAGCCCACTAAAAATAACAATGAGAGGAGATGATTGTAGAGGATCTCACTCTCTCAGCATCATTTCTAGCTTGTGCCCACAACACTACAGTAAAATATCTTGTCAGGCCAGGAGGGCTCGACAGGCCTAATCAATAGCTGTTATTTTTTCACAAGTGCCAACAAAGGAAAAACTTAATTTATGGCACACAAGATGCTGAAAATAATTCATACTAATTGGACTGCTTAAAATTCTCCTTCTGTCCTTCTGTTTTCGATTGCTTTTAACTTCTCAAACTTTGACTGTCCACACTGAAATGCTTAGCCTCTGAGCTAGGGAAAAAAACCAAAAACACAGGAGTAACAAGGGCAGCATTACTTTCTTGCTATCTGACAGTTTAAGCTGCCATTTTTAAGCAAAATTAGCATTGGATTCTATGTCTAACTTCCTTCAACCGTTTTGTCAAAGACAGCTACACTACTTGAGAATGCCAAATTTTGTCAAGTGAAGATTAAATGAGTACAGACTCTTTCAGTATTGTCTTCAGAGGAAGTTAGAAGACTGCAGACAGATTTAATATTTGCAATACATATTCTAATATTCTGCATTGTTATTGATCCCTGGGACTTGTAAAAGCCCTCCAGAAGTACACAGAGTAAATCTTATGACTTGTAGAGACTTTTTTCTCTTCATAACCTCATACCAACATTATGTAGTGCTACAGCACCTTGTGGGGCCTTCCAGGGCATCAGGTTATTATCCCTTACACAGGGAACACTTGAAAAAAGCTAGCATAGCAATTGGAACTTATTCATAAAGAGCAGGAAGATTCTGATAAGCACTAAAGTATCTCAGAAAAAAGCCATCCACTGCCATTTGCCTAAAAAGTTGTAAAATGCACTTTCATGAACTGTGTACTTCAACAAAAAATTACAAAAAAATACAAAAAAAAAACCAGCCCCAAATTTCAAAACAAAATAGGAATCACTACTAATAACCATCACACATGTTGTCACAGGAAAAGGTTTTCCAGCCTCTGTCCTGCTTGGAGAACCCTGGATCTGGTGCATACCTGTCTAACAGAGTATGGGCAACAGAGCTAAGCGTTTGGTTTTCCTACTATTTTTAACTGTGGTAATACAAAGAAAAGGCTGGATGCTTTCCCAAAACAAATGAAGATGCATTCCAAATCCTAAAACACAAGGTAAAAGCTCCAAAAGAAACATACTAGGCTGTCAGGCCAAAGCTGCTGCTGGGGAAACAGACAGGTATGAGGAATTTGTTGTGGGAAGGTCAGTCAAGTCATAAAATGTTCTGTACACAAGGATGAAGGAGAAGCAGAACTAAGGAGAAGTGAACTGGGGATGGAAGAAAGGTCGTCACTGGGTTTTTATGAAAGGTCCCTAATTCTTCAGCATTTTTCCATAATTCCATAGCAACCAAGCAGAAATATGTCTAGTAAATGTTACAGTAACTGAGCTTTCTTTCTTTCTTCAGTGATCCAGTCTGACTCAGGTCTTGCAGTTTCAGACCCAGCTGATGTGAGTTCTTGAAAGAAATAGTATTTGCCCTTTCCTTGACACACCTGGAGAGAAAGTCAGCCTCCTCCAGAGCAGAATGAAACTGAGAAACACAATCAGTTCATACAGAGAACTGCAGACTTTGGCTCTAGTGTTATCCTAAGCCTTGAGCCAACCTGACAGGATCTATGCATATCAGAATCTGAATTTAATCAGACCAAATGTCTAATGATCACTGTGACTGCATACCAGGGCTCAACTCTAACATGTATGTGGAAACACCTGATGGACAGACGTAAATTTTCACATAGGAAATGTTAAATGTCCCTTTACTCTGACACGTGGCTGTGCTGTTAGAATAGAAGCAGAACAAAAGCAATGAAGAGTATAATGCAGAAGCTTTTTTTATCATTCACTCCTAACTTTATTAACTTTCAAAAAGGTTCATGCTGTTATTATGTCTAAAATTTGCATATACACTTCCAGTAGATTATTAATATTTACCACCAAGAATAAGGAAAGTGTAAGTAAGAATAAGGAAAGTGTAAGTATGATAGGGAAAGCTAGTATGTACTTGTGTTCCAACATTAGGGGTTTAGTAACTATGACACATCCTGCCCTTGCACTGCAGTAATAATCATCCCATGTGAACAAGAGGGGAAAATGTGGGGTTTTTATAGTAAAAGAAACATGTTTTCCACAGATTTTTTTCATACACTGAGACTTTAAAGTGCATCACTGTGTCCATGTGTATGTATATGGGAAAAAATCCCCTTCTGTTCTGACAATGACTTCAGAAATCAAGGGCAATACTACTCCTTACTTTGAACAAGGAAACATTTTATGAAAAAAAAAAAAAAAATTACAAAAAATATTTTTTTATGGCTTTGTGGAATGATTCTACCTGACCTTGTAAGAGTAAAAAACACTCCTAGAGATAGGCAGGTGGATCAATTCAACTGGCATCAGGACTGAGTTGAGTATTCATTCAGTTTCCACCCAAACATTGACTCCCCCATCAGAATCTCTCCTAGCAAGCAAAGCTTGCTCTTTGCCAGTTCCATAAGTACAACTAGCTGAGTGATAGACCCATGCACCAGAGCAGAGTGGAATTATCAATGCAGAAGTCTGAAGAATCCTTAAATCCATACCCCACTGGGTTGATTTTGCCACAGTCACTATTAGAATCACAGATTAATTTACCTGTGGAGAAAATCAACTTTCAAAAGATCCAAGGAAGAAGATCACATTTACATATGTGCCAGCTTCAATTTCAAGGTCTACAAGATTGCAGGAAAATAAAATAGAGGATCAGTTTTTCTGTTCTTTCAACTTATGCAGCAAATCAAATCTTCCAGATCTAGACTACATATCTCAGATATGTATGAGAATGAAAATAAGAAAGATAACCAGAGACACTGAAGAACAGATAAGAATCATCAAATGCATTACCATAGTTTTGAACGACGACAAAAATGGCACTTGAGTGAGATATTACCCTCCAGCTTCATCACACTCAGTGACACATTTAATGTCAGACTAAAATTTATAGGATATTAAAGCAAACAAAACCATGTTTAAAGCAATGTTAATGTTACTTTGGTGTTTACACACAAACCACCAGAAGTTTGCAAATCTCAACTTGACACACAGGCCTTCATCTGCTTCATAAACACAAATGGCAACATTTGCACTGAGTGCCTTGATCTTGGGTGCAGCTTTTGATTTTATGTATGGATTTCAACTCTACCTTTCCACCTCCTTGTCCAGGAAGGACCTGGCTTCTACTTATGAGACACTGCAAAGTGAAATATTTAAGCTGCAAAGCTGCCCAAAGGTTCTAGTAACTTTTATGGCCAAGGGTAATATCTGGGGGCACGTGGGGTGTGCTAGAAGTGATGGAGGGATGTTTTAGACATAGAGTGATTCCTTTCAAAGAACACCTTGTGTCCTCCCATTAGCACAAACCAGTGCATCTATGTCTGTATAGGTCCATTAAGCATTTATCTCATCTTCTTTTCCCTACAGCTTTCTTCTTTGATAGATCTCTCTGCTCATCTCCAGTTATTAGCTATTACCAGAGGCAAAAGCCAGCAGGTAAAAGATAATCCCTTTGAATATGTCAAATTTATTGTTTTCAAAATAGCAAAGTAAACCCAACAAAGTCCTTCTTTCAGTGTAGCCACTGAAATACGTATACTGCATATTTCAGTAGGACAGTTCAGTTTTTAATTCTTCGGCATTCTCTACACCATGTGAAAATAGCTACCACCACTTTTCTTACTGCTGAGTATTATACAGTCCAAATTCATAGCCATTTAGGATGTACTAAATTTAAAACATGGCCCTAAATCCACCTTTGTAAAGCATGGTCTGAGTCCAGTTCAAGTGAATTTTATACTACACTAATATTGTCATAATTTTTATTTTAACCTATAACATTGATCTAATCTGGTTCTTAGAAAGGTGCTGTGAAAACAGCATTCTAGTATTTTAAGACGATCTTCTCCCAAAACTGTTGCACATTTATGAAGAAGGATTTGGAGGATTTAAGTAAACCCCCTTTAAAAGCCTAAATTTTAGTTTACAGAAATAGAATTAAGAAGAGAGAGAAATTATATTGACATGTTTTCCAGTCCATCATATCAGGTAAATTAGGTAAGTTATACTTTTTTGTTGTTGTTGTTAAATAGTTCCTTCTGTTGACTCCAAATGGGACTAAGAGAGTAAAAAAGAGCAGAATTGATATGTGCTATTTCTACCCACAATGCCACAGTTCAACTCATTTCATCAACCAAACACAACGGATTCTGTAAGACAAATGTGACCCACAACTACAAGCAAGTCAAGTATTAAATTATTCAATGTACGTTACTGTCCTACTCTTCTCACTTAAATTCCAAGTGCACCGGAGACAAAAATACCAGAGTTGTTTTTTGTCACCTCTCACAAAACTTGGTTAATTAGCGTGGCACGGAGCGGTGCCCCTGGTGCACACGTGACAATGTACACCCACACACTAATTCACTCTGCCACATTCAGACTTAATTAGGTGTGAGCCCAAGCTGCGAGGCTCAAATCCCTATCTGCAAATACCCTGTGTTGGCCAAAATACAGGAGTGAGCTTGAGGTGATCCACACTCAGGCCCCCATGCTGTTCTGTGCCCCAGCTCTTGCCTGCACCACACTTCTTTTGGTCCCTGAGGTAAGAAATGCCTTCACAGTTTGTCAATTAAAAAAATAAAATAGGAATAGAATTTTAAAAAACAATAATTTAAATGTAAACTTGAAATTATTTTAAAATTTATTAAATTAAAATTTAGATAAATTTAAAAATAATCAAGTAATAATAAAATAATGTTTGGCACATGGAATCCCAGGCTGAGTTTGCACCTCACAGTGTTACTGTAATATCCCATTACTGGCTGAACAATGAAGTGACAGAACCACATTTCTACAATGGTGCTGATTTAAAACTTTTTTTTTAATAGACATTTAACAAGATTAATTTTGTTTCTTTTTCCTAATGTAAGCTAAATACAGAATTGCACTTTTCTTGAAAGAAATATTGAAGAGCTATTAGAATGCAACTTTAGAATATTTAAATAGCGTGGGAGATGAAGTCCAATTTTAAGGTAAAGTGAATACTCCTGGTCCTGAGTTGCACTGAAAGTTGAAATTCCTTCAATACGCCCACTAGCCTCATCTGAAAACTGGACACTGACTTTGGAATCATTAACTCATTTCAAAAACCTTAACAAACATCACCTTACACATTCTTCTTACCTTTGAGGTTCTAAGTATTTTTTCCCTTTAGTTTCTTTTCTCTGAGAGTGAAAACAAGTTATTTTATTACATCCTTTGTGCTCTCAGGTGGAAATGCTACTCTGCTGCAAACTGATGGTGGGTCTTTCTGTGCCTGCATGCAGGAGCAGTGTGTCAAACACAGTCCCACCACATGCACAGGTCTGCAGAGTAGTGCCAGGAGAATGTGGAGCTTTAGAAGCTGTCCTGGTGATTTGTCCTCTTCAAAGGAGACTACAACCTTACAGGAAACCAGTGCTGACCAGTTTTCTTCCCCAGGACTGGAAAAGGAAGCCATCCAACCTGGGGGTCACCACTGCTTGCAGTACGGGCAGAAAGAAGTGAATCAGATCTACATGTGTGATTCAATGTCCACACGAAGTGGGGCTTCCTGCACTACACATGTAGACAGAGACCAAACAAAACAAAAATGCTCGGGAAAAAATTAAAATGAAACACTGATCTATCACCAGATTAAATTCTCCTTCTCCAAAATCATTCTGGAAAAAGGTTCGTGTTGGCTTCTGAATTGCTGAGATGGTGTTTAACTAATACACAAACAGAAAGGAAAATATTCTAAAAGCTGAGAAGTGAGTGCTAGCAAGGAGAGTGTAATTTAATAGCCTGAAGCTGTCTGATATACAGTCTGAGCATAACCACATTAAAAGAAACCTTGTAAACCCCCAAACTGTTAGCTATCTGTTCTGAATGGCACCCTAAATCCTTTTAACTACAACTTATTTTGGCTGAATTCTGTCAAGGCAAAATTAGCCCAAGTTATTTCCAACTGAAATTACACACTGCCATTTCCATTCAAATCAAGACTCAAGGTCTTGCCTCCCACATTATTTGCATTTACGTATTTTTCCAGAGTGCAGTTGTCCAGAAACTTCCTCAGAACTCTGCTGGGATCAGACTTGAAAATTTATGCACAGAACTATTTTTAAGGCAGACTATTCTGTCCTAGCACCATCCCTCAAGTCTGTCCATGTCACCTCACAGGAGCTTTTCCACCACGGGCTTTACACAGGTATAATACAATCATTCCATGAGTCAAGCACTGGCTGAAAACTCTAGCCCTGACACAGAGGAAATCCTTCCAAAAAGGGGAAAAAACTTAACAGCTTCAATGATACTGGAGCCCTGCATGCAACACAGGAGAATTCCAGCAGGAGACCATCTGGGCCTCTGACCTGAAGTTCACTCATATCCATTGACTTCATCAGACAACTACTAAATATGAGCACTATTAAAAATGTTGGGTTTTTCTGGCTTCTTGAAAGTGTTAAAAGAATTAAACTCTTCATTTTATTCATGCAGAGAAACCAACTTAACACCTGTGTAATGTTGGGCAGCAAATATCTTTGAAATAGAGCAACTAAGAGGAGGACACACCACAGTATCTCTAGGTCATTTTTCTCCCCTTTTTTCACTGAGTTTGCCAGCAAGTGTGCCAAACAGGCTGGATTGTTATGGTTTTATTTATTCATTTATTGCCATAAGGCAGCATGATATTGTCATTCTATGCAATACAGCTGGTCTATGGTTTCTCTGTTTCTTTGTCACCAATGACTGCATGAAAAATACAAAAAAAAAAAAAAAAAAAAGATACCCAAAACAAAACACAAAAATGCACATGAAAACTTCCTCATGCAGTATTCTTTGTTCTCCTAAAAAAATTAGATTCACAGAATGTCAATACAACCAACTTCCTGTGCCCTCTGGTAATTCCTGGACAGGTTTATTTAATCTTTTGTAGTTCTTTTAATGCTATGAATGGTCAACAGATTATCTGAAATCACCTATTACAGAAGATAAATGACAATAAAGTTCATGTTCACACACTGAAATCAAAGAAAATTTTTGGATTCTGAAGTAGTATTTTTCTATCACACAGTCTCAACATGCCCCTCAAACATTACCTTCCCATCCCAATCACTGTGGAGAGAGGTAGGGTTGGGACAGAAGAAAGCCCAGGAACCCAAGCCAGGAGTGAGATGCTCCAGCACTCCCTGTGCCAGCTGGAGATGTGAGCATTAGTAGCAGTGCTCTGCTTCCTGGAGCTCTGCCTGCACAGCCTTTGGCTTTGAGGAGTTTGGTGTCCTGCAGCCACCCTGGGACGTGGGAGGGGAAGCTGCACCATGGTGAGCTTGCCCAGCAGGTGAAACTTAAAAGTCAAAGTGCCAAAGTGCATCATCACAATATTGTCTCATGGTGTCACAATGAAATGCCACACCATGACCCATCAAACTGAGAACCCTTCAAGATATTCCATTTTCTCTTGGCCGAGACTATCTGCTCTGCCTGGCAAAATCAGTACTCTCAGTGCACATGTAGGGAAAATTTAAAGTTTAGAGTTACAGTTATGATTCAGAATGGTTGACTGAATGGGAGAAGTGTGTTCAGGCTGTTTATTTCAGACTCCTTGGTGGGCCTCAGCTGGTATCCAGAAATTGCAAACTGGCTGTTTAAGGGCTAAGCTTCACATGGACTTCATGAAGCAGGGCAGGTGTTGTCAGAATTTGAATTAGCCCACCTAAGTTAGCTACCTAGAAGTATAAATTTCCTTCTCAAAGTTTGGGAGAGAAATAAGGAACAAAATGTCAGATTTTTTTCCATGAAATATCTTCATCTTACCATACAGATTTTTATGCTTAATGGAAAGGATTAAAACTCCTAAAACACAGAAACCATTGCAAATACTTTGATTCAACGTAATGGAAGCAGGGAGGAAGAGAGAAGAACGGGGCAGGAGCAGTTCTACAGGAAGGAGCTTAGGTCTAGATAGGAGCTTTCAATTGACTTTTTTATTTATCATTAAGTTTCTTTCAGCTAAATCCAAAAAGGCAGTGAGAGGGTTCTGACTAGACAGTTTGCAAACTGTTATACTATGGGAAAAGGATCAAAGCAAAATTCCTACATTCTACTGTTTGTATTTCTTGTATTTTACAGTTTCACATCAACCTTCTTGTTCGCATGAGCCTTCCTTCCACTGACACTCAAGAGGACTGCTGCAGATCTCTTCTCTGGGCAACTAAGCCTCCTAAAACTCTGTTCTAGCTACACTCCCTTATAGCTGTAACAATATCAAAATGCTCTCAGAATGTTCAACCAACATTTTGGTCCCTTAAAACCAAAGATGCATCAATTGTAAAATGTATACCAATGAAAGGAAATATTTTATACAACAGAACTAAACCAACCAACTGGTTCTCTAGCAGGAAAAAAAAAAAAAAAAAGAACTGAAGAGTGTGTTAAAGAAGAGCAGCATTAATTCTAAAAGGTTCATATGGTTGACTTGCTAGGATAACAGCTTGACTTAATATCTCACAGCAACCTCAAATGGAAATACCCCTAAAGGAGCCATGGATGTTGCCCAAATGAAAACCATCTGAACTTCTTTCTCAGAAGACAGGTTGCAATATGACCTTGCAGAACACGGCCACTCACTGCCTGTACACCCCTCTTATCCAGAGCCTAACCTCTGGGCCCTACAGCAGTTTACAATAGGTACAGACAAATCATGCAAGGAAGAATCAGGAACAGCTGACAAGTTGCAAATTTTTATTTTTAGTTTATCTCACAGTAACTTCCTTATAACCACACTTGGAAACTGGAAAAAAAAATTTCAGTAATTATACACTGAACTTGTTTTAAAGCGATTTTTCTCACCAGGGAAAAAGCTGCACTTACTCCTCTATCTTAGCACAAAACTGTCTGCTCCAAATATCTTGAGGTGAAATATTTATAAGCATTTCTCTTATTGAAAAAAATTTCATGGATAAGTCCAAAGTTTTTGGCTGTGAAAAAAGGTAGACAGAAATGGACTGGGAGAAAAGTCACTTAGAATTATGTATTTTGTGGCTTCTTCACAATTTGAAAATAAAATCCACTTAAAAAGATAATATTCAAGGTAAAATTCAAGTACTTCTTTGTCACATCAACTGTTCAGAAAATGTTACAGAATTGAAAATTTTAAAGCACAATTTTGAAGGAAATGATAGAGAAACATTACCTTTATAGTGGTGCACATTATGTGAGGTAAGGTATTTTTTGATAACACTAACATTATAGTTACTGGTAAAGAAAACACAAAGTAAGCATCATCTCTGCCTCAATGAGTTTGTAATATAACAAATGTTTTTAAAAATAATGCAAAATTGGGGCTTTGTCTTTCCTATCTTCCACAGAAAAGCAGAAATAGCATCTGTTTACATCAGCTTCTCAGAGGAACATAAACACATGCACATGTGTAGGCACACAGAAAAATACACAATCCTAATCTTAACTCTGTTGACTTTGTTTGGGACAGCCCACCAGTGCCACATAAATGTGCTTATCTCCTGTGTTTTCCCAAAAGTGCTGAAAAATGTCATCTTCCCTGACAGAGATGGAATCAGAAAAATCCACACACATGACCATGGGCAAGCATTCCACCTGGAGAGGACAGAAATACCAAACTGTACTGTCCAGGACACTCAACAGCAGGACATAAAGGAAGTTTTGTTCAAAGCACCAAAACTGCTTTATTATGGAAAGTGAAAAACCTCCTCTTTTCTCATATTGGAAGCAAATCTAACCAAAGGAGTTGCTGCAAGTGAAAACATGCAGTTACTTTGAGGTAGATCTATCAAAGATTGTTGGCAATAGTTAGCAGGAGAGAGAATTACTTGCTGGTTTACTTGGGAAAGTTTTACCAACTTGAGCAATACATTTACCATTATAGCCTTGAATGCAAATGAGGGTTTTTTCAGCTTAACTTATAGTCACTCCTAGACAACAAGTAATGTCACTGTTTCACCAAAATAAGAACAACACCACAGTGGGTCATATACTGATAATATACTGATAACTTTAAATCTGGCAATATACTGATAATTTTAAATCTGCTCTCCTGTCTTTATGAATATAGGAACTAGAGAAGCACAACTTATTGTGTATTGGGGTTAGAGATCTCTAAGAACAGTCAAGAACTGCATTTAATATCTCATCTAACAGAAATCACTGCTTAATTAAAAGCCTATCAATATTCTACACTACACTGACATTGTGGAGCACTTCACATAGTCATGTCCTATTGATATCAAATCTTCACTATCATTTTTGCTATTTCTGTTGCTTTTCTTGCTTGTCTTCAAGATGCTTGTTCATGCTCATCAAATCTAGTCAAGAGATGCTAATGCACTCCTTCAAGAATACAAGTGGAAAGACTGGAAAATTTAGTAGGAAAAATAAGATATGGAACTGAAAGAGGAAAACTTAAACAGAAGAGGAATAAATGGAGTCTGGTTTTCCTTGTGTTATATATTTTTTCAGTCAATGGTGAAAAGCAATCTTCCCTCTCCTCTCACATGCCAGACTTCAGGTAAATCTTCTCCTACTTAGTCCAACTGCACAGGAAAGAAACAAAGGGATGAAAAAATGTTCCTGTATCACAGGTCCTTTGAGTTCTGGGCCATGGAAGGGCCTCCCTGGTCCTCAAGGATGGGAACAGGTTTTCTGAATTCAGCAGCACAAGTACCTGTCTGCCTGCAGACTCCTCCTCAGCCAGGCCAGAGCATTCCAGAGCCTCTACCCTTTGGATGTGTGCTCTTCCTATCTTCTGGGAGATTATGGCTTATGTAGATATCTACTACACCTTTGGATTGTCAAACACAAATCAGTTGGTCCAAACTGTGACACGCCAAGTCTCAGAAATTTAAATATTGACTTGAGTTGCAAAATTCAGATTTTGAATACCCCTAAATTTAGATGTGTAGGGTCAAGAGTTTAGGTTCAGTCTCTCACCCACGGGAAAGCTAGCTGAAAAATGTGCTTACCTGTTAACTCCCAGAATCATTAGTGTGAATTGACAAGGTTTTACTGCATACAGATAAGATTAATGGAATCTTCCAAGTTGCACAAAACCCTCCAAGGTATGGAAGCACTGTTTTAATTTGAGCAAGCAAAGCAGGCACACGTTTTGGATGCTGAAGATTCAGTCTCATTCACTTTAATTTTACACACAGGTAATTTCACTAATGTCACTGGAAATACCTGACTTTTACAATGGTGCCATGCCAAAGGAGGATGAAGTTATGCGTCTGCAAGGAAAGAAATGTACAGAAGAGAAAAGATGACAAGGAAAATGTGTGTAAATTAGACTTTGCGGCATTAAGTTAACCACTATCTGATCTGAAAAAATGCTGTACCTTTAACAGTATTTGGCACTGAGGAGATGGTAACAGCTTGTTGCTGAAGCCACGAGTCCAAAATCAACCTGAGGTTGGTGGTGGGGATGAGATGTGGAGGTGAAAGCAGTAAGGAAGCAGCAGTCCACCCCAGAGACCATGAGTATGTCTGGCTTCAAAATTCAGCTGCTTTTCAACCAACTGGGGGCTTCTTGCAACGCAGAAACTAAGCCTATATTGATAAATCCTTGTAGGCAGCAACATTTGGCAATGCATCTTCCAGAAAGGCTTGATGCAGATTTAAACAATGAAGTGTTATGCACTATACATGAAACTGCATCAGGGCCTGAACTCTTTAGTTGCCCTAAAACAAAATGCTTGTAATTCTGGGGAGAAGTCCATCATAGACTGTCTTTGAATTTTCAGTAGTTGCAGTTCATTTTTCAAAAAGGCAGTATTTTTTACAGGAAGTACTTGCTTTGATCTAACAACACTCCTGCCCGGTAGCAGCTTCTGTGAAACCAGAATTTTAGATTAATATATTATTGATTGAATTCTTGCATTAAGGAAACATTAAACTACACAGAAAAAGGTCTGGTGTACCACTGTAACTCCAGTATTTAGCCATGTAATATGAGAGACACAGCAGAATTCAAGACAAGCAACCACAGCTCTTGCTAATGGTCACAGCAACAGCAATTGTATGATGGATGTATGTCTGTAATTTGGTCCTACACATCCACACTGTCCACTTCATAGCTGGCATTCCAGATTTTAATACTAAGAGGGATAGTAAACATTTCACATACAACTGAAAAATTCTACAGTTTATCAAGAAACGGGAAATTTGAGGAAGGTGCCTCATGGTCTACTTAAATGGTACCACTGTATGAGAAGAAAGATAACGATGGTGCACCCAAAGACTGAACCCAGTTACTTAATGAAGAATAAAATTTTTCTAGGAAGACATTAATGTGGGGGTGTGCAGAAACAGCCTTAACTGCGCTGGAATTTGAGATGTTGCTCAGATAGCTGCAATTCTGTATTACAGAACATGCCAAAAAGCTGAGATACATTTTAAGGTGGAAATTAGATCAGCACCTGCCCTGCTGAATTAGATGGTACTTCAAAATATATTTTTTTCCTACATTATTACTAAAGGTTTGGGTTTCTTTTTTATTATTATTTTTTCTCAAATAAAATTCTTTGTATAACCATAAGAATAAAAACTGAAAGGAAAAGAATTATTCTGGTAATATTTGGGGAGTGTTTCCTATTTTAGCAGAATTTTCTTGAAGAAATTCAAAACTAAAAGATAATGAGAATCATAAGAAATGAAGTTTTAAATAGGATGTCTTTATTTTACTAAATGATATAAAAACACTGCTCTTATTTAGGTAGGAGACTATATAAAAACAGGTTGTTTTTTTTAAAGATTCCCATTTATTTGGCTACTTGTTTTGCTGAGAAAAAGATTACCTATAGCCACTTCTTAAGTACATCATTTTCTTAGGCATGGGCAAAAAAATGCCTGAACAATCCTTTCCAGTGTTTTAAGGACAGCTTGCAAGCTAAGTCCAGGGAGCAGCCTCAGTTCTGTTGAAAATGTGTCCAGACAACTGCAATGAGTGGAAACCTTAAAGGAATAGAAAGCCCTCCTTGGCAGGATTCAGGTCTGTGTAATCCACAAGTGCTCCCTGACTCTGAAGCCCTGGTAATGAACTATAGATCCTGACCACACAGGAATAAGTCACATTAGAGAGTGTCTACTGAAATCAATAACATGTATCCAACCTATGATTTGTTTTTTCTCCTACAATTCTTATGGCTACTATGTCTATGTCATTAATCTAACAACTGAAAGGTATTTAAAATGTTTTCTGTTCAAGGTACCTCCTGTTAATTTAGTTATGAAAATTAAATGCACATTAAGACAAATGGGAAAAGAGAGACCAGTGTTTCTAAAATGAAAGCTTTATTTTTGGCAATAAAAATTTAGAGCCCCTTCTCTCCCTCCCTCCCTCCCTCCCTCCCTCCCTCCCAAACTCTCAGGTTGATTCATCTCTCATTCAAATTTAAAATGCACAGAGAGGCTGCAACAAACCCACAGAAGATTGATATGCACCGCACTCCACACATGGTTTAGCTCTTTATTCCAAAGTCTGGCATGACGATGTTGGGTTTTGTGATGATATTATTTCAATATATAATAAACAGGGTTTGCCGTAAAAACAGTGCAATGCAAGTCCCCTTTAAAAAAAATTACAAATTGTTACTATAGCGCTTCGAGAGAAAGGGAGCGAGAGAATCACAATGCAGGCTCAGAACTTGGCAACCTGTAAAAGTGCCCAGTTGAAAATTACTAACAGCTGGAGATGACAGTTGTTTTAACAGCTGAGCTGACAGGATTAATTTAAATGCACTGAAATCAAAAGTAGATAACACCTGTTTAGTCTTCCAGGGCCATTCAAAAAGGTAGGCCAGAGGAAAAAAGCGGAGCCAGGGCTGTCTGTGCGGGCATGTGTGCACCATGTATGTGTGCATGTCTGCATGTGTGAGCCTCTCCCCGCTCTCTTCCCCCCTCCCTGAGCAGAGGACAGACAGAAGGACTCCAAAGAAGAATGACATACTTTTGTAGGCTGAGGGTGCAGGGGAGCTCGGTGGCTTGTCACACAATAACAGAGAGGCCAGACCCCCGCCAGCCTGAAACATCTGGTTCCCATTGTGCCCACCCTCCTGCTCACCCCTCCTTCCCCCTTCTCTTATCCAAGGTCTGTGACCCAAACCCAGCAATGGATAAAGATCACTGGGTTTAAAGCTGCAGCTCCTCACTCCTGCATCCCGGTGATCCCCCTGGGTTAATTAATGCATTCTCTTTGAGCTCCGAGTCACTGGAGCTCCCACACGCTCCCTCCCACCCGCTTCTTCCCCAAACTAAAAACAAAACAAAGAATTCCTCACCTTCCTGCCATGCCACAGCTCATAACTCGCATGTCCACAAAATAAATAAATTAATTCTGCAAGGTCTGTGACGAAAAGCATGTGAGACAGTAAGAAATTTTTTATGTGGCAGGCAAGGGGGGGCTGATTTTATCTTTGCTTCTCAGGCTATCACCCTGCACAGCGCCCTGCACGTCCCCAGGACCACAGCTGGATGCCCCAGCACAGCCCTTGCTCTGGGTACGAGCTCCAAGAGATCCAGCAAGGAGAACTGTCTGATCCAAGAAAGGAGAATCTAGGACAACCTATAGAAACCACATCTTTTCCTAGCAGTGTAAACTACCACGCAAGGCCACTGTGCCAACTTCCCATGGCATACAAACCCTACGGGCCCAACTGCAGCTGCTCCACTTGCAGCATTTCCACTGAGGCAAAAGTGAGCTCTGCTACTGAACCCAGGCCAAAGGCTCCCAAACCCAACCTGCAATCCCATTTCTGGTTAAAGTGGAGCTGAGTCATAAAAGCCAAGTATTTCCAGGGAGTTTGCTTCCTCAGATCTCTGTCTAGTCCCTTCTTGTAGAGCAGGACCATTGTCAGGCTGCATCTCCCATGCAGTAATTGAACTTCACCACTGTGAAGAAGCACACAGCTACTATCACTGTCAACCATACTTTAAAACCACAGAAAATGGACACAGAGAATGAAGTTCATGTGAAAAGGCCATCTGTGAAAAAACACCACACAGGAAAACTGGTACAAGGATGCTGTGGCTGTACACTTCTGACAACAAAGCCCCTTCAGCTCTTCCTTCGTGCCCCACAGCCCTTCAGCAGGGGCCAAAGTGAACTGAAAAGCTCCTGTGCTCACTTCAGTTGCCTGCAAACCCAACCACCATGCTGTCACACCAACATCAAAGCACGGTTGGCACCTTCTGTTTTTGCAGTTGAAGGGAGAAAAAAAAAAAAAAAAAAAAAGCCTTCAATAGAATGGTTCACAAAATGTTTGATTCATTGATATCAAAAGTTGGAGAATCCCAGATACCTTCAGTTACATCATGAACCATTGCCAGAAAGTGAGACAGAAAGAAAACCACCTATGGTAGCTGCCCCTTAGCTGCAGGTTTCAGCGTACTCAGCTTGTATTCTCTTTACATTTCCAGCCACCAGAGCTCCCACACACTCCCTCCCACCTTCCTCTTCCCCAAACAGCACAAAGCTTCATATAGACTAAATCCCTGTGCCAAGAAAAACAGAACAATTCTTAACTAAGCTGCATTTATTTACTCATTTCAGAATTCCAAGTCCTCTTTTAGCATTTGTTGTCCAGTTAAAACTCCTTACCTGGACAAATGTAAATATTAATGGCAATTCTGAGAGAAGAAATAAGACTCAAACTCACCTCTTGTGTGTGAGCCCTGTACGCAACAAACTGAAGTAAAACCATGGTAAACACCAATTTACATAGACAAGTTTCAATTCTGTGTGTAAAACTGCCTTCATTTTGTTTTACAAGAAAGTACCAGGACACTTTAAAACTCAAGTCAGATGAACCTTTCTCTGGAGGATGTACATTGGCCACTAAATTAATTTTAATGAAGCTGGGGAGTGGACTGTACTGTGTGCTGGACTGTACCTGAGCGTTACTTCTGCAACCCAGTCTATGTGTGAGAGGATTTAATGCACAGGACCACAGTGCCCATCTTGCCAGCTTTGTAGGAGGGTAGGAGAGCTCTATTAAAAGACAGACACCAACACCAGTTCTCAGCAACTCCTAGGTAAGAAAGGGAAAAACTTCAGTATAATGAGGTATAAAACTTTCTTACTTGCTGAAGCATTGAACTTCTCCAGCAAATGAACCTAGGGATCCCCAATATGTTCCTAAAATATTGGGCTAATACCAGAGGGCATTTTCCCTGTTATTTTTCATGTCCATGAACCTCTGCATGTCTGGATTATGACCAAGTCTGGAAGCAGAAGTGCCAAGGAACATGTGAGAGGCTGTTCTCCTGACAATTCCGATTTGGCTGGTTGCTGGAAATGACAGAAATCCCCAGAGAAAACCAGCACTAACGAGAGTTCATCTCCTGATATGCAGAACAAGATCCCTACTGCCTGGCACAAAAAAATCAGAAAATGTTTCAGAAATGGGGTGAAAAGGGAATAATATTGAGAGAACATATATTTTAAAAAATAAATCCTCTATTGCCTATAAATAAACATCAAAATAGCAGCAGTGGTAGTCATACTAGCAGTAACAATGATGATGTCAGGAAGGTCTGATTATCCTTGCCTATATCCATACTTTTTTCTTACAAATTTTATAAAGCTTACCTGCACATCTAATTAATTTTCATTAATATTTCCAGAGGGGGGAAAAAAAAAAAATCTCGCTTTTTAAAGGAGTTTTTCAAAGTTTTCAGTCTATTGGGCATGCAATGATAATTGCTGCTCTGTTCTGCTTAATGATAATGATAAGAGTCCTTTCCCTGAACAAAATAAGAAGCAGTTTCTTCCCCACTTTTCATTTTTTTACCCAACTCAGAGGCTCAAAGAATAATTACAAACAATGCCTGAAGAATGGTTCAGTTAATGTTAATTTATACAACAAACTAATTACTACCAAATGGTAAAAAATCACATGTGGAAGTTCCTGTCTCCCACGCACACAACTAAACCAGCAGCCATCTGTCTCAGCCTGAGAGCTCTCAGTGACAACCGAGGAAAGCAAAGGCAAAGGATGAATCCAGACACACTAAGCTGCTTCCTCTGACACAAAACCATGGGATTCAAACACCATTGTCTCTACACGCTGATCTTAGAAGTGGCTTGGTTTTTTTTTTTTCCATTTCCATTTATAAAACAAACAAACAACTTGCATCAAGTAACAGTGCCTTGCTGTCTAAATTTTATCTCAATCCCAAGAATTTAGGATGAGGTCTGAAATATCTCCCTCTATCAGCTGTAATTCTTTCCCCCAGCATTTTCTCTACAATATTCTTTATAACATCTTTAACTATCAGAAAGCATGATGTGAGACAGTCTTTGAATCTGCTTACACTATGTTAGACAACATGATGAGAAAATGTCCTTTTTTTTGTTTCAACATTTTTTTCTCAACCTGAGAAAGCAATTTTCTCCCAAACCTTGAAAAATCAAAGTCAGTACAATTGTTAAACACTTTTATGGGATGCTCATTAAAAACTGACAGGGACAAAAAAGCTGGGGACAAATCCTAAAGCATTTGTTCAGTTTAAAGTCTCATTGAATTCAATATGAGTGTTACTTTATTGAGGACTTCAATACCAGATCCTTTACATGAACAAGGACCTTGGCATTTTGACTGTTAATTATTCTCTGATTAGCTTGCATCTAGTGAAACAAACTAAACACAATATTATCCTCTAAGCTCTGTTCAAGAAATCTCAACTCCAATATTCTCTGCTCTCTGTGAGATCAGAACTCCAGCAGTCATCAAAGAAAGTGCTGCACATGAATAGGAGCAAAATATCAGAGTTTAGATTCACAGTACAGATTTCAGAGGGGAAGTGTTTTTCCCCTACCATTAAAAAACTTACAAATCTTTCTTTGTTTGAATATAAGGCAGAATTTTCATACTGCAGAATTATCCCGACGTATCTCATTTGAATCAGGCCCCCCTCTTATGTTTCTGTGAATCCCACAGAGGTGCCAAAAGTGCAGCCTTCATTTTATTAGAAAGAGACAAGCCAGTATAAGGTAAAGACTGAAGATGTTTTAGTAGAGATGAAATGTCTACGAACTTGTGCTTCTGAGTATTTCTCTATTCAAAAAGAAATAATATGTTTCAGATAGCCTGAAATAATCACAGAGGAGGAACGAGTGCCACAGCAATTTAAAACAAGGTCCCTGTAATCTCATATTCATGAAGTAACACAGTCATTATTTCTACACGGCCAGAACAGTATCGACAGTTTAAACCAAGTAAACAAGAAAGAATCACAAGAGAATCTACATAACCAAACAATAATGCCTAATTATTCCTCATTCACAGTCCTTAACGGAATTATGATATATAAAAAAAAAAATTACAGGGAATGATTCTCACATACAGCCAAGAGCATAAAATTTTACATAATAAAATACTTCCAATGAAGTGAAGGAGGAAGAAACAATTTTTCTGTCGCTCAGCCCTATTTTGCCTCATCTTTTTTTTTTTTTTTTTAACATCATCAAGAGCTGCTTTCTATGAATGAAAACTTAAATCCTTCACAAGAGTTTCACTTTGTTTCAAATTTCACAATGCTTTTACTTTTTTAAGGTGTATTTTATAGAAGAATAGCTACTATTTAGGGCGGGGAAGGGGGGAAAAGGGAGGGTGTGGGAATTACAATCCCAGTACAGCAAAGTCCAGTTCTTGGTATAGCAAGTGAACTAAGACAGCTTTCAGCATGGATCTGGAGCGTGGATTAAACCACAGAGTGCTGCATCAGTGAGTGGGATAAGACAGAAAAAGAAAGGGTCATTCACCACAGTGTGTGTTACAGAAAAACCTCCTTCTGCTTTTGGGGGATGCTCTGGACATTTCACAGTCCTTGGACTGTAACTGACATCAGGTCTCTTCTCTCCTCTTTCACCCCAAGTAGCCTCAAGCAGCTCTCACAGCCAAAAGTCTGCCTCTAATTTTAGTTCTCACTGCTGGCACATGTTGTGTCCTAGATCACTGAAAGCCTTGAATTAATACATTAAGACCCAGTATTAAGCTACAGAACTGACAGCTTTATGGACTGCATTCAGCCTGGGAGGAAAGCTACCTGGCATTGCTTAAACAATCCCAGGGCCCTCTCCAAGTAGGAACAAAATAAAAAAAAAAAAAATAAAATAAAAAAAAAAAAAAAAATAAAAAAATCAAACAAACAAATCTTCACTAGGATTTTGCCCATCCCAAGATTAATCAGATTGCAAAGGTGAATTCTAAGGGAGAAGGGAAGGTCTGAAGAATGTTAAAGCACAACTTTTAAGCTCCTTATACTGAAAAGCTTGGAAAAAAATGTCTCCCTCTTCCATTTGCCCACAATGTTGCCTGATTATGCAAATACAGCAGGCATCTCCATTCTCCTCTTCATGATGCTTTTTCACCTGCCTTCATGTCTACAGGGACTTGTCTGCCAACACAGCTGAAGCAGATGAGTTAAAAACAGGCATAGTGCATCTTGTGTGCTCCCGAAAACACTCAGGAGTGTGGTGGTGGCTGGTAACTACAGTCTCACTCCTGGTGAACATTTACAATGTCCAACATAAGCGGATCAATTGTTAGCACCAACTTGTGAGAAACCAAGGATGAAATGGAACTGGCAGCTGAACTCTCTCCAGCATTTTAATGGCAGTTTGCTCCATGCTATATTTATGGCATAAGGCCAGAACAAAAGCAACAACCAACAAAACGAGTTTACAGAGAACTGTTAGGAAAATTTTGCAGTCTGGTAATGTAAGAAAGCACCTCCTGTTATTCTGTCTTTGTGAGCCCCATCACTTTAAAATATTGTGTCGTGCATACTGTGTAGCATCCACTGGGTACTGTGTTCTCCCATCCTGTAACCTAATGATAAAATAATTAAAAGCCCCATGATTGCCTCCAAAAGACTGCATCCCTTTTTCAGCACAAAGAACAAGGTCCTAAACCGCCATGTTATGCATATTATTCATCTAATAATTTTATGCTTAGTTATAGAACGACTATCAATGAAAACTCCCTAGTTCAACTGGACTCAGACATGATTGACTTAGCCAAACCAGTAAGAGTAGAATGCATTTTGCTTGGGAATGCATCCCATACATGCCATACCCAAAAGCTTCAGAGGAGCCGTGAATCAATCAGATGACACAGCAAAAGGAAATGCATACCAAAAAAAAAAACCAAAAAAACCTTAAAATAAAATAATCTTCAGTGAAATGTCTCCATATTTAGTTAAACAACATTGCTGATTAAAGCTGTACATGAGATCAGTGTGGAATCCAGAATTGTTGCAGCTGACAATCATTAGCAAGAGCCTGCTGTCCTCTAGTTTCATCTTCATATATTAATTTCATACACAAGGAAATATAACTATTTGGAAATACATGGCTTTATTTAGGTCTTGTATATAGATATCTCAGCAAAAATACATTAACAGGCTTTACACTTTGCAACAAGCCAGCAAACCTACAGGATCAAATGAATACACAGTAATCACTACAGTCAAAACCATTTTTCTGGTTAGCTGCTGACTTTTTTGCTTTTTACTTTTTTTTTTTCCCCCTGATGCCTGACTCTGTGGGAGATAAGATGCTCAGTTACTGAAATGGGATATGTGTTGTGGGCAAAACAGAAAAGAAAAAGAAGTTTAGCATAAAAACATCAGGGTGCATAAAAAAACCCAAGAGGCTTTCTTCTTCCATGTGATCTTTGTCTTTAGACTATTTACCTTAAGATTGTGTGGGCTAATCTACCGTACAAGACTAATGCAACATTCCAAACTGTACTGGAAAAACAGGACACTAGGATAACCACTTCCAACTCAGGAGAGACACTTTCCTTTCTGATAAAGCACTTGGACACCATTTGTAACTTTGAGGCTTTTTTATCTTTGGCTGTTATCATTCTTGTTTATTGGCAGTGCACTACAACAATTATTTTGGTGGGTTTTTTTGTTTTGGTTTGGGTGGGTGTTTTTTTTTTTTTTTTTTTTTTTTTTTTTTTTTTTTTTTTTGAGATGGAAATCATCTTTTCCTTTGGGCATATGGGCTGGCCTTCACAACTGCAATTCTTAGATGTTTAGACAAAAAATTATAATTAGTAGCCAAGTAGCATGTCCCATACACAACCAACAGTCCCTGCTGGACTCCACATCCATAGATCTCATCTCCTGTGTGTCTATTACTTATTTGCAGATCCAGTAATTTAATTAATTACAGCTAAAAGGCTCAGATGAGCAATGGAGGCTCCTTGCACATTGCAGTGAATGAAATTGCTTTTTCTGCCTGGCAGGAAGAATTTGTCTCTCTGTGTCACACATCTGTGCTTCTCCTTCCTTGTGCTAAGCCAGTACTTTCTGTACCCCAAAAAGGCAAGTCTGGGGGCTAATTCATCCTGCACTACTGTACCTAAATACAAGCATCTTATCATTGCCAGCTAGGCAATAAAAGCTTCTACCAATCAGTGACCCCACAGACTTTGCTGTTGTTGTTACCTTTCAGTTCTTTTAATACTGCTCCTTCTAGGAACAGGGCTAATCCCTGTCTGTAGAGAGATGGAAAAACAAGTCACGTTGGGTTCTTTACAAATCCTGTACTGGGTCAAATGCTGCCTTCCTAAAGCTCTTGCATATTCAGCAGGAGTGATGAACTTGCATCTGAGAGCAGAATTTGGCCCACATCACCCTGAAGTGTCCATTAACTTTCCCACACTCAGAAATAAATCAAGATGAGACTCCTCCCAAGCACAATGAGCCTAAAATATAAAACCAGTGCTGCTCACAACAGGGAGACCAGGAATTCAACTTCAGCCAGATGGTTTTCTCTTCCTCTCTCCAACCTGCATCAGTGAGAAGAGGGCAGGATTCTCATCCAGTCCCAAGATGTGCCCTGCACAGGGCTCATCCAGAGAACGAGCCAGCAGGACCCACAAAGGCGCACACGTTCCCTCATAAAAAACCTCCCAGAGTGGAGATGTGCAAGGAACAGCTCACTCAGTTTGGAAGCCCATCCCTGCATCCCCCAACCCCAACCTTTCCTTGCAAAACCTTGAAGCCACCACTCCTGTTTACACCTTTTACCCCATGGCACAACCCCGTGTTGCCACCTGTCAGTCACAGCCCCATTTGTCTCCAGGAGGGTCTATCAGGAGGAGGAGAAGGAGGAGGAAGGAAGAAAGTGGGAGGACCTCTGCATTGATTGGAAATGTTTGGGGTGGGAAGGAAAGGGGGGGAGGGAAAGGAGGGAGAGAGAGATGGAGATAGATTAGAGGGTAACAAAACTGGAGAGGAAGATAAACAGAGCCAAAAAGAAAAATGTCCTTTGTTCATGTAAATGGCTCTCTGCTCCCAAGCCCTCTGCATGACTAATGCCACGCTGTGGTGTGTAAACCTCTTGGGCACATAACACAAGCAAAGCATAACTCGGCCTGAACAAACAAAGGCCTAAGCAACAGTGATTGAATTCATCTTAAAACAACAAATCAATTCTTCCCTATTAATGCCCTAAATACCAGCGTAGGAGCACTGTCCTGTTGTAATAAACAGCCATGTGTTCAATTACCGTCTGTTTTCCCAACTACTGCTCTCTCCAGTAATTACACCATGCAATGCATTCTGCATTGACATTATATTAATGTGCTGGGAGGAGAAATCTTAAATACGAATTAAATCAAGGCTAAACATCTCAGAAAGCCTTACACAGTCACACAAGTGCTAACAGGGCATTCTTCAGCAGAAACCGCAGCCTGATTTTTCTCTTCATTCACTTTTCACTTTCATCCTCTGGCTAAATAAATAAATTAAAAAGCAAGCTTGAAAGAGCTCTATTGCACCAAAGAACAGCACAGCAAATCTTTCATAAGCTCTCTAAAGTCCACTTCACCTGTACAAGAAAGCTCCCCAATCAGGAGCATTTTTTAAGTATCAGATTACCTCACATCAGCCAAACAGCAGCAACAAAACCCCTTCAAACAACAGACAGGTGACAACAAAATGGGGCAAGAAAAACAAAAGCAGAAAACTTTAGGGACTGAGACAAAAGCAGGAGAATAAAAGTTTAAGAAAAGGTTCCTTACCCTTTTGCAGAACCGTCAAACAACTTCTATTGACTAGTGAATAGCACACAGCAAACAGACCAAACAAAAGATATGATGAAAGACATATTTACTCGTGCAGGGCTCCTTCCCCCCACCTCAACCTTTCTTTCCTTTTCACATACACCCACACTGCACCGTTTGCATTGTGTTGTTGAATAACCAATAGCAACCCAGAGGAAACACTGGAAGGGTTTCTATGATGCTGTCAAGCACCAGACAGATGCTTGGCAGTGTCAATATGTTCTTTACATTTGGGCTGTGCCAAGGTTTGAAATTAAAAATAAAATAGGAATAATAATACTGGGAGAGGAAGAGAAAGATGGCAGTGAGTTAGTGCATGGATGTACAATAAACTTTTAAATCAATGGAGTATCATCCTACCTGCTGGGTTTTACTTTGGCAATTTGAACTGTTATGGAAATAAATAAAGAGAGCTTTTCTTTTTACTGTGTACTAGGCTGCAACAATTTTTATAGAAAGCAAAGTAAAATTCTGGGTTATACCAACTGTAGATTTCTAGGCCCTCTAGAACAGGCCCCAAGGTTTCAGCTGCAAAGACAGGCCAAGCACATCTAATGTACTCATGTTCCAAAATCTCTGAAATGAAATGCCCTAGGTGCTGCAAAACTTTGCTGACTTGCGGCTTCAGAAGGCACAGAAATTTGCACGTTTGGAGGAAATCAAATTTTGAAAGCTTTTCTGACTAATATTACAGATTGCCCTCAAAACCACAATGTGTAACATTCAGATATATTTAAGTGTCTGTAAAACAACTGCTCATTTGTCCTTTTCAGGTCATTAGATACAAAAACACCCCCAAAACCTCACCAGGTTTTGCAACTCATTTTTGTTTGACTAGTTTGCATTTTTTCATTTCAGCTGCCAAACCAAGTCAGGGGAAAAGCTGTTTCCACCTGACCCAAAGTGTTTTATTTAATCCTAATTGAAATGTTTTCATTTCTCTTTCAGATTAATCATCTTAAACATTTAAAAACAAAAAATATCATTTCCAAAGAAACATTTTGTCTAAAAATGTTGACTGTTCCAAATTTTCTACTATTTTTTGGCTAAAATTAACTTGTTGAATTGCTAAATGCTATCAGTCCTTAATTACTGTGTAACAGGTTTTAGGGTGCTTAGGGCAGAGAGTTCCCCCCATCTTTCCTTTATTTGGTTTTTGAGCACTTTTTGAATTCATACATTATAGAAATCATACACATATAGCACACTTTCTCCTGAAGCAATGCAGAAACCACAACACAATTAAATTGTATGAGAAGGAAAGATGCTGATAGGAATTCTACCTTCCCAGTACAGCTAATGTATTATACAGGAGATGTGTACAGATGTGTAAAGCTGGCAACCCTCAAACCACCTTAAACATATCAATGTTAAACAGACACGTATCTAATAAAACTAAGCAACAGCTCCAAACTTCAGAGTGTTTTTACAAGGCTACTTCATTAGCTAAACAAGCAAGTGGGAGTTGCTGCAAATGTTGCTCCTTGCCGTACTAGAGGCTTTCCCTTGCTTCTGGTAAACAGAAGACACAAGACAGCCTTGTGAATAGCTCATGGCACAGACTGAGATCTAAAGCTAATCAGACAGGATGACAGGTCATCTTAATCAACTTCAAAAGCCAATCCACATGCTCGTCCCAGCTCCTCACCTCCCCTTCCCACATCGCTCTCTCACTCATTTGGCTGCATTTCCCCCTTCCCCCTCCGTTCACTTCCCACAAATTGTGCTGCTCAGAAAGAACCAGGGAGCCCTTCAGGTCTCAGCATCCCGGGCGCAGGTGGTGAGGAAAACTTTGAAGTGAGCTCTCCACTAACTCTAGAGCTGGCCGTGCCTCCTCCGTAAGCAGCTCTTATTAAAAAAAAGACCAAGCATCCACTAGAACAAAACCAAGCAGGCCTGTTTAATTAGGGCAAATACTTGATATCCACTTCTTCATGTTAAACCACACAGTCACACAAGCCTGGGAGGTCTGATTAATTTTAAAATGCACGGTCGTGACAAGCGCCTCAGGGGTAAGAGAAAGAGGGGAAAAAAAATCCCACAAATCCTGCTAGCTCGACAAATAGATTTCAGCTAAATGGTGTGCATGTTGCCCAGATTAAGATGTTACTATTCAGCAAGGGCTTGAACCTTTAATATGAGGGACAAGAGGCCTGAGAAACAGGTGGCTTGCTCTTCACTCTTGAATAAATGACATCCCCGAAAGCCGCGGCACACGAGCGCGCAGAACGAGCTGGCACACTCCCCCACGTACATCTGGGTATTGCAGTCTGGGGCAGAGGCTCCTGCAGCAGCTATCCAAGGACTGAAATGAAGGTCAGAAAGCTAATGGCTTTTCCAGGGGAGGGGGAAATGAAAATAAAATAATAATAATAAAAATTATAAAGAGAAAGAGCACACACACACAAAAAAGGGCACTGCAAACTGATCTAGGTGGAATACAACAAGAGAAACACACAGAAAAATGACATGGGGTCAAAAGTGACAGCAGATTTTGAAAACCCCTACTGAAATGAATCACAGCTGGTGAGGAGTCTGGCTACCTGGGGGATAAAAGGTAGACAGGTGCCCAAATAATTATTTTTGTCTTGCTCAACCACTTATATGTTGCGTTGTTAAAGATGGGATGTGAAAAGAGAAAGCATTTTGCTTTGGCTCCTACTTGTTCAGTATTATGGAGTGAACATAACGTAGAAAGAAGGAAAATTTTAATTGTAGAGATTCATCAGAGAAGACTTTCATTCTGAACCAGGGAGGGGGAGAGAGGGACTGCATCTTCTCTCCAAAAGCACTAGTTTCCTCTATCTCACTTGACCATAATGCTTTCTTCTACATTTAAGATGCTGTATCAGCACCTCAGATGCCTTTATCAAAAGGAAGAAGAAAAATCCAAAAGCTAAAAACCTTTGAGGATGTAAGAAGAGAGACTTGGAAGGGAATCTAAGCAAATTTTGAAAACATCCATTGAAATAAACCGTGACTATCAGGCTAAACTGTTGGGAAGGAAAACACTTAAAAACTGAAGGCAACGAATGAATAAACTTCACTTTGAGCAAGTCAGAGCTGGCAAGGCTTCAAAATAGGCTACCTCTGTTCTAGAGTTAAAGCACTTGTTAATAAAAATTTAAGCTACAGTATTTAACAGGGCCTTCTCTTCACATAGGCCGATTTCACAAATAAACTTTCAAATGTTTTAATTATTTTTTATTTGTATCAGCAGTATACAAAGGCACATTTCCATATGGCAGGGTCTTTGAAAGAAGCTCATGGAAGTTTGATGCTGGCCTGCTCTACAAGAAAAGACACATTTTCTGGTGACAGACTGCAGAGATGAACATGGAACCACAAGGCACCTGAAGCACCCTTCCCCAGCAGCAGGAGTGCATGAACAAAACTTGAAAGTACTCAGCTGCAAAGTACCCTTGCTTGTCCTTCAGTGGAAAAGCATTACAAAGCCTCTTCAACACGTACTCTGTCAAAGGGGCAGTGAAGAACCAAATAAAAGAATTTTAAACTTCAACCAATTACAGTATCCTTAGGCCTTTCCCGAATCTGTGCACTTTATTTCCTCCCATCTCATCAGATGTGATTTAAAAACAAAAGTCTGCATTTCAAAGGCCACCCTTCTTGTGCCCATGAATGGCCTGCTTTGGCATCTATGGCTTAAAAAGAGGGAGACATCTTGATTTTATTTTTTTTTTTACAAGATTTGCTGATTAGAAGTTTGATAATGTTAGGAGATACTTCAACTAGAGAGCATGAATTCAGTATGGCTCACTTTTATAGATTACAGACCTGCTTAAAAAACAGCCATTTAAATTACCACATTAACAGGTGTTGTGATTTATAATGTAAACTTAAACATCAAATACAAATAGCCTTTGGGGGATGTTCAGAAGACAAAAATCATGCCCAAGAGGCTCTTCTCATCCCTTTTTTCACGACAAGTAATTACTTATAGTACTGCTGCCTACTATAACACATGAAGCTCTAGTACTCACATTGCCAAGCTCTGCAAACACATTTCTTACTAAACAGCTGAGATTAATTGCTCCCCCTCTGAAGACCTAAGGACTCTAAGATCAAAATTTTGGAGCAGGAAAAATATGAAACACAATAAATAAATAATTTGTGTGTGTGTTCATACATATTTATGTCTAAATACACACAATACATTATATATGTGTGTGTGTGCATGTATGTATGTTTATCTGTGTAGGTGTCTTTATGGAAAATTCAAAGTATTCATTTAAACAGCCCAACTGAACTGAGTTTCTGAGCTCCTTACCAAGGAAGAATGAGCCATGCAGATGATTGACTGTACCCACACAAACTCATGTGCTCAGTCCCTGTCATCAGGTAGATGTTCTTCTTATAAAGAAGGTCCTTCTTTATAAAGAATTCCTAAGATTCCAAGCTGTAACGTGGATCTGGCCTCAGAAGACCCACTATGAAGGTTTTAAAGATAAACAGATATGTAACCTGTTAAAACCATATACTCCCAAAATGGAAAAATAAGATTGATTCTTAATGAAAAGTTAGGAGATATAGACAAAGAATACTCCAGCTTATTCTAAAAACAGGAAGGAATTTACTTGTTTGCCTCTTTCTTTTCCAGAAGCCAAGCCATACGTTTAAGGGGAAAGGCTACAGAGATTTCAGAGATTTAATTTTCCACAAGCACAGGCCATAAATTAAAATACAGCAATCCAATCACATTAATAGTGCAAGGAAAAGCTAAGTGGCTGCTTTGGTCTTTTCTTTCACAAACTTGTGTCAAGCTCAGTGACTTCAAAGAGATTTCCATTTCATTTCTACAAATGAGGAGAACAGACAGACAGAGAGTCTCTGCCATCCTCTGATGCCTGAAGAAAACAGAAGAAAAACATGCCTGTATCTCATTCTCCTAATGATTTTAGCTGCAAAAGGAATCCCATCGTCGGCAGACGACCCTCAGGGCAAGGGCTTGAGGTCTGTCACAGTGTATAAGGCTCCTCCAAACCCACTCCATTATCTTCATTATTGTATACCAGGAATAAAAGGGGACTGACTCCTCTTCTGAAGCTCAAGTTAGAAAGGACAGAATGTTTCATGTAAAATAACATTGTGTGACTTCAGTAATAGGTTTATGCCTTTGGGGGCCTAATACTAAAGCTGCATGTAAGGATTTTCCACAGAATTTGAGAGAAGAAAAATGAGCACTGTATTAGTAATGAGTAAAATTCCCCAAGTTTTAGATCCACTGAAACACTTATGTCTCTGTGTCAGCATGACTCATTGTCAATCACATACTTTCATCCAGCAGCAGGAAAATGGCAAAATAAGGGGAAAAAAAAAAAAAAAAAAAAAAAGCAAGGAACTTTAGAGGTAAGTATAAGCCCCTATAAAAACACCACCACCCCCCCAAAAAAAAATTTAAAAAAGAAAACAACCCCTCATATCCAAGGAGGAAAAGTAAGTGATGAGCTTTTGAAAAAGTAGGTAGCATGGGTTCCTACAGGGCACATTAACCAAGGGTATAAATACAACAAATCTACAACAAATGGTCTGAAAACCATTTATATGAAGGGTGATACACTCCTTATCAGCTTACGCATGAGTACAGGGCTGTGTTTACATATGTACATGTGTGCATTGCTGCACTCTGAACAGAATGTTTAGAATGTAAAAATTCTTGTCCTTTACTGACAGAATTTACTAATTTTTTTTAAATTTTAATTTTCTAACAAATATAATTGAAGAAAACTATTTCCCTTGTATCAATAAAGTTTCTACAAAAGAGTCAAAGCTGTTATCAGTATTTTGGAATATCTCACTTGTCCTTAAAGCCCATTTCAGAAAAGAAAAACTCTTTCCCTGACTGATATGGGGTCTGAATTGAGACCTGAAGTTGTTTATGCAGCCCTTCCCTTTTTTCTGATTTTGAAGAAACAGGCCATTTGAGAGAATGCTTGAAAAGCACGTTTCCCACAGCAATTCAGAAGACTATTTCAAACAATAAAAAGAGAGCAAACACAGCCCATTGTACAAGTTAAATAATATATAAACTTTTGAGTACATAGAGAAATGGGAATCTGGCTCATATCTGGTCTTTGAAAGATTCACAGGAAATTGATTTAATTAAACCCCAACTACTGGTGCAAATGTTTCCCTTTCTTCCCGAAGGGAAATAAAGTATTATATTATTCTTGTTGACATAATGCAGCAAAGCTTAACCAAGATTCTTGATCTTCATCCCACAAAGCTTTACAAACTAGCAAGACTAAAAATCATTACTGAAATATGCATTTATCACAAATTGCTGCATTTTTACCTACATGTACTATCAAAGATTCCCATTTGTAACACCTTATTCACAGAGAAATTCATTAATATGCTAATTACCTGACTAGCAACCAGTGATGACTGACAATTTTACTTTAGCACTACATGAAGAAGACATGACAATAATTTTCTGCTGAAGTTCAAACACAGAAGACATTGTGTTGCATCAGTATATAACTCATTTAGGGAAAAGAACTCATATTTGTAGAGGACCTCTAAGAACAGTCTAGCCATCTGCACCCAGAAATATATATTGTTTAATTAGCCACTCTAAAAACAACCATGTTGGCTGAAGGGAAGGGGGAGGGAGGCTTGTCAAAATGATGTATTTGTCCCTCACCACCTTTCAATGCTCTTATGCAAGTCTAATTTTCTTCCTAGCCAGCTCACCTCTCTGGCCTCCTTTTGTTTCATGTCCCATTTCCCATTCTCTTCTAACTTCTGAACTTTTGTTAGTTCGCTTTTAAGGAGAAAGGGAAAAAAAGCTCAACTCTTTCCTATTCATTTTTTCCTGGATGGGGAGTAAGCAGAGACATGAATATGGCACCCTCATAATGATTTAACTAGGGCTTAATGAAATTTTCATCACAACCTGCTGTTCAATTTAATGGCCTTTGAAAGACAATAGAACAATGGCTAGAGGGAAGAAAAGATTTTTTGTTGCACACATTTGCAAAGCCCAACATTCAGTTGCTCCCCCTCCTCTCTCTCCCAATCTCTTCACAAAGCTGTAGATCTTTTGTTTGTACTGTATATTTTCATTTTAGTAGAGCTGAGATAATGCACAAGCTCTGTAACCATTCTCATGTCTATCTGTGGCCTTTCCTTAATGGAGTCTGTGCAGCTTGTACAACCTCATACTCAACAGAGGATTTATACATTGCCCAGAACTCCTTGTTCTTTCCTCTCTCAGATAAAAGCCTGGTCTCCTTCCCACCCATTCTCTCTGCAATCTCTTCTGTCATCCAAAGGCACAAGGTATGTTATGGCACTGACCATTACATCAACCTAAATGCAAAAGAAATGCTGTAAGAAATACTAAAAAAATACTTAGACAAAGAATTTATTTCCCAGCAGACCCTTACCGCATGTTCCAGTCAAGAAAAGCCTAATTTACAATCCTGTCATGCTTGTGTATGTGCCAGCATGTTTGTATCCATACTTTCATTCCAGTATGCAAGTCATCCTTAAATTTTCTTGTAGGTGCTGTCACTTCATGCTTTAGCACTGAGGTGGGCCCTGAGAGCCCTGCTTTGGAACATTTGGAATAGGTATTTCCATAACAGAATAGGTGAGTGTAAATGAAAATAGAGTCTCATTACTGTGCACTAGGAAACAAGCCTCAGTATGTTCACACAACTGGCTCACAGTGCCTCAAAAAGGCAGCTGTAAATCTGCATGCAGATACCTATGGAGAGCATATTGAGAACTTCATCTTCCAGTCAGGACTTTGACTCTGCCTCAAGCAGGCAAAAATTAAAAATACTAATCTTTGGTCTTAGTCTCAGCCCGCAGAGCACAAGTCCTACCACCACCAGCTGGAGAGAGGGTCTCAAAAAGACACTTGTTCTCCAGAAATGACACCTACAAGCCAAAGCTTAAACTTGCTGGCCACACATAATGCAGGGAACACCTGCATTCCCTCTGTCTGCATGGCACCTGCACTGCAGATAAACAGACCACGATGATGTATCCCACAAAAAGGCTTTCACAGATTCCCAGTTTAACTTCTTACCTTTCAAATAATGACACGCACCATAGATTAATTTCACAAAAACATTGACATTGAGGATAATATTTCTTTTAGTTCTAGAAATAGGGAGAGGGGAGTAGTGGTGTGATAGCCCCTAGGTGATTAAAATTAGCTTACTGCAGGCATACTGAAGAGGTAGCAACTGTAACAAAAAGACCACTAGACTCTCTTTGTTGGGAAAAGCTAAAAATGTTAGCTATGATGGGACCCTGCTAAAATTCACCTCTAATGTAGAAAAGAACTGTAAGATCTTTAATTCTGCTAGCAAGGAAAAGCAAACAGAGCAGAAAACGGCACGATTAGAAAGCACACGTATCCAAAGGATCTGGAGGAGAAGAAAAGAACACAGAAGGTTTTGGCCAGCTTCCCAGGCCTTACCTTCTGGCTCGTTTTTGATGAGCTCTTCCATCTTCCTTTGCTTCAGGGTGTCCACGACATCGGCCAGGCTCCCCTTGCGCCGCTCCGGGGTTCCCAGGGCTGTGCTGGACAAGGACTCTCCACTCTGGCGCCCACCTTCTTCTGCCTTCAGGGGTGAGGTAGATGAGTTGTGCGGGGCAAATGAAGACATCACTTTATTGCCATCAACTTCCTGAAAGGGGAGGAAAAACAAGATGAAACATTCCTTTCTTTTCTTGAAGAAAAGAGGGGAGGGGGGGGAAATAGACGGAAAGGAAGAAAGAACAATCCTTTGTTCTCTGAGTTCATTGCTATTTGTTCTTCTGTTGAAACCTTTAAAAAAGGCATGCAATGCTTCAAAAACACCCAGAACAAAGCCTATCCATAAAGCATAAACCAAGATTACAGGCTGGAGTGAACAAAGATCAGCTTGCAAGAGAGAAACATAAAATACAGTTTTTCCCTAATTGAGAAGAAGTGTTGTTCTCATAGGTTTCCTAATAACAATGGTATTGATTACCTGTAATTGTTTGTTCTTTTACAGCTCTCTTTCTAAAAAAACCCTTCAATTTTTACAAGGATCATTAATTTCCTGACTTTATAAAGCATTTAATGCCTTGATTGGCTAGTTGTTTTAAGAAATAAAATAGCAACTCAACATTAAATGTCCTTCATCACATGACATATTTTTACTCACAGTTCAAGCAGTTCTCCCATCTATAAAGGATGAAGCAATTGCTCTCTGTTTTCTAATTCTATTCTCTACTATCTTAAACGTTCATTTCTTGTAGAAACACTGTTTTTCACAAAGGTGGTCCTAATGACTTTCCCTGGCAGCACAATGGCAAAACTCTGTGACTTCCTGGAACATGCACACAACCCTCCTCACGTGAGAGTCCACAGAGGTCTACTCATTAATTTTAATGGAAAGCAAAACTGGTTCCAGCATCTTCAAACTTGCCTTCATTAATGTGAGAGCCTTCTCCTCCACATCTCCTCCAACATAAAGCAATGTTCTCTGCACATATTCCTTCTCCTTTTGTGTCTGTTATACCCCACCCTTTTGTACACATCTCCCAAACCCATTTTTTCCTCTGCTAATACATGCCATCTGTATCTAAAAAACTTAGGTCAATGTCTCCAAACAAAGATTGCAGTGCAGTAATGCACTGCATAAAATATAATGCTGAAAACATATATAGTTTTTATTTTGGTGTGATTTTCCAGAGGTTGTTTTTTTTTTCCCACTATCCTCTTACCTTACATTTTTGTACTCCAGCTGTTTAACGAATATTGTTTCTTAAAAAAGCCACTGGATCATCTTGTGATAGGAGTTACAGACTTGATTGAAAAAGCCTTAACAATTTTTAGATTGTTTTCATTTTTTCATTTAATTTCAGAGGACATGAAGGTGATACATATATCTATAAATATGCACACACACTGTTTTTAGTGATCTGTGTTATAATTTCCTATTTTTTGAGTAATTTTGATGTCTCTGCTCTAATAAATCACAGTATTTCAGAAAAAAATATATACTTCTATAAACAGAACATAAGTTGCTGCAAATTATTTCAATAAAATTTGAGTAAAGCTGCATGGAAAACATGCAATAAAGAAAATATATTTGTTTTCACAGGCTATTTTGTTGTGGCAAAAAGATTACCTATGGTTAAGAAAACTTTTAATGCAAACAATTTTGAGCAGCTTGAATGTGTTATACTAGTGAATAAATTCCTTAAGAGAATCGGATTTAACTGAGATTACAATCTGGGCCATCATATGCCCCAAAAACCAAACCCAGTGATGTTAATGAGAGACTTTCTACTGACGTCAATGAGCTTTTGACCAAGCCCTAAAAAATTTTCCAACTCCAATCGACAGAAATGCTCCTTTTTCTTTTTTTGCTTGCAACCCCCTCCATTTTTGTTTTGCACTTGGAAAATTCCTAGTTGCTTCTAAAAACTTCAAAAACTTAGTTGAAGCCTAATGCAATTTTTTTTACATAGAGACTTGAATAAACTGATTTTTAACACCAATCTAAACAAGCAAAACGGTTAACTTCAGCATCATCTCAGATTTTATCTAAAATTCAAAGCCATTATCACCAAGTGGCAATTTTTTTCCTACACACGAGGCTAAAAGAGGAAATATCTTGAAAGCTGCTTTCTTATTCACACTTTGAGACAGATAAGCCAAATATCATCCTTAGTTACAGTTCTTAAATCTACCTATGCCATCAGTCACATATAGGAATCGTTTGTTTGTTCATTTTACCAAGAACTAGTTCCTTGTTTTAATCCAAAGCAGGTCCCAAAGACTTTCTCTCCTGTTTCTGTGTGTCACATATTGGTCACAGACACAAAGTACTTGTAAAAGTTGTCCAAATCTCAGGTATCACTGCTGCTGTTTCCATGGACATTTGGGGTACATGCAAGTGGGGTTTTTTATGTACAAATATATTCTGGGTATAAAATCAGTTTGTTATAAGAGAAGACGCATAAGAACACAAGCATCGAATGATTATGTAAAGTAATATAAGATGGTTTTCAAAATCACAAATTGCTTGGCTTTCAAATGAAACAAGTATTTTTACAACTCTGCCTTGCCTTCTGTGAAAAAGAAATTGTGAGGGGGACAATGCAGTAGTCTGTCAATAAAGCATCAAGAACTCTGAATACTCAATTCCTAGTTCTTTCAAATGCACTGTGAAACCATGGAAAATCTCACTTTTTTTTCCTGCATTTCAGTTTCCTACCTGTAAAACTGGCACAAGTAATCTCTTATATCACAAAGGTCTTGGAATGATAAATTCATTAATAACAGAGATACCCTCCTAGTACAGTGCTGGCTAAAAGCATTTATAATACCACAGTTAGGCATCATAGCTGGATAAGAAAGGAAAGGGAAGTTTTCTACACAGATTTTTTTTTTTTAAGGTAAATTATGTACTAAAGATTACAACCAAGAAACCATCCCCCTCAAAAAGTTTCTTTAGACTACTTGGTTAGGTGTGCATGTATGCAGTGTTTGCATATCACACACATGGCTATTTATACACTTGTAGGATTTAAGACTCAATCAAAACATATATACAGTAGGGGAACAGCTGCAATCACATCTCAGTGGGCTAAATTACAGTACACCAGTGAATTATTCATTCAGAAAGATCTGTAGCAATCACACATCCATTGCGTGATTTGCAATCCAAGAGGAATCCTCTCCTTTCTGTACTGGTGGATGAGAGCATAGCCCAGCTTCTGCTGCTGCTGACACTTCCACATGTATCCTCCAGCACACCAGCTCCAGAATCTGCTTTCCCACAAGCCCAGGATCCTTTTATTCTGCCATTCGCAACAACAACAACGCAAAACGTGCGACACTTATCTTGGCTCTCACTTCGTGTCCCTCTCTTTTAGTTTGTTCTTTCTTATGCCTTTACTTGGAGATGTGAAAAAAGCTCTCAATGGGTCTGGATTTTTACTTCTAGCATATAAAAAGAAATAATACTTCCACCACATAAAACCTGCTCATGTCAATGGCTGCATAAAGCTAAAAAACTACGAGTAAAGAAAAACCTCTGATATTGCATACAGGAGTTGAACTATCCCCCTGAAAACGCTCAGAGAAATCCTTAATGGCAAGAAAGATATGTCAGCAACAGTTTAAAATTAATCCCCTGAGAAGAAGTTCCCTCCCAACAAGTCAGATTTAGCAGGTTCTTTTTTTAAAAGGACAAATCGACATGACTTTCTTCAGTTTAACTGAGAGAAAAGCAACAACACTCTAAAGTGGCATTAAGAAACATCAATATCTACTACCGATATTTAACAATTAAGTCCATCAAGCCACACTCAAGATGCATCTCTCAGCCATTGAAATAGTGAACACTTTTCCTGGAGAAGAGTCTGTCTCAGCTGCGTAGCCATTTCACCTGTTCAAGTTTGATTACATTCCAGCCTCTGGCACTGTTAATCCTGGTAGCAGTTTTATGCAGGCAGCAGCTGCTTGGTGGACGGGGCTCTGTCGTTCATTTGCATCGCGAATTGCTCTGCTAATTTGTGCTGGCCCAACATTTCCTCCAACTCTGAGCTGGGATGGTACTCACCAAACACCTGATGCTGCTGTTTCTTGATTTCCCACTCTGGAAAGGCAGACCAGGACCTGCACAGATCTTGCTGAAGTAAACACTCTAGGCCCTTCCTTTCCCTCAAGCAACAGCAACAAAAAAGGGACTGGCCCACATTCCGTGTCTTCTGCTTCTGTTCCAAGCTAGAATCCACAGGAAAACTTGCTCATTTACAAGAAAGTTGCCTCGATATTGCCAAACAGCTTTCCACCTATGAAGGAAATACCTCTTCCAAGGTTTAATGATAAAACAGGCTTCTGCCCTTTCAGGATGAGGTCAATAATCTTCCTTTGTTAATCTTGGGCAAGCTTTACTTAATCTAGCCCCCTTGTCACCTTTGTGATTGACAGGAAAAGTCATGTCACTGGACAATGGACTTGTCCTCACTGAGCAATATCTTTTTTAAAGATTACACAATGTTACCCTTGCTCTCATAAAAAGTGCAAACATTGTGCTGTTAAAAGAAACTCTTCATTCCAGCTGTATCTTTCAAATTGTCTCCCTCTGTTTCCAGGGTCCAAGGGAGGCCTATTTCAGCTCTACACAGGAACATTTAAAGGCTTAATGAAAAGAAACAGGTTGTACTCGGTGAGATTTCCAAAATATCTCTTAGTGCCCTAAATAGATCTCATCTTCTCCTTCCTCATCTAGAGAGGCACATTATTCCTGCCTGCAATTAAACTCAGACACTCTGCTTCTGTGACATTAAAATTTTGTCCCAAACCAACCAAGAATTGAAGCAGAAGAAAACTGAGAACTAAGTCAGAAACTGTTAATTACCACCATATGGTATGCATGAAGTCTGCATCTGCAGGACAAAAAAAAAAAAAAAAAAAAAAGGTATCATGAGAATCAAGCTGCTGGTTTTGCAGCCAAAAACACCTGGAATAAAATACTTGTGTCTTTAAAACAAGCACAGATATTGTCTGATTTTAAAAAGCCTGTGATCCTGAAAGCAACCGAAAAGGTTATTTTTTTCAAAGCTGGAATTTTGCCCATACTTCACTCTTTTAGAATGTGTAAAGAAGACCAAAGGCAGGGTTTTTTTCTCTGCCTTCTACATTAGACACATAGGCCTATCTATTTTATAGTCTCCATAGTGACCAGAAGCTGGTAACAGTATGACATAACAGATAATCAGAAAAGAGAATACTTCACTCTTCTGAAGACAAATGATTTGCCACCAATTTAGTACTGTTTCCTCTTTTTTAAAATTTATTTTCCCCAATAATATTTTAGGAAATAAGTATCTATGTGTAAGATTCAACAGCACAGCTACTTCAAGTGAATCTGTAGAAATACCCATTGCTCACAGAAGGCCCACCAGCAATTATGAGAAAACTCCATTTGACATTTCCAGTATTTCTGAACATTTAAAAGAAACAAAACAGACACACAATACTCACAAAAAAAAAAATCTTTAATTTTTTCTTAACCTTCCACTTGCAATCTTTGCCTTAATCAATGTAACTAACCTACCTCAGGAGCATAAGTGCCATTGCCTTTCAATGGGAATCATATTTTCAAATCACTGAAGTGATTTGGAAAACTGTCCCCTTCTACATTCTGTGTCACAGGGGCTGCAGAGCAGGTATCACCACAAACCTGCCTGGTTTATGGTGGCTCTCAACCTGGCACCTTCAGGAAGATGAAACACATATTCCCTAAGGCATCCCAGTGGGACATGTGCTTTTCATATGTTAGAACTTCCTTCCATCTATCTTGTATTTAAACAGGTTTTTTTGTCTGTAAGTCTCCTTCATGTAGTAAAGTTGCTCATCAGTGATGGAAAGGAATGATCCCAAGGGGATTTAAAAGGAAACAGTAGAGGATACAGTAAGCAAACAGGAAGGTCATAGAAGGGAAAAACAGGTGGAAGAGAATAAACACGTCATTAGGAAGTAAGAAGTGAGACATAACCCAAAGAGGGATAAAAGTGGTTAAGGGCATCACATAAAGATGTACATCCAAAGCTTATGGGTCTGCAACTAGATCCATGCAAACCAACCGGTATCCTTACACCGATTCTTTCTTTCCCTAGGACTGTGGGTTTAATGGTGACAAGGAAATCAAAGGCACTAGAGAATGAAGAAGGAAGTAAATGGATCAGAAGAATCAGCTGAAGAGGTCATTGTGGCAGAGAACTAAGAGTTTTACCTGAATTAGGTGAACTAAACACAGTGAATAGAGATGCAGTTTTTTGTTGTTTGTTTTTTTTCTTTTTCTTTTTTACCCTGACCATGCTACTACCATCAAGAGAAATACATTCAAGTCAAATATTGATTTGGCTTTACTGACACAACGTATTTGGAACCCCATGATCCACATCTTGGAGGTACTATCAATTATAATCCTGATGTCATGTTCCTCTTCTAATATGTTAAATTTTCACTTTGTAATGGAACTTTATTTATTTTTAGCCCTCATTACTAACTCTTGTCCTTCAGTTTGTATTTATTTGACATCAAGTGCTCTATCTAATTAATGACCTATTCTTGATGAAGCACAAGATACACTGACAGAGGTTTCAGTGGGAAGACTAACTGGTATTTCCAGTGTTTGATATCCATGAACCTGGCTGAAAATGGTTCAAAGCTCAAAAAGACAACCATCTGCCATAGGAACTCTGCTACATCAGACACTTTCCCTTCTCTTACCTTTTTCCTCCATATGTAAACCGAGATATTACCAAATATTTCCTGCAGCTTGAGGCATTTTATGTAATTGATATAAAAAGCCTAGAGATTATTGGCCAAAAGCCTCACAGCGGTTGTGTTTTCGTTTTTATTGATGCAATAAATACTCAGCCCTTATATTACTCTTACATTACTCCGTGGGGCACTACAGCCCAATCACCTGAAACCGGAAATTGGGAATTCTCTCATATATCCAGTGCCACCCCACAATATCTGACAGGAACACTGAAATGTACCTTGTTTTTTTTCCAAGTACCACTATACTCAGACTGCTGCCACAACTGCGTGAGCAGGAGAAAATTTCAAACATTTACAAGGTTTAGAGATGAGTTGCAAAAGCTGTTGGGTCACATTCACACAAAAAGAATAACTTATAATCCGTTTTGCACTGATTTCTAACTTTATCCTCTGAGATTTAGAGAGCATAGGAACAGATTTTTCAAGGATTTAAGTATCTACTGATAGAAGGAGGTCCCTAGTGGGATTTTTGAAAATGCACAATAATATACATATTCATTTAATTCTCACTGACTTCATTACAAGTGTCTGAAAATAAAGAAGTGGAACCAGCACAGTGTGACTGGGTGACTCTCTGTGCCTCTTCTCCAGACCATTATCAGACTATCTCTAGCACAGAGCACAATCTGATAACCCACGATTTAAAACAAATATTTCTCCTACAGCTGTTCTGCATTCCAGCCCATCCCCAAATGTACAGCACAAGTTTAGTATTTCTTACTGCTTATCCCATCATTTCTACTTGATTTATTAAAAATCAAAGAATTACATGTAAACTGTGGATCTGTTAACAGAAAAAATATATGAGAAAATGTGAGTGAAATTCTAGAACTTTTTCATATTGAACGCCAAGTATTTTTTTTAAAATTATTTTCTTCTGTGGTCTATATTTTGGTTTTATTTTTAGCTCACCTCTTTGTCCCATTGCTTGCATTTCTAAGTGTTCCAAATATATAAAAGTAATTTGCAAATCCGTAGATATTAAATGCAGTAAAATTGTAACAACTACTTTGCAACGGGTAAATGTGGTCAGTGACATGATTCCTGACACCCATACTCAGACCAGATCTCTCCTACTGCTTCTTTCTCCAGCCAAACTCATTTTAAGAAAATAAGGCAATATAGGATTACATCTATTTGCTCTCAAAACACTTAACAAACAAAACTGGCATTCTGAGAACTCCTAATATGTTAGCTATAACCTGCAAAAACAAAGAACATGTTGTACTATAAGAGCCTTGTTATCTTTGTGCTAGCAATCTTCATGCTTAAAAATAATAAATAAAGCTCTGCAAAAGCACTTTTAAGACTTTTATGAGCTCTTCCCTGAGGGACTAAAGATCGCCCGTAAGACCTTGCTAAACAAAAAATAAGACTGCTTATCAAAACAGCTTGGTAGAGGCTTCAGCATACGTTAAATCCTTCTAATAGTTTGGAAATCATGCAGTATAAAACGATTATCTTTGTAAAAATACAAGCTTACTAACCAGATACAACAACTCTGGCTTGTGAGTGTAATAAAACCTATGTTGAGTGTCAAAGCCAGTTTGATCACCAGCTTTGTTACTATGAAACAAACCCATTGTCTGTGCTAATTCCTTGAAAGAAGGGGAGAGGACTATCTGAACAGAACTCAGGATAAAAGGAATGCCATAGGCCAGCAGTGGCTCCTGGACTGTTCCCAGCTTTCACACTTCAGTTCACTGCTGTTTTCAGATGGAAAGGGATGTCAGATTACTTCATCTGTTCTCTGGTAGCCTACAAAAACGGGTACCAGGCTGATTATTTCACTTCATTCCCTTGGCTTGGTGGCTGAGAGGAAAGTAAAGAAAAGCCACATTTGAAATAGTTAAAGCTGCCTCCTTTGTGTTGAAGCTCACATGGAGAATATCTTATCTGGAAAGAATCCTCCAAAAACTGGGGAGCAAAAGAAAATTGAGAACCCTGCACACAAAAAGGCCTGTGCTCATTTTCATACTAAGGCAGGGTGATTCTGCAAATACCAAAAGCAGGTTTGTAACAGAAGGGCACACCTGGTGTGCCCACACTTCTGGTGGGGTCCCAGATGTTTTAATTTGACTAGCAGAATGTCTCAGAAAGACACTGAGGCTTCTCATGCCCCCCATGAATATTCTACAGATTTTCACTGCTCTGAAACACTGCCTCACCTTCACTTCTGTTCAAACCACAACTCTTATACAGCTGCTTCTTCCAGTGCACTGGACTGTTCTTCATCCCTGTTAAAGCTTGTACCATCCATGTCTTTTTGGAACAGTTGGCATATACTTTTCATGTATACTGAAATGTTCACTGACCATATTTAGGCTTTACTCTCCCCATCTTCCCTCACAGATCAGCTCCTACAGCCCTTTAAATAAGGTGTTTCTTGCATCTGGAAACCCTCCCAGGTTTGTTTCTTTCTCCAACATGGCCAGAACTGAACACATTACTTCCCATACAATCTTAGCAGAGTTATGAGAAGGACATTACCTTGTTATTGCCTTTTTTGTTGTCTTGCTACAAGACAAGCTCATATCCAATTTGCTTTAACACACCTAAGCATTTTTCAGCATTACTGTTTCCCAAGTGACTTTCCCTCATTGATGATCTAGATTTTTGTTGTATTTTGGATTACTTGCTCCAGCTGTATCAATTTGTAACCTTAATGCATTATTTTTTTTCTTTTTTTTTTTTTTCATTCAAATGAGATGCTTGAAAGACTGCATGAAGGAAGCCCAGCTCAATGCATGCACACTTCTAGAATGAAATCCATGCAACCTGAAATAACCAATCACTTGGGAATCATTTGTTCTTTATACTTTTAAAATTCCCAGCCCACTTGTGTATTAAAAGGAATTTTACACACATCCTACATAAAGGAGGATGATGAAGTTGGTCAGGGCAGTAGAGCACATCCCCTATGAGGACAGGCTGAGAGAGTTGGGGCTGTTTAGGCTGAAGAAGAGGTGGTTTTGTGGAGACCTCAAAGCACCTTCAGTATCTGAAGGAGCTCTTCATCAGGAACTGTGACAGGACAAGGACTAATGGCTTCAAACTGACAGAAGGGAAATTTAGGTTAAATGAGCAGAAGAAATTCTTTACTGTAAGGGTGGTGAGGCCCTGGCACAGGTTGTCCGAAGAGGCTGTGGATGCCCCAGCCCTGGAAGTGTTTGGGCCAAGCTGGATGGGGCTTGGAGTAACCTGGTCTACTGAAAGGTGTCCCTGCCCATGGCAGGGACTTAGAATATGGTCTTTAAAGCCCATTCCAACCCAAGACATGCTAAGATTCTGTGAAAGGAAGGTATTTGGCTAAATCCACTACACTTCTTAAATAATCATGTTCTGCTTTATACATATTGTGTATTTTTCATGAACCTTCTCAATTCACATCTATTTATCTACCTTTAGCTTGCATTTTTTCTTTTGCTTTTCAAAAGATTATAACGAGACTTACAAGCGGATAACCATCAAAATAGTCTTTGCCTCCACAGAGATTTGCATCAAGCTATTTCTTTCTTCTGAAAGCAATCTTCTGGAAGTTTTCATTTTCAAGAAGGGCCAGAAAACATAACTTTATTAAAATGGAATAGCTACTTAAGAAATGGCCTCACTGTCTCCATTGGAGTTTACTACAGCATAAGGACAGGAATTTTAAAGAAGTTATTATTTTGGTTCAGAATGTTAGTCTTACATATTTTTGCAATGATTACCATCCAGCCCAAGGGACTCATAGATCTTTTACCTAAGTTCTCTATTCTGCTACATGCTTTTCACACACTTCCATTACTTTGTCAATTACTAACTCTCTTACATTTCTTAAGAAATGTTACAGAACTTTCCCAAGCAGTAGATGGTTTAATCCTCTTTAACAGTTATTAACAGACTTGTTTTCCCTCCAAAATTTGTTTCACCTATTCTGCTCTTTTATAACTTCATTTTCTTCCTATCTACAACCATTACGCAATTTAAGTGAAACAGAATTTGGAATTCTGGTGTAAACCAAAGCAGTTTTCTCACCTTTGAAGGAAAGATTGCACAGGATATAAAAAGAAAAGCAATATATATATTCTGTGCTTATGAACTGAGAATAAATCCTTTTACAGAAAGAGAGCTCCACAGACTATGTTACAGAGTAGGAATAAAACTGATTTGGATCTTGCATACTTCAAAGGACAGTATTTGATCAAAAATTCCAAATATATCAGGATAATTATTAAAAATTAATATGACAGAAGTCAATCAATGTAACACTGATACATAAACATAATATGGGTTAGAGCTATTCAGAATTTTTTTAATTAATCCCCACAAAATACCTTTGTGGTATTGTATATAGGACAAGTTAGGAAATGGCATGAGCTGACTTGCCAGGTTCCAAAACAGAGAAAAGGCAGAGCACATTCAGTATCCAAGGGTGATCAAGAACCAATTCCCTGTTCACTCTTCTGGGTCTTACTACACCTCTAAAGGAAACATTATGGTCTACTCCAGGGAGCAGCATGGTGTCATTTTACCATTTAATTCCCATTCTAAAGCTCACCCAAGCAGAGCTTAAACAAGATTTAAAATGTACATAGACCTCACCAGTTTAGACTGTGGCTGAGTGATGCAAAATACCCTAATAAATTCTAATTTATGACAAAATTCACAGTTGTTCTCACTCTGCACATGAGTTATTGTCTTTCTTCTGTTTCTGTAAACTGCAGTCAGCAGCATGCATTGCCTACTATGAAGAGACCTTTGTGATAAGACGATATCAAGGGATGTTGTGACATTCCTGATTAAGAATTACACAGTAAGCAAACTGTACAGAAATGCTAATTTCCTTCCCTTTTCTCATCACTTACCTAAATTATTCTGAGTAATACAAATGATCTTTATTAGCTTTAAAGCCGTTCATTCTCATTCTCTTATACCATTTCATTAAAGAAATCAAATTCCTGTAGATGACTAAGTGCACAATGTATTTTCCTTAACAATTAATTTTGTGCACTGATGTACGTCATGTTCACAAACAAACTAAAAAAAACCCCAAGGAACACCAATTCTTCTATAGTCACAGCCAACTACCCACCATGAGCAGAGAATGAATAACTTTTTCTGGAAATAGCCTTTCTTCTCCAAATTCCTCTTTGAATCACTGATTTCTGAGTATTCCCTGTAGTTTTCAGTCATCATGAAGTGATGCTGAAAAACCCACAGAATTGCCCAACCCAAATAAGAAAGGCACAATTTTCTCCACTTTAACTGGAAAGAATGTAAGGCTGCTTTATGGTGAGGAAGCATTGCTTGACTAACAGAGCATGGTTTCACAAAATCTCTTTCTTCTCTTAAATCTAATAAAATTGGGTCTCACAATGTGATCCAACCAGGTATCACTGTGCCTACCAGCACTAAGCTGATGTACAGAAGGTTTCTAACAAAACGTTCTCCGCAATGCACTCATTATACTCAGCAACATCAAACAGGGAAAAATAATTAAAAAGCTCCTATTGAGTATTTAGAGACCTTGAGCACAGACAGGGAGTGAACATAACGGGTATTTGGGTTTGAGTCACACTTTATATATATATATATATATATATATATATATGTATATATATATATATGTTACAGTACACATATTTAAGCATACTCTAAAGAGTTACATAAAAATTCTTGATTTCAGTTTTTTTAATCTTCAGATGTGCATGTATGGGGGGATGGCTTATATGAAAAACAAATTGCCTGGATAGATTCAATTACATGAAGTAAAAGTGAAAATCTCATGCATGTGACATTATAGAGGGGAACTATGCTGAGAGTTTATCTGTATGTGACAAGGAGGTAAAAGTAAAACTGGTCCCTCTGAAAGGTACCCAATCCTCCTTATAGCACCTCTGACAGAACTGGAGGCTGCACTCACACATTTATATAAAATATATATAATTTTCTTCTCAACATACTTTGATTTATTTGATTTGTTATTCACACATTACAGAGCATCTCACAATTTCAGGTTTGGGGAAACTTTCAAAAATGGAGGGTCAAAAGATGTTACAATGACACTATGTCACAACTTCAGATGTAAACTGGGTCCAACCAGTTCAAACAGGTTTGTGCTAGTCAGAACTGGTGTGATGAGGCTGGATCTGGTTTGAACAGTTCAGAACTGGTTTGAACCCGGCCCCATGCTCATCCAGAATGGTGGTATATAAATCACAATCATCCAAATCAGCCAAAACATCCACTTCAGAGGAGAAAGCCTGGGTTTAAGAAGGCCCATGGAATCAAACAGTAGTACCTAAATTATATTGCCAGTGAATGAATGGAGAACTTCTGAGGACTGCCTAAAATACTCAAATCTTTTTGTAAACTGTTTTCCATTAAGATCTTGATTATCAACATGCTTTTCCAGATTTCAGCACATTTGTTTTCTACAGGAGGTGGCCAGAACACTGAACAACTCAGCAAGAGTTTCAGAAGATCCCCATGAGCAAACTGCATTTAACTCCACAAGTTATTTTCAGTGAACAATGGGTTCAACATTTTCAGAAGACTAAAATGTTCTAGAAATTTCTGTTCCTGAATACATTTGATTTCAAGCCCTTGTTGTTTATTAATTTTCATGTCAGCTATTATTCACTTCAATACAAAGTAAAACTTTCTTCCTTGGATGTAACAGAATAATTTAAGAACTCAGATTATGCACAGTGATAAACAAAATACAATCAGAATTAGCTGTTAAAATGCCTCAAATTTTAGTAGCTAATCTTAGATTTTACTTCAGGGCTTAAGTACTACAGAAAAGAAACACAATATCCAGTGAAGACACTAAGGAAAATGAACTGGAAAACAGACAGCAACGAACACCTTTGGAAATTGCTGGTCATTCCTCTGACTGCAAGGCTGAATTAATTTGAGATTGACACAGATTAGTAGAAGTTTAGATGAAAATATCTGTGTTCTTCTTCTGTAACAGGAGAATGCCCAACTACACATGGGGATAAACAGAACAGTGACTTTTAAAATGTCACCTATACTCAATATATTGTTTTCCATGTATTTTTTGAGTCATGTCTATGTGCTTGCTTTAATAACTATTTTTTAAACTTCTCTCAGCACTGAAAATTCAATATAGCTACAAAAGAAGGAACTGGACTCTGCTTTGCAGACATATTATCAACAAAACAGTTAAGTACCATTTGCAAAGTGTTTATTACTAGGGATGATGTGAATCAAAAAAAGACACAGCATATTTTCAAACCCTGGGTTAAGTTATAGCATTATAGCCAATTAATAGAAATATCATATTTTTATGCAACTAAATTTGACCTCAAAGGCCACAGCAAGACAGAAAACATAGGACCCTTTAATGTCATTTTTACTTTATAGTCATTTATTTGACTATAACCACACTTTAAAGCATTAAGGTCAGCTAGTCATGAAGCACGACCTACACTTCTGACTAGCATGCACTACATTTGACTTGAGAGTAAATAAGGGACTGACACTCCATTAACCTTCACAAGTACAATTATTTATCAAAACAGTTCAAAAGACTACCCGACAGAGAACTGATAAATCAGAAAGCAAAAAAGGAAACTGTAACAGTACAAACTGATCTTTTGCTGGTGATGAAGAGCTATTTCCTACTGCAATTCCTGTGGCAAGACCTCCAGTCAGCTTTAACATAGGCATCTATTTTAAAGAACTGCACCTTAATTCATGTTGGCTTTGACAAAATCTGAGAGCTTTCATTTTTTAAAAAAATAAATTATTTCCATCATCTTTCTCAGAAATAATACATGTTAATATCCCGTATTTACAGGAGTCTCCAAAGACTTCCCTCAGAAATGCATGCAGAAAATCCAGAAGAGTTCTGAAGAGGTTGGCTCTACCTACTCTTTTGCACTTTTAGTTACAGTCCAAGGATGACACCTGTTCCCAATATTCCTATTTGGTGAGGTGACCATCATTTTCCCACCACCATGTGAACTTTATTTCTTTTACTACAAGACATGTGGTGGTTGTTAATTCCACAAAATTTCTATAACGTCTTTATGTTGTGACATTCTACCCAAATTCTGCACTGGAGCATGGGGTTGAGTTGCTCATCAGCAACTGTCATCTACCATCAATTGCTTTGACTTTTTGTCTGCAGAAGCATTTTGCCCTTCCAAAGATGAGGAAGTCTGTTCAAAATCCTATACCAGAAAGGGTCAGGAAGAAGAGTGAAAAGGAAACAGCTCTACCACATGAAGATTTTATCATGATCAACTGGAAATTTTGTCCATCATTGCCATCTTGTACTGCTTGCACAGTGGTTTTCCTTTGGCAGTATCACACCCCTCTATTGCACTATACCCTAGACTGACCTCCAGCCTCTCTCAGATGCACAGGTGTCACCCTGATTTTTCAGCCTTCTGATTGTTTTTCATTTCTACTGGAACTTTCTCACACTTGTGACAAAAACAAAGACTTGATATTTTGTAAACAATACATTCCTTCCAGAGGAAAGGACAAATTGATGGACTGCTGGTTTGACCAATGGGGTCTGAGGGTGTCAACCTCATTCTCACAATCGCTGGTCAAAGTCCAAACTCTATTTAAACCCTGAATCCAAAAATAAAGTCCTTCTTTTTCTCACTCTCAAACTAACAGGTGAGCATCCTTCTTTCTGTGCCCTCTTGCAATACACAGGTGGGAGAAATCATCAGGTATTCGCCACTGGAGCTCCAGTTATTACAGCAGAGCTCCAAAAAAAGCAGTGGTGTGCAGCAAGTTAAACATCTTCCTTGTCTTTGCTCTCTGTTTCAGATTACTTCACTACTTTGTAAAAATGCACCAAGTTCATGAACATAAAGATCTCACCCACCTGGCTCATACTGTCTTTCTGGTGGTCACAAGGCAAGAACCCCAAAATGTAAAAAATCAAGAGACAAGGGAGAAAAAAATCATTTTAAGGGGAAGAGACTTTTATCAAGTAGCCCAAAACACAGTAAAAGGAACAGAAAGTGCTGACTGACATCAAGGTCAATTCCTACTAAATGTCATCTAATAAAGCGGAAAGATTGACTTGATAACGCCTTTTTAACAGAGGATTTATTACATTCGTAACATACAGAAAAGCATAATCCTCATTATACTAGTTGCCTTATTTCAGGCTTGTACAAACTGTTTACTCCTTAAAGATAATAAAAGGAAATGGATCATGATTTTAAATCTTTTGCCCTCTTTACCTTACACATATTAAAATAATCATGTTTAGGGGACTGAGTACTTTTTAAACCTGACTCATAAAATTGTTATCCTGAGGTCTACTGTTTATTTTTTCCCATTGACTTCCAGATCTAATGCCTTAAATTTCAAAGACATCCCCTCTGCCAGCTCCTTGTCTTGGAAACTCAACATTTCTTTTTTGCTCCTCCCGCTAAGAAAAGATTCTGTAGTCAGACTTTACTGACAATTCTTTGGATATGCAGGAGGCACTATAATCCATTTTGCTATTTGACAGCTCTGCACTCAGAGCTCAGTAAAGCTAAGCAGCCCCAAAACTTGTCCTCTGCCAGGCACCTAAGCAAAAGAGAGTAGCACACAAAGCCTTCCTTCCACCAGAAAATGCATGAGAGAGGATTTAACTGCAAGTTAATTGAACAAATCTACACAGCACCATTTATAAAATGGTGTCTGAGCCACCCAGAGTCTGTTTTCATTTGGGATTAGAGCTTTTCAGGAGCATCTCAGATGCACCTGCTGCAGATATCACTGTCATTAATGGAAAAGCATCTGTTTTTAAGCAGGAGACATAGCTGTTAAAATGTAAATAATTCTGCTATAAGCAGAAGAGAGAAGCAACAAAACAGTATTACAGTTTTAGAAAAACATGGTAGAAACAAGAGGCCCATACCTTGAAAGGAAAGTTTGAGACAAGGGAATGTGGTATCACTCTTCAAATACAAAAACATTTACTGTAGAAAAGAACATATTTCCTTTTGCTGCAGTGGACAGGACAAGAATCAATGAGAGAAAACTGATGCAGGAAAGACTATGCAGGAGTTATTTTCTAAAGGCAGAGACAGCAATACCCTGGGCCAGACAGACTGGGAGGTTCTAAGTCGCCTGTCTTGAGTAACTTCAAGAAGTCAGACTATTATCTGAAAGAAATTACATTGGTACAGCTGATCCCTGGATTGAAGCTGGGACTGGGTGACCTCTCCCAATCCCTCTCAGCCCTTCAGTTCCATGAAGTGCAAGGCTGACAAATGGTAAGAAATAGATGTGCTCATTCAGTAGGGGCTCTATAGATCTGCAAGGGACTTACTCACTAAGCTGGATCAGGGTTTTTTAGTTGTGTTTTGCTCTGGATTTTTTTTTTTTTTTTTTTTTTTTTCAGATAAATCAATAGGCTTGGGCCATTTTCCAAAGATGTGATTTGGTAAGTTTCAAGCCAAACCTCTCAAGCTTTACTCATGAGATAAGTGCTAAACAATGAGCCAGATTCATCAAAGCTTTATAGACTTACTTAAAAGAAAAAGAAACTGATTCAGCCAACTCATTTCAAGCCAAATCAGGCAGTTGAAAATCTATTCCTGAGATTTGGAAAATCTGTCTTTTTTAAAAATATTTTAAAAATATGTTTTGAGAGTCCCTCTTTTGCAAAAGCCTCAGGCAACTCTGTCAAGAAATTGTTTTTTTGGGATTTTTCAGTCTGATTAGGAGTGGTGCATTCCTCATGTCTAAAGAAGATAACTGAAATACATGTGTTTGTATAGATACACCTAAATATTTTTACATACATACTTAAATATACAAGCAACATAAGGATTCAAGAACATTCTATCAAGAGTTTGGTGATTAAAGCAGTGGGTTTACTTTTCAAAAAGGCTAAAAATGAATTTTGCTTCTTCACTACAAGAAAAAAAATAGTAGTGCTGGACACCAATATACTCTACTAATGCACAAAGGTAAAAACAGTTCCCTTCTCTCAGGTATGTATATGAGCCTTAGTACATAAAACCTACCATACTTCTCAGTAATGATCCTTAGAGCATTTCCTAGAAGAAGGTTCATTCCCATTCTTCAGTGCTTGGTATCTCTACCACAAAGGATAACAACTGAGCTAAACAAGACAGTTTTTGTGTACACCACACAAAAAGTCTTCCTGGGAGCACTGAAGTATTTCAAACAAGGCATCAAGTATTACCAGGAGAGGAGAAGACACAGGACTGGTGTTATCTAACCAGGATGGGTCACAGTGTTGACTGGGAATGGAGGAAAGGACATCCTGCCTACCAGCCAGCATCCCATACATGGCTTCTGAGCTGGAGAAAATCTGGACTGAAAATGCCGTGCTGGTAATGTAGGAATTTCTATGCAGAAACCCAGAAAAGGCTTCTATCTTCTTCCTCCTATATATACTGTTAATTCCCAAGTAAACTCAGTTTTAGAGGCTGAAAGTTGATGTAACTACAGTGATGGGCACAGGCCAAGACCATTAGATGGCTGCCCCTCTAGCCCAGCATCAAGCATTTACTGTAAACATTTCTGTCAAAGCGATGAGAAAATGTTCAAAACCTCGCCATGCTTTCTTTTTCTGTGTCTGTTCTTTGCAAGGAAACTACTTCTTCCGAGAACACGGAAAAAGCATGGGACTTTGAACTGGAAACCCTGAAAGATCAGTGAGCCTACCTGCTAATGAGCAACTTGCTATTGAAATGAGCTCGTTAGCTTTCATTTTTTGCTGGCTGCTGATCGATTCATGAGCCACTTACGTGGCCTCTGTAAGCTGTACATAAATTATCAAACACATTGATTTCTCCAAATAATAAATCAGGAAGTCAGTCCTTTCCGTATCTCAAGTATAAATGCTTAGCTCAATGGCCTTCAAAATTCAACCAAAGAAAACAATGATAACATCCGTGTTCACAGATACATTGCATCTGAAATGGCAAATATTCTGCTGCAAAAATAAGCTGTGCTGGCATCCCAGGGAAGTGAATAAAAAAAACTTGCCTCTGAAAATGTTACATACAAAACGCACAGAATTTTGCATGAATCTTTGTGTAGGTGGCAGCTCAAGAAATTCACAGTAAGGAACAATTGTCTCCAGCAGGGAAAAATCCAAGATAGATCATCTTCAAGTCTTTTTCCATCTCATATAATTAAATTTCTGCAGCCATCTTCATGTGACTGAAGTAGTCAAAATCCTATGGCATTCCAGAGTCAGTGCTGAGGTTTGGATGTGAAAGCATTTTCTCTTGTCAACTGGCAACCCCAACAGCATAGGAAGAGAACCTGTTAAACACTCATTAGTCAGCACAGGAAGAGGTAGGGAAAGCCTCCTTAACCCAAACATGCATCCATAACATCTCCATTTTCAGCACATATGGATACCACCTCCAAGGCCAATCTGGCCAACCTGTCTTCACCTGGCCTCCCAACCTTTTTTTAAGTATATCAAAGATTAATACTTCGGACATGTATGCTTCCAAATTTCCAAGCACTTCATAACACTGATTTGAAATAATTTGCCTAAGGTCATGTGGGCCTTGATCCAAAGCCTATTAAAGACAAAGCAGTCTTTATAGTGACTTCAAAGAGCTTTGGATTGGACCCACGGTGAAGCACTGCATAGTAAATAGAAAAATCAAGAAGAGAAAACCTGGTCTAAAGAAGAAATGGAATCCTCTCCTTAACTGACTCAGTTTACTGAAAAAGACGGGAAGGTGGGATTTAATTTTCCTGTTCTGTATCATACTGCCAGCCCAATGAAATGGTTGTTTCCCTTTTCCCACTCAACTGGATTTCTCGGAGCATCATTCAGTTCTAAAATACAGCCCAGCACAAGAGCTCGACCACACTGCAGAGGTATTTTCATCACCTTGACCCTCAATAACAGCAGCCCCAGAGCAGCTCCCTGGAGCGCCCCTGGAGAGAGCTGTGGCATTCCATGCCAGCCGAGGATGGTGCCAGCAGTGCTGGATGCAGTGCTCGCTCCAAAAGAGCGGCAAGCTTAGGACTAAATGCAATAACAATAAGGAGTTAAAATGTGCAGACCAGAGAACATCGCTTAATCCCAGTTTACTGAAAGGACATGTCATTTTTAGAAAGTTGTCCAAACAACTGTCTTAATATTCTACACCAAAGTGGCTATTAATCAAACAACAAAGGCCCAATTAACACATAGCTGTTGTCACCTTGATGTTAAAAGCCTCTCCCTTCCCCCCTTCTTTCTTTCTTTTTGTCTTTAATGTTACAACCTAACCCAAAAATGCCTCAGGGCCCTACAGAAAAAAAAAAAAAAAAAAAAAAAAAAACACCAAGATAGAGAGAGGGAGACAGCGAGGAAGGGAAGAGGATGCAGAGAAAAAGTGGGGAGGGGAGAAAAAGAGAGAGAGAGAGAGAAAGAGAGTCTTAAACACCATCTCTCCTCTAGGCAGCAATTTCCACAGATGAAGAGGTCACCACTGTTTAACAGTGTGCTGCCACGTTAATTTAGTATGACAAGATAAAGCAGTAATCTCTGCTTGAAGAGGCTGTAAACCGCCTGCTATCCAGGGACATGCTCGAGTCGATTTGCACTGTATATCACTTTATACAATTGCCGTGACAAAGCCCCCTGAGTTCCCTCATGTAAATCTCTCTCTCTTCCTCTCAACTTCCCTGCCAGTCAGGCAGCAGCGGATCTGTGGTAAGCTGTGCAAACTTCATGTTTTACGCATGCCAATGCACCCCAAAGCTCCCCGCCTCCCCCCCCCACCCTCCCCAAGAAAAGATGTTTAGGACTTTGATAATCCATTGATCCCACTTCCATATCGGCTTGTATTTTTCAATCTGTCGTGTTAAGTTGTCAGAGAGGGCGATTAAACCGATGTTTCATGTTCCGAGATTTGCGTTCCTGGGAATGATAGTTTTCAAAGCCTTTCTTGCTAGGTTCTGCTTAAAGATTATCCCTAAGAAAGCTGATGTGAATATTATTACTGGCATAAACCTGGTAATAAAACCATAAAGTGTTTTAGGTAAAGACATTTTAGAGATATTCAGGGTTATAAACATAAGAGTTTAAAGCTGGATAGAATTTGGAGTGCTTAAAAAAAAAAAAAAAAAAAAAAAAAAAAGAAAAAAAAAGAAAAAAAAAAGCGCCCTGTCAGGCTGTGGAGTTTTCTCAGCATGAAGGAAAACAACATATGTAAAAAGGAAAAGGGAACTCGCGTGTCTATGTAAAGTAAATATAATTACAGAACCACAGAAGAGGGCAGAGCAGAACACGACCTGTGCAGTTAGAGAGGAACAAGAAGGAGACAGAGCATGTGTAGCAGTGGTCATGAGAGTGCCTCAAATAAAAGGCAGTGACAGCTATTCCCAGCAAACAGCCAAGGAAGCTGCCTGTGTCTCCAGCAGCCTGCACAGCTGAAAACACTGGCTTCTTGTTGGGGAAATAGGGGGAATTTTTTGCAATATGTTGCAACTCTCAGATGCCATACTGCATCTCTAGAACATGCAAGTTTTAAATTATGTCTCCTCCTATTTCACATTTAATTTGTGTCGTTTTCCTATGGCCTGCAGGCACGATACAAGTCACAGCACACAATATACCAAACATGGTGCCAAAATGTGAAGCTGTGCACATGTACATATACCCATTTTCTGGATTAAACACAGAGGAGGACATAAGTAGAATTAAAACATGCGCAGCAGACAGGTTTCTACAGAGTAAGGCTGGAATTTAACTACAGTTTCTTAACCAATACATTGCTAGGTCTATCTACTGTGTCTGTGCATAGCACCTGGACTTGCAAAAATGACCAAGCAAGGTGAAATCAAATCTTTGACAGGTCACATACATTCTCTGTAATCGATTAAACTGAACAATAAAATCTGATGTTCATTGCACTGATACTAAGACAGACAAATGCATTTGAATTTGAATTTCCAATAACATTTGATAATTCCCTGAATTATAAAGTGGAAACACACCAGAATTAATGCCAATTTTCAATACTAAGAGAATCTTCCCAAAATAGCCTTTTTAAGGTGTTCCGTGTTTCTTTATCCTCCAATACATGTTGCTAACTAACACATTATTTATTATTTGAACTTAACACTACTTAATAGATAGACAACAAAAGGTTTTCTTTTAGGCAATATCCAATTCTTAAAACTCCACTAAACACCATCAGTACTGGTTAAAAAAGAACTCTGATAGAATATTTACTAACAACACCCCCCAACCCCTCCTCCAAAAAAGGATGGAGTAGAACACAGTTACTTCTACAGAAAAATGAGAGAATATTTGCATTATTTCTTTAGCATCACATACTGTGAATAGGATTACTCTCACCTAATTTTAGCCCCAAATCAGACACCTAGTCTAAACTAGTTATCAAAGCTCCCTCTATAGTCAATAGACAAGCACTTTCAGAGGGTAATTAATCTTTCTTGTCCTGGGTGCTTATTTTAAGATTGGAAATGTTGTTCTAGGCGGGTGGTTATCTTTTTACACAAATTCTGAACATGGCCCAAACACACAACTTTTATGTGCCTGAACTTTGATGAACTGAACCCCAATCTCACTGCATGGCATTCAATAATCTCCAGGAGTATGGAAACTCTGAGAGATCATGGACCATCATGGATGAAGGGCAAGCATCATTTCCATTGTACTACCACAGCCATAGATACAGAATTGAATAGCCCATGATAAATCAACAACCTGAAAGCTGGAAATAACATCCAATTTCACCCAGTAAACCAAAAACTTGCCGTCTTTGTTAACACTTACCAAATTACTAGTCCAACAACTCTGTGATATTTTACAGAACCATATAAAGATATAGATCCTAAATATAAAAGTAAGTATTTCAATCAAATTAGTTTATTCACAAGGAAAGCTCAGGAATTCACTGTGGCCCTGTGTCAATATATTACCCAATACTCATGTTGACAGCTACAAAACTGAAGCTATGGTCACTGCCCAAAAGCTAAGTTTACACTGGCCACAAGCAAACAGGAAAAGTACATCATCTGCCACAGATATATTCTTTGCAGGACTGAATCATACTATTTTTGCAGCTCTGCTTGTAGATATATGAAAGTCTGAAAACTGTTTTTCAGTGGAGTTTCTCAAATTGGTTTAAAGAGAGTTTAAACAAGTCTCACAGATGTAACTATTGTGACTGATCAATCTGCTCTCCCCCACACGCAGCTACTGTCTCTGTCAAGACAATATGAATTTAACAATAAAAAGAAAGAGTATACCATGGACTCACATTCTATTATTAGTCAGATGAAGGCCAAAAACTCGAGGGAGTTGAGTGGTTTCAACTCTGAGATGCAGAATGTTTTCTATTCCCAACAGAGCTAAGCACTGTATAGCAAACTTTTACTTATGCACAACAAATTATTAAATGCTCTGGCCAGGCAATTACCACTCAATCAAGGCTTTTTTGGTTGAAGTTATCTAACCACAGATTTAAAAACTATAGGGATCAACAGCTGAGCTTAACACCCTAAGCTCCAGCTGTTACCTATGAAGAAAAATAGGCACTTCTAGGGTGTGAGTTCTCTGACCTACTTACAAGATCTGTTAGGACACAATGAATCATGCTCCACTATTCCCTATTTACTTCCATTAACTATAAAGTTAAAGCTAAATTTACCAGCTCACTTCTGAACATACACTTTTTAAACATATAGTCTGAGGAGACTTCATCCTTGAAACTTCACTCCAAAAGTGACATTAAGATTTACATGGCTTTGCATTATGTGTTAGTGGCCATATTCATTCTATGAGAAGAAAAGCCAAAATGTCATGCTGCACCAAGACTCCAATAATCATCAGAAATTTATCACTGAGATTCCATAAATTTAACATAAAATTGTACAAGAAGCTAACTTGCTCCTAACAGAGCCCTAAATCCTAAAGGCTAAGCTCTGCATTTGTATCTGGTTGTTTTCTGGAAACCTGCACATCCTCGGCAAACACTGCTGCTTTTGAACACAGATGGATCCAAAGCTGAGCAGATCTCCTGATTACAACTACAGCACTTTAAAAGGAAAATGGAAAGTTTAATGGGAAAGAGGAAAGTTTCACTTACAGTCACAAAGCTGAAAGACACACTTTAAATTCAGTCTGAAAATCAGCAGAGAGGAGAGTCTGAAGCACGGATGTTTTGCATTATTTCTGGCTAGCAGTATTAATAAGCAATGCAAGCTTCCACTTCTGACACGACTTAGTGTAGAGATACATATACAATCTACCCCAGTAATTCAGACTTGAGATGTCAGAAGGATTTTACCTTTTGCTATAATATTTATTATTTTCTGTCATCAAACTCCAATCCTACAAAAAGCTATGTGGAGAAGGAGTTATAGTCAGTGACCTCTCCTTCCCTCCCTCTTGCTACCATCAGCATTAGGTTCCAATCAACCAGATTATTTTGCAGGAACAGGGTCATAAGCTAAGCATTCTGGGGCAGGAATGTTTCTTTTCTCTGTCTCTATAAAAATAAATCATACTCTGCATACAATATAAATAAAGATTATAACAGTCTGATATTAGATTTTACTGGCCTATGCTTTAGACAATCTATGTAATTTGCTTGCTGCCTGTACAAACTACAGAAAGTTAATCTTTAGAGCTTTTTTTTTTTTTTTTTCCTTGGGAGGGGGTTCAGTTTTAAAAGCGTAAAAAAGGAGGCTGAAGCAGACTATTTCCATGTATAATTACAGTCTTGTTTACACTGCTCTGGCAACTGCTATCCTGAGTTTAAACTGGGCATAACTCCATTCAGTTACTTTTGTTGGTTTATCTAGTGATGCTAAATTAATGGGATTCACCAAGTCTACTTCTCTCCTTTGCAAAGAGCAAAAAATGCCTTATCTGATCATGCAACTGCAAGTAAACCGGAAAAAGAAACAAAGAACTTCAGGGTGTTAAAGAGAATCTGGAAATGAGGCCGGCCAAACTATTCAGACATGCTTGCTACCCCAGGCATAAAAGACTCTTTTTTACTTAAGGAAGTTTGTTTCCTCCATTTCATTGTCTCTTAAACACTTTAGAACATTGGTTGGTTCAGAAACATTGCAGCACATCAATCTCCTCTTGTAGGGAGCTCTCTGAACACATCTTAGGAGTTGACCCACCAATGGTAGACACCCATCCTTAAGTAAACACATAATGAAATCTGCAGTCTAATTTGCCAAAGGTCCTTCTTCAGCCATGAATTTCTAGAGAAAATTAATAACTCCTTTTATTACAGTAGAGAAGGCGGTGGTATTTCACTGATGTACTTAAGAAGGAAGAAGTTAGCTCCATGAAAGGGAAAAAACATGACTGGATGACACGACACTTTAAATGCCAGCAACTGCCTGGAGCCACATTTTCATTCCCACTACAACCACCATTACTTTAGGTGAATCTGAAAAAGCATTAGCAGCGGGAAGAAAAATTAGAGAAAAGCAAGCTGGCCTTGGCACAGCCTAATCCAGCTGAATTTTGCATGACCTGAAAAATCATACTTAAAGAGACAATGCAAAAACCATGAGCACGTCACTCATCCATTGACAGGACAGAAAACAAAGAAATGCTTCAAATCATAACTGCAGTGGGTATCTTCCTATAGACACAAATATCTGACTGTGAGAGAAGAGACTGTAAAACATGACTCTGAGTACTGAGTGTAGCAGAAGGTTCTGGCACTTCTAAGAGCCAGAGTTTATAACCACAGGGACTCCCTGCAACCCTGAAATTCAAGAAACCATGACCAACACTTCACAATGCCTTTTAGGTTTGGTATAGCTCTGCTAAGTAGAGCTGCATATCAAAAAACAACCATCCTCTACTTTATTGACATTCTGTCCAAGCAAATAGCGCAACACTTATTTTTACTGTGCAATGTCTTCATATGAGCTATTTACTAAAAGGGTTTAGAATGGATTAAATAATAAAAATGACTAAGCTAAATAGGACTACAAGCAGAGGAAGGAAATGGGCAAAGCAGAAAAAGGTTTTCAGAGGACAACTGCAAGCAGACAGAAACTGATAGAGTGAAGGTGGCTCTTATAAGGCTGGAAATGAAGAGAAATTCACACCTGCAGTGAAAAGAAAGAGAGAAAACCACACCAGCTACCTAGAAGTACTGTGGATATGAAAAGTGTGTTCAGCAAGCATAAAGCACATGGGGAAACTGTTCTGGAAGTTCTAAAATGAATTAAAAACTACTGAAGTGAATATGAGTCAAGGTGGTATGCAAAAGTAGGAGTTTGTGCTATGTAGGGGGCAAAACATAATCAACTTGGGATTCCACCATGCTTTGTCTTGAGGCATATGTCAGATAAGAGTATGGAAGTCTGGTATGCTGCTCTCTATTCTGATAACAGTTACACTGATAGCCTAAGGCCAAAAGCTTCTCAACAGTGCAGCAGCTTGGCCAAAGGACATACAGTCATTGAAAGGAAAAATACAAAAAATTAAAAATATAGGGTTTTTTACTTCTGTTTTCAGAGCCATGGAGAATTGTGTGTTTAACTGGCAGCAGAGTTTGTCTCACTACAACACCATAAAAAATCCACTGTCACCAGAGAAAAGGTAGTTTCAAAATAGATTTGAGCAGAGTGCTACAGGGGATGGACTCAGACTGCAGAAAACTACACAAAGTCCACAGCTATTGCCTGACTTCTGATAGGATGGGGAAGATCCCACAGATCCCACCTGTGTTATGTCACACATAGGGAGTGACCCTTAGAAGCAGAAGATATATCAAGAAGTAGGAACATTTAAACACAGTCTCTTTGGATTGTTGCTATGAGCTGGTCTTGCAGTCCCAGTGGGGCTTTGTCTTTATCCTGGTCTTCCCCAGCGCTCCTCAAATTGACAGCACAGATTTGAAACAAAATTTTGAAGTTAACTCTGTTGCACAGAAAGATGACCAAGTTTTTTGCTTACACAGTTTTTTGATAGGGCATTTAATAGTTCTTTTCCTCATAAGAGAGACCATCTGGCTCGAATATTCCTACCAAATGTGGGCTTTACAGTTCTACCTATCTCTTCTTTCTCTGTAGAATTTTTCAGCTGCTCACTTGAATTAAATTTTACTAGTATTTATGCAGTAAGTTTAAATGAAGATATTTTCTAGTATGAAGTCAATGAATTGATGCCTAGGCACATAATCACTTGCAAACAATGGACACATACAGTTCCCAGCACTTCCATAAAACAAAGGTGTTTACTTTTCTGTTGATTATTTTCTGCTTAACTGCATTCAAATGAATCCATTAAAAACATGACTGCTTCACAGTAAGATGATCTTCAGCAAAAACAAACAACTGCTGTTTCCACTTCTCTTCATGGCCTTTAAAAACTACAGTCATCTGCACCCTGTATTCCAAGCAGTTTATATATTATAAGCCTGGTCTTGATTTGTCAACTTACTGGTTTAAATGTAGTTTTAACCCTGCTGCTTGGGGATGGAAAAAAAAAAAAAAAAAAAAAAAAAAAAAAAAAAAAAAAAAGTTTTCTTACTTCATTATATTTTTAATGTGCCCTAACCAACCTTTGGACCTTTCAAAGTCTGACCAAAACACCAATGGGTTGTCTCAAACTTCAGCAGGTGTTTCTGCCCATTGACTTCTGCTGGGAATTATGCGCCCACTCTGGTTTTCCATGGTTACAAAGTAAGCAAAAGTCACTGTGTTAAGAGGGTGCTTCAGTAAACCGAGGGAACTTCCATAATAGCACACTGCTCCTGAATTGCTCTATGGCTTTGATCCCTGATCCACCTGAAGAATGAAGACACCTTTTTTTGTTTCTTTATGTGCCCTAGACAGGACCTGCACACCCAGCAGTGGGCAAGTAATGTAAGCACAGCTCATGGATGGGACAAGGTGGGAGTTCTGGGAGAATAAGGATCATGACAAGGAGGACAGGCAGATTAGCCTAACCCAAATGCAAGATACTCGTCAGGCAGACAGAACAGTTATCAAAGCTGATTCTGGCTCCATCACAGCTGATTCTCAAGGACTGCAGAGAGTTTTCCAGGATCTGGACTAAACAGTGCAGCAGGCAACTTCTACAGCTCTTTGATAGGTCCAGACTGTTTTTCATTTGTTCCCTTTCCTAACAGCCCACAGAGCGATTCCCTGAAATGGTGCAAGTGTAAAGATGGAACTCTGGTAAAAGGCCAAAACTGCATCTGTGGAAACTGCTTCCACATGCAACTTCTGTGCTGACATTTATAATGCAATGTTTGCAACAATGTAATTCCATCATCTTATAAATATCAATTTACCATTAAGAGAGGAAGGAAAGAACATCAGACAAATGCAAACTTACCACAGTTTCTGGTTTATTTTAATTGAACTAGTCTTGTTCAGATAGGCCTATCTCTTACAAAAACAACAGTTTATAGTTTAAACTGTGAAACTGTGTGTGCGTGCGCGTGTGTGTGTTGTAATTATGGTGCCTGCTAACAATTTCATACTGCCACACTGCACATATGGCTTCCAAGCTAGCTTTATCTGAATCTTTGTGAATCTATTCTCCATGCTATTAAACTGAGCACATTCCACATCGTTCAAAAGTAATTACACTTTTGTCTAGAGTGTAGGAGACTGCTCTCCCCAAACAATGAAATTCTCATTATTAGAGCTGGCACAGTAAAGGCACTGGTGTTCACAACACTGTGCATTGTATCATCACAATAACTTATCCTAAGCTTGATGCTCAAAGGTACACTGGAAATTAAAATTTCTCTAAAACCACTGTGAGGTCGTTTTTTTTTTTTATTTTTAATTTAAATATGCATTCTTTAGCTCAGTATAATTAGAGTCCTATTTGACTTTTTAAAAAGCTATATGCATTCAGTTTTCCATTCTCCTAGGAAGGTCTGAATAATAGCGAAGTGCTCCAGCCGCTTGTTGTTCTGATCCACCACCATTCATATGCTGACAACTCCAGACCAACAGGTGAAGCACAGGCCAGGATAGATGTGATAAGAGAATTCAAATGAAGCATTAAACAACCTTTTATTCTGGACAAGTGGAGGAAAAGCATGAAGCAATAGGCTGGTAAGGTCTTTGACCAGTAGTACTGCTATTCTTAGTATTATTCCCAAGTTACACAGGAGCAACTTCATTCACCACAAAAACACAACTTCTTTTAGTGTGAAGCAACAAAGCTAGTGAACAGCGCACCATAATATTTCCTATCATTTTAAAGCACTATTGAAAATGAATTCTAAATCCCACTGAAAGTGCAGGACAAATGTGGGCTACCAGCACAGCCACAGTCATCAGTTTGGAACAACTAGGGAGTGACAAAATTATACCTTACCAGTTTGACCTTTTGGTCAGTAGTGTTTTTTGTTTGTTTGTTTGTTTGTTTGTTTTTTTTTTTTTTTTTTTTTTTTAACCCATCCAGCATTTCATTGATATTCTATAGTCAAAAAGAATGGCCTGATTTAAACACACCATGCCTGTGGTATATTTTAATCAGCACTTTTAGCCTTGACATTCCTCATTTTCAGAATTTAGCACACAGACACCATTGGTGAGATCAGTGGTCTTGAGAGTTGCAAAAGCAGACAAATAGAGCATAAAGGCAGGCAAATAGAAACAAGTAAAATAAACCTTTGTAACTTAGATGAGCTAACAACTATCTGTGCTATCCAAATACTGTAGCTTTAATAGGTTTCTTCAAAAGAGCTATTGACTGATACTGTAATCCTCGAGTGTTTCCTTGCAAAGCTTGTGGCCTGCTATGAATGTCCTAAGGGGACTCTCGGATATATTCTGGGTCAAATACAGTGTCTACTATTTTCTAATATTGTCTAAGCAGTTAAGTTCTGATAAATTACTGTTTCTTATCAGGAGAAGAGTTTTCCTACTTAAAATAAGTATCTAGTTTCTTCTGTAAAGGGAAAGACAGTTGGAGATAGAATTACCCCTGGTTTGGTTGAGGCTGGTAGAGACCTCCAGAGGAGCCCTGGCCCAATTCCCCTGTACAAGCAGGGCCACCGAGAGCCAGTCAGGACCACGTCCAGGGACTTTTGAGTATCTCTAAGGAGGGAGACTCTACAGCCTCCCTGTTCCTATGCTCAGTTACTTCACAAAAAAAAAGCATTTCCTGATGTTCACAGGGGTCCTCCATTTCAGTTTATGTCCACTGCACTAACTTTTCTCTGGCTGCACTTCCAATATCCTCAGAAATACCCTGTTCATTTTGATGGGAAGATGGGCTTTGCAGATTTTTGCCAATTTTGATTAGGTTTGAAGATGTTTTCATAGGAATTTTGTCCTCCTCTCATAAAAATTTACTCAGAATTTTGAGCTGTCTCACTAAGATGGCAGTCCTTAAAACTTGGTAAAGTGCAACAGGGTAAATTTTCAAAACTGTAAGTTGGGAAGTGTGAAGCTCTTGGAGCTTTATCAACAAAACTGCATCAGACTGCACTGTGTGGTGCTGTGTGCACACCTGCATACACCTGGATCTGCTTCCCAGAGATGATAAAACTACAGAACATCAATTCAAATAGTATAAAAATGTCCCCTGCAATATTATAAAGTGAATGTGCTTTGGAAATGATTTTTGTCACTGCTAAGCACATGAATTGAAGTAATCTAAATGTTATTCAGTGATTTCCTTCTCATAACTACATACCACAACAGCAGAGGGAGTGATCATGTCTATTTTATTCATTTAGACTGATCACTTCCTTCCTTCTGGAGACACATAGCCTACATCATTTCTGAGCTACCTGAGTGATGATTTCTACAATACAGTCCTCACTAAAAGAGAGATATTACCAAAATGTTATATTCATACAGACTGGCAATATTCTTAAATATGTATGACGACAAAACTAGTCCCTTACAACCCCCCCAAACAGTGCCTCAGGTAAGCCTGCAGTGTGTCACAGCTACAGAAAAATTATCTCAAACACCCCATGATTCAGTATCTTGTGTTGTAAAAAGACAGAACACACTGTTTTGACATAACATTAAATATAGCCTTCATGGCAGGAAGTTACACTAGATGATCAGCTAAATCTCTTGTTCTTAAAAACTATAAATGAACAAAGAAGTTAGTTAAAATCAGTTAAAGAGCAGTTAAATGTTTCAGCGAGGTGTAGCTGAAATACTCCTGCTGGGCTCCTTAGAAAACAATTTTTTTTATTTCACTAGTGTCTGATTCTACACTGCTGGTGCCATCACAAGTTTATCTATTGACTTAAATGTTGTCAGAAACAATTCCTTATCTTCAAAACACTCTCTTAAAATAGGCCAAAATATAGCAAAGCCCATACATTAGTTACATACCCTAACATCCCACTGGCTGGAACTGTTATATAAATGAATTTCATCTCCATAAAACTTAAGATAAAGGATGAGAAATAAACAAGCTCAAAAAAGATAATGACATTGTTTGCCCATGAGTAATTTCTCCAATGATATTCTTTCTCCATGTAAAGTTGCAATAACACAAACTAAAATTATGCATTCCAAACCACTGTCTGAGCTTCAGCATTAGCCCTAAAAAGGGAGGAAAATGGATCAGGATCAATGAGTTATTCTGTTTAGGAGAGCAGCTTCAGTGAATACCCAGTGACTTGGTCCTATGAGAAATAATAATCCCTAAGGCTTTTTACTTAGGGCTTGTTACATATGCATAATGAGCTGTAAGGGCTTAAATGCCAATGTGGAGCTCTTGCAGGCTTTTATGAGAATACACCATCACCTATTTTGCAATGCCTTTTTAAAAGCCTTCAAATATGCAGGTCCACTTATTATCTCCACTTCTAGTGAAATTATCAGTGCCCTTGTCAAAGTGGGGGACTAACAGAAAAGTTGCAGCCAATTTGTAAACAGGGAAGAGCTGTGCAAGCGTGCTCACAACAGAGCTTTGTCCAAGTGCCTCAGCCCTGGGGTTCCAATGCTTTCCCCTGCACCCTTCAACCTCTCTGAAAATGTATCAGCACAACACATGAAGGGCCCAAACACATAATAGAGACACTACAATACTAGCAAGGAACATGGCCTTGTTTCGCCTTCTTTAAGACACAGCCAGCTCTGGAGTTCCCCAGGGCTGCTGCATGTAATGAATCAAGTGCTCAGCGTCAGTAGCAGAGTGGAAATTCACAAGTGAAAAAAATAGTATGTTGGTTGAATTTCATAAGCACATTAAATTTTACTGTAGGTATCTGTGACGTGAATTAGACATCAGATAGGAGTTTTTAAGTCATCAAAATTCAAAGTTTCTTTTCTTTTTTTTTTTTTTTTTTCACCCTTTATAGACACTTTCATGCTTTACTGTTGCACAAACTTGGCATTAGGGTGATGTTTCAGACACCATGCCAAACGTGACTCTCACTTAGAGTGTTCCAAACCCATTTGCTGTTTGCTGAACACACACTCTTCCAACTCACATCACTGCAGCTAACAAATTTTAGCACCCTAAATGCCATCAGGCAAAGGTGAGGAAAAGTCTGCACTGCAAGTGGTTCAGCATTTATAGTGGAGGATAGAGGCAGCCCAGCCAGGCCAGAGCTAACACATTGCTATGGCATGTTCTGTATGTGTAGCTGTGCATTGTACACCCCATAAAAGTACAGATCCGGATGCCAAACTACTGCAGAGGCAGAACTCAAAGAATGGATGTAAGCACAATAGACCATAAGCAAACCTACCATTGTGTTGTGCTGAGAAGTGGGAGTCCTATGGCCACAGTTCTCTTGCGTCAGCAGAGAAACTGGCTGAAATTCCTCAGAGTGAGGCTTGTTGGGAAAACTCACATGCAAGGGAAGGTGAAAGGCTGGGAGCCCGTCACTCTCCTCTTCTCCCACTTTCTGTCTGCTTGTCACCATGGCTACCTCTCCATCTGCTTCCCCATACGGAGAGGCTGGTCGCTTGGAAGACATCCTGGAAGGAACAAAAGAGGAGAAAATAATGAAACCTCCAAATAAATCCTTAATGCCGTCATTGTGTGGTTAGGGGCCATTGTAACAGAAATGCCTTTTTTGTGCTGGCAGAGAGCAGGAAACCATCCAAATACCACTGCAAAGCATACACAATTGGGAACAATGGCCAAGCAGGTAGCAACAGAACAGTGGCTTGTTTGTTGTGAGAATAATACACTAATATAGCACTCTCTTGTATTCTGGCTTCTTAAACATGAAAATTCACCTAAGACTGCATAATGAAATGAAATTCCTTTAAAAAAATACCCATCTAGTTTTGCATTTGCAAGGGACTCCATGAAGATAGAATTTCTCCCGATACAAGCTATTGTCAACTTAGCTTTTAAGGAATAATCATCTGCATGTCATTATCGACCACAACTGATAAAAAAAAAAAAATAAAGTAAAATAAAATACAATACAGTAAAAGAACTTCCTAGCAAGCCTAAACGTCTATGTTTACAAAATTTCATCCATGTGAGCAACTGAGTGTTACAGTCATGTTGCAAGGATCTTTCCAGGTTTAGAGATCTGGTACAGTTAAGCAATTAAACATTTGGACATTAATAATCTAAGCTTTTTGACAACATAAAGTAAGGGTGTGCTGGCTAAATGAAGATCTGCTATCAAATCTTTCTATCTAAGTATCAAATTCTTCCCATCTATAGCTAGAGCAGAAAAAAAACCCCATGAAAATGTAATTTACATCTAAAACTACATAAAAAAGGATACACAAGGAAGATACATAGAGCACACATTGTAAAAACCACACAGAAATACTGACTTGAAATTCAGGCCTACATTATGAAGTTTTTGATAACTTCTGATAGGACATGTTTATCTGCAACTTTTAGAAACACTTAAAAGAAAAACTTAAATCATGGGCAAATTCAAATATCATTCAAGTCAAGCACTGCTGAAAATCTTACAGAACCATGAATGCTTCCAGCTTGAGGGGTGTACAGTGAAGTCTTAAAATGCAGACAAATTCTGGGATTAATTACAACATTGTTCACGAAAATCAGAGTATGTCCGTGGATGGCATAAAGGGGCACCTGCAAGGAGTGGAATGAGAAGAAATCCTCCAGGCACAGCCAAAAGAAGAAATGAAAAATAGGGAAATGTTTCACAGGAAAAAAAGAGAAGTTATTAATGAAGAAACTGAAGACTATTTGTATGCAAAAGTTAAAAAAAGGGGCTGAAGCAATATTGCTCCTCCTCGAAAAATCTCTTATTTATGATTCTAATTAGCCCATTTTTATTTTCCACTCCACAGTTAAAGGACTGCATTTCAAAAGCTCAGCAGCCTCTTGAACCATGTGTGGGGCTGCTGTGAGGTGGAGCATGTCCATACGATTTGGCATATTGAGCACGGAATGGTTCTTAGCAGCAGTCAACTGGGTCTGAAAACAAACAGTGACTTTAAACAGCCCTTTGTTAAGACTTATTTTGCTTCTAATGATCTCATTTTGAGCCTTGCCTCCTGAGCCAAGTTAGATTATATTAAAAAAAAAAAAAAAAAAAAAAAAAAAAACACAACCAATGACAAAAACTCAGACAAGAAAAAAAAAAATCCCTACCAGAACCTATAGGCAGCTGCACATTGCCTGTTCTGAACAGCACCTATTGCCTGTGCTTACAGAACCACTCTGTATTTTCTATTAATGTCTGACTTAGTCCAACAGACTAACACTTCATACATCCTACCTGAATTCTGTCTTCTAGGCTTTCCCACCTACGTGTCTGCAGCAAAGCATATGTACAAAGACAGAGATCACCAGATAGACTCTTACTGGCAGTTTTCTACTAGCCCACTGAATTCAGCATTTTACAGCTATGTTTGATGTGACAGATCTCAAGCCCTTCTGCAGAAACCATAAAACTCCCTTCTAAAGTTAATGTGAATTATTCATATTTTGCATTGTACTGCACCAAGATCGACATTTGCTATTGAATTTAAGTTTTTTGGTTACTCATTTTAACACTATAATAGAAGCCTGAGTTTTTACAAAATCTCCCTGAAAATCAGCACTAAGCAGTTGTCTCAATTTTGGCAAACAAAGGGAAGGACACAAGATCATTAGTCAATTATTTCCCAGTAATTTTCAATACTTTAGAACATTTATATTTGATAAAATGACTGAAAATATTGTAAGCCATGCACAAAAGTCTGCACTGCAATTCACTCTGACAATAAATTATATAGAGAGAGGATGCCTGGCTTTGTATTGATGATTTGGATTATATATTATATACTCAAACTGTGTCAAGAACTCCTACTGCTGTTAACCTAGAATAACACAGATTCTGTCACATTGCTTCACAAGGAAAGTTTGAATATCACGTTGAAATAAAGCTCTTCTGTTAACTTTATATGTGAATATATAGTTTCAGATCATCATCATCTGCTTGTCACTGTTCCCAACAGGGATGGAATAATTTTCTGCAGGGAATTTATATAAACAGACAAGGAAGATAATAGAAGTGTCCACCTCCATGCACTTGCAATAACAGAGATCAGTTTGGTTGTGATCTAAAATGAAATCCTATAGGCTGGATTGCAGGCTAAACTAAAGTGATAGTAGAAAGGGTAGAGGAAACTTTTACTTTTTTCTCTAAAACATCCAATTTAAAATTACAAGCCACGTGCCCATCACCATCCTAGAAGACTAAAAAATTCCTAAAATGGATAAGGCAGCAAAGTTGAGGCTTTAATCTGCATTAGTCTTCCAAGGACACTCAAAGAAATGGATACACAAACCTGAACAGCTCAGACATCAAATATAATTTGTTTTTAGGCAGCTCTGTCTGTAGCTAACCTGAGTCAGACAAAAATCAGTTTCACAGAAATTTCTTATTCCCTATGAACATCTGGGAAATTTCCACAAGAAAATGGAAGATTAAAATAACTAAATGAATAGATCCATATCCACTTTTGGAAATGTCTTCCAAAAGGATAGTAACTATCAAAGTCTATAGTAGCAAAGAATCAAATCTCTGAGAGGTTTCCAAGTAGAAAACATGAAACAAGAAAAAGTCATCTATAAATGTCTTTCATTATTTCTACAGTTTTAGTAGTCCATTTCCCAAATTTGATACGCCCTCACATCATGCATCCTCTAATTGTCTTCTGTTCATGTATCTTGTTTATCCTACTGATCTAAAACCAGGTCTTAAGAGATTCCATATCTAAGATGCAAGCAGAGTTCCCACCACAGACAATAAGGAAAGGGACACAGCCAAATTCGGAGTAACAACGTTATCTGAAACTGAGCTTTTTTAAACAGATCTAGACCTAATGAAGTACTGGAATTATCCCATCTTAACAAAGGACTGCAAACATCCTGGATCTGCCCTCAGTGATAACAACATTTACAGCTCACAGGACTTCAAGATCTTTTCCTCAAATTTAAACTCAGTACAGTTTTCAATTACATCACTCTGAAACAAGATTTACAGTGGAAAAGAAAACATCGATTTATGGATAGGATTAAAAAAAACCCAACAAAACCCTAAGATGTAACTCAAAAAAGTAGCAATACAGCACACAGATTCCGAACATAAAAGGGTGTCACTGCAAATGGATTCTGTTGCAACTTAACTGTTTCAAGAAGAATTCCATTTTGAATTGTCATTAATTGTTTCTACTGAATAAAAATAGGTAGGTGGTAATTTTTTAGAGAACCTCAATCCGCAAAGTTCTGATGCACTGGGACACAGGTGGTACTCAAGGCATTTCATAGACACACTGGAATTACAAAATGTATCTCTGTATTTATTAGTGGTTCAGATGGAACTGAAGATTTAGTTCTGATGATGAATTCAAATTTGATACTGTTCCCTGTAAAAGAGACCTGTTTTCAGAAAGGTTTCTTAACATGCAGAAACTGCATTTAAAAACCCCAAACATGCTTTTTGTTAAATTTTCATTCAATAAATGCTTTTCCTGGTAGCAAGAATGTTTCTTCACAGAAGTAAAAACCTCATTGTTCTAACTCACTCTTATCCAACAAATATTTTATGTGATTCATATTACAACAGTTTCTCCAAATACTTCTTTACTGCCCTTCAATTTGTAACAAACTCGTACTAGGCTTAAATTGATATCCTGTGTCTATTGATCTCAGAGTTTTTGCATTGACTTCAGCATGGTTGGATTTTCCCACTGGAGCAAGTAAGAGCTACACTACATCCACATTAATTGTTTCCTACACATATTGGTTCCATCCAAATAATTTCAGGCTGCTAAATAGGACTATTCTTCTTGTTTGTTTTCTCCCTTGAATTCAGTGTCTCACAAAAGTGATCTTTCCGTGATCTTTCCACAGCAATATTTTTTTTATTATTACTGTTTTTAACAGAACCTCACTTAAGTGTCCCTCACTACATCTCCATTTGTTCATTGGTTTCAGTTCATTTCATCAATGATTGTACTCCCAAAATAAATCTTAAGTGGTATTCAGTACTCAAGGAGATAGTGCCCTCTAGCACACAACCTGCATCCTTTCCTATTTGATTGTTCGTGCCATAAAATTTAATAAATTTTGTGTCATAAAACTCTAATCTTGTTACATTAAGCAAAATACCTCAGAAACATTTCAGATACCTACAAAAGCTTTTGGAGAAGGGGCTTATCCATGTCTTCAAAAGTGACAAACACAGATGTGTCAGGAGAAAAAGATATGAGGCCATAAATCTTAACTTGTTGGGAGTTAATTAAGGGATTCATCAATCATTACACAGCTCACCCCATACACAGGCAAAATCCCGTCAACCGCCACAATCCACAGCAATCCACAGGTTAAAAACTCCCAAAGTCCCTCTGTTCTGACTATTTATAAATGACTTTGTATAATCTAGCATTAAGACCTGTAATTATAAAACAGCATTAAAACAGGCCTGCAAAGTTATGGATAATTATAGCTGGTACACTTTTTGAAGAAATAAAAAAGCTTCTCCATTCAAACACAGGCTTTGCCTCTTTGACAGCTCCAAGTCCACAGGATGTAGAAAGATGATTTAAATTGTATGTCAAAATTCTGACTGTGCAAGACTTTTCTTTTTTCCCCCTTATCAAGAGAGGCATTGTTGTTTTCTCACCATAACCAGGCGTGACAGCGCCTGACTGGAGTCGCACAGCCAGTTTCTGAACCGGCATGAAAACATTCACCTCTTGAGTTTCTCTGGCAGCTACAAACCAAGTCTTTCTCATGGACAGGGTTTAAATCGCTCAGCCCTGGATGTCAGAGATGGGAACAGAGTACCAGGACAAGAGGATCACACCAGCCGCAGTGTGGAGAGTCAGCCCAGTATCAACAGCACCAGGAATTTGCTCCTGAACACGGCCCGAGTCCAAACCAAATACTCAATGCTGAACCAGTCCAAAAACTTCAATGGGATTCAATCTTGACTCTCTGCAGGGATATTTACCTCTAATTACAGCACTTGTTGGAAAGCTGCAGACTGCTTTTCCGCAGGAAATAATTATGATTACAGACAGCAGCACTACTACATATATCTGATGTATAAGCACACACACACACACACACACGTATAGATGCATAAACACAAGCTTCTACAGAATGTCAGCAATGCATCTGCCTCATTCCTGATCACATTTAATGCTAATAAAACTTATTATTTTAATAATAAGTTCTCCTTCCCAGGCTTACTGAAACTATAATCTCTTCTTACACACAGCCCTGGCAAGAGGTGCCAGTTAACACTAACAAGGGTTTCCATTCTGTTTTGGCCCCGAAGTAATTAATTATTTATGTACAGTGAATAACTAGTACCTTTAAAAAAACCAACTCTATTCATTTTGACAAGATTACTTTTGTAATAAGGTATTACTCAACATGAGTAAGGGTGGCAGACTCCCACACACTGTCCCACTGGGAAATGCAAGCCTGACTTGTTTCTACACATACCACTAAAAACAGACTTCATTTGGCAATATCTTTGAGTCATTTACAGCCTGGTTTGGAATTCTTCACTGAAGTAATTCTACAATTAAAAAAAAAAAAAAAAGAAAAAAAAGGGGGAAAAGGAGCAAAACTCCATGATCTGCTAATCAGTAAAAACTGTACATGAAATACGCTCTCATCTGTCACTCAAACTGAGGAGGAATAATCTGTTAATTATTACTTTCTAAGATCATATCAATCAGATATCTTCTAAAATACACCTATGCTATGAACGAAGTGTGTTATTCAAAAGCGGTTTTGGTGAACAAGTCAACTTTGTTAACACAAACCAAGATCACTAGAGCACAACCTGCATAATATTTCTGTGCAGTTGTCTATTATTAGAGCTGCCACAAGTAATCCTATGGTTAGGGGCACCCAATAATTTCCATTTCACCCGGCCCACCTTCTCCCTTTGGCTTTCCAGATTTCCTCTCTGTATGGGGTAACTTTAACAATCTTTGATAGTCCTCCAGTTTAGAGGACTCTGAAGGTAAAATGGGAAGGGAATATGTTAGGCCCATTCATTTTAAAGTATAGTGTAATTTCAGCAGCCCAGCACACAAACCTGATATTCCAGATAGTACAGAAACTGATTTTTGAGAAAAGCTGCTGCTCCAAGTTCCAGTGGTAAATGGTTTCAATTTGACAAGATTAGAAACCCTCAAATAATGAAGTTGTTTTAAGTGTCCTTCAAGAAATGTTAACAAAACCCTTTTTTTATTAGAAAAATGAAACAAAACCCAAAAACCAAGTCACTTTCTAAAAATTCTACATCATCAACTGAAATTTTATCATCTCTATTCTCTTGCACTTGCAAGGAATTTATGCATAAAAAACCCAATGTAAAATCAAATGTAGTAAAAATCCATCGTTATAAAAGTTCCTGTTGAACATTCCCAACATGTGCTACATAAAGTTTTTCAGGGACTTTTTGAAGCAGGTAACTGGCAAAAACTGTGCATGACCAAGTTTTTTTAGTGAAATACTGTAGCCTGAAACAAACCAGCCTTCAACCAGAACATATTTGGAAGGTAATGAACATACCCCTATCTACTATATTCTATTACTGTAACAAATATTACCTAATTCTTTCATAGATCTCACACAGACTTTGGATATTCCTGGTGTATGTTAAGCAGGAACATTTAGCAATTCACCCAGAGACACACATTCAAAATCAGCTTCAGCATGAGTTGTCATGTGTTCTCAGGATTTTTGTTTGGTACCTACCAACTTCATCAGCCTTTTGTTTTTCACGCATCTGTGTATCAACCAAAAGAGCAAAAAATCTAGTAAGACATTTATAAACCAGAAACTACAGGATGACACTTCAGTTTCTGAAAAGCAATGTTTCCAAGAGATCAAACTTCAAAACCTGTGAGTTTTGAGAAGTTCTTAAAATCAGAAGAGGCACGTTATGATAGCACAGTTATGGCACCGGCAACGCACAACTGCGGTGGTGCAGTGTCAGAGGCGATAAGCATCTATCAGCACAAACTCTGAAACAGCAGGATGCAGTCATTGTTGATGTTTCAAGTAAACTGAGCCTGATCACTGGCTTCTTTCATGCAAAAGACTCTGCTTGGATGATTTTGAATTAAATCCACAAGCTCATTTATTTTCCAGTGCATCCTCAAATTAACTCTGGCTTCCTTTCCTTCCAGCCCCCAACCTTTCAGAAAAGTACCTCCCCTGACTCTTCAACTCCTCATACATCTTGCTTTTTTATTAGCTATTTATTACACTTTTTACTATTATTTAAAATTTGTCATCACAAAAATAGCAGAGTTTTGCTTTTACTTTCATGTAAGGTTTTAGGAAGTGCTCGCTGCTAAAAGCACTGTCTCCACCACTGTGACATTTGGTAATCATCACTCTTCTGCTTGATGAACTACTGAGAGGATCTAGTCAAATAATTAGAGATTCCAAGCCTTGAGATTTCACTGTACAAACTAATACTTGAAAATGACAGCAAAGTGGTCGGTCCTTCTCCAGACACTGAGTGGGAGAACTGTGCTGCACAAGGAATCCACACATCACACACAGACGTGCATACTTAATTCCCACTGAGTGAAATGAAGGCAAAGAGTTGAAACAACTTTAAAATTATGACAATTATGCCTGACTTACTACAAAGAAATCTGAGGAAGCATGGGCTGATTTTTGAAGTTAGTAAATACTAAAACTTTTGCAGTTTTATTCTTGGTCATTCACAGTATTTGTCTAATCAAGCTGATAAAAATTTTTCTTCAAGCACTGTTAAATGATTAATTACTTTCAGTAGAATCAACATTAATAATAAGAATTCTGTCCCAAAAGATGCCCAGATTTCAGTATGAGGAGCCATTATTTTGACTGAGATCTTGGTAGAATATGACACAGCTTTTCCCACTCTTCTGTCATGCCACTGTCTGATGTGAGTACCAAACAAACAGCCATTGAGCTTCAAACCCCCCTCTCTTTTCCCCTTTCTTTAAATTTAAAACTCAACAAATGGTATTTTAAGTATTTTATAAGCAACGTTTCCTCTTCAGAGTTTGTGTGCAATCACAAACAAACCAGAAACATGGAAATTTTTAAAAGTTTCTCTTTTTTTCCACTTTACTCTCAGTTTCCTTACTGTCATATTCAGAATATTAACTTCATATTGCATGCGTGTTTCCTTCCTGTAAATGCACATATAATTGCACTCATGAAATAATTTTCAAAGGGCTCACTGGTATTTACACATCTGAATTTGCAGTTTCATTCTACCTTATTATATAACTTCTGCTCCAACCATCACTTGCATCCACAATCGCACCATGTCTATCACTTTGGAAAAAAAAAAAAAAAATACAAAAACCCACCAGCACACAGGTGTCCTGTGTGTTTCCTGACTAAACTGATCATGTCAGTAAAGTAGATAACCACTGATTGCATGAACTTGCACCATTGAAATATTGAAATATATCGCTCTAAATGTTTAAAGTTTAGTGGGAGCAGAACTGAGGTATAAGAGAAATCACATGTACCTTTAAGAACTACAGGCACAGTGAAATCAGTTTTGCATCTGTGTGTGTGGTGGAGGGGGGGGTATGGAAAAAAATATACTTAAGCAGAGCAGTGTCTCTAATGGATGTAAACATTTTCTTTCCAACAGGTTCATTCCAGCTGCCCAGAATTTTTATTATTCTTTTTTGTTCACATCCATGTGCATGCTCCTCCCTTTTTGGAGCGTTTGTACATGACAGGTGTGTTCTTGGCCCAGGAACAAATAATCCTGGAGACCCCAAGAAAGAAAAATCAAACCGAACTTGAAGATAAAATCACAGGGAATACATTATTGCCTTTCCATTATGCTAAAAAAAAAACCACAAAAAAAATTTTGAACATTTACAACGTATAAGCAATTTGAGGTAGGATTTTCAAAGCTGAAAAGAGATTGTTCCAAAGCCCAGATGTTGCCTTTCAGAAACCAGTGAAAATTGCTGCCTCAGAAAATTACTCTGAAATACCAATAGACTAAAACAAAAATTGTTTAAATAAAATAATTTTACTCAGACATTCTGATAATCCAAGAGAGAAAATGGACTTTTTTCAAGTGTTCAGGCAGTTTTGCATTAGTATCTCCTACTTCAGATGATCCACAGTCATGCCATCTCTGGCCCAACAAATGAGGGACAGAACAGGAAAAATTTATGGCATGATGTGAGGACTCCTGCCTCACTAACTGTGCTCATTCTACTGTGAAGTCTGCTCCAGTTATCTGTTGTACTCTTTTCCCAGTTTTTATTTAGAGAAAATGTAAGAATTAAAAAAATCTACATTAAAAAATGGATGGTGCAATCACACATCTGTGCACACACAGTAGTGCTGTCCAAGCTCCATTCACATCTGTAATTTTCTGATTTCTGAGCATCCATGTTCCATTTCCAGCAATACTGGACACTTTTCAGAACTTGCCCGCACATGCTAATACTCTTCCTCATGTAAATGGATTGACTTCAGCTGCCTGAAAGCTGATTTTTTTTTTTTGCTTTGTTTGATTCTAAGATACACCCGTGAAATTGCAAGAGAAAAGAACAATCATAACTAGCTGATAATTACCCAGCTTAACAAACTAACTCTAGACACTGCTGGAGCTGCTAGGTAAGAAAAACACAGCTCTTAGTCATGTAACACAGGTTCATCCTTGCACAAACAAATTCATATCGGCACGCAAGGTAAAAACAAACCAACAAATAGGAAAATGGGAGACCATTCTGAACAGACAACTTTAAGAATCATAAGGCAAATATTCCTTTAGAAAGGCTGCAGTGGCAGGCACAGCGGCACCATTGCAAAAAGAAAGTCTATTTTAAAAAAGCTTTGGAAGCTGTGGAGTGGGCTAGAGAGAAGAAAAACCCTGAAAGGAATATCCTTCCCTCCAAGGAAACTGGGAGGATGCCATTCACCCTTCCATAGGTGCTCTGTCTACCTCCTGTGCCCACGGAGCTCCACAAAGCCCCAGCTGTACAAACCAACCCTGTCAAAGGACACAGTTCAGGGCTGGATAAAACAGGGAGGGGTGGCTAACATGTTGACCACTGACTGAGCTTGCAAGGATAAAGAAGCCTTGATGGAGAGAAGTAATCATCCATTGTGTTTGTTTATTTTACCTCCTCCACCACATACTGGAACCTTTTTTGTTTTTTCCATTACCAAAACCATCCCCCACTGAGAGGCCTTTGTGATCCAAAAGGGGCAGAGCCCCTCTTTCTTAACACTGGCAAATTTATGTAGGAAGATTCATTCAAACACATCTTCAAATAAACATTTGACTCTTCCCCTACATGACACTCTTCACACACTGCCTTCAAACAGACTTAAAAATCACTATTAAAATGCTCTTGCCCACAACTGCGTTTACTGAGATGTATTAAAACAATTTAGCAGTTTAAGGAACATATTGCCATGGAAGTCCATCTTCAGATGACAGCAACAGTCTTCTGAAAAAAATAAATATACATTACAGTAAAGTAAACCTGGCTGTTATTGCCACAACAAGTGGTATAATAGCTTTCTTGAAAAGACTACTTCTATGAAAAACCCTCTCCCTGCTGGGGATACACTTAATTGTATTATAAGTGAATCTGAATCTAGATGTTCAGATCTAAAACGTATGTCATGAGTCTCATGAGGAAAATGACCACTGCATGGGAAATGAGGCATTCCCAAGGCACCTCAAGAGAAGGAGGACTTTTGGATTCCTTCAGGCAGAAGAGGTGTAGATGCTGAGCATCTCAGAAAATTAACTTATTTCTTAAACAAAAATGAACAACAAACTTCCTAATTTCCCACTTCTTTCTTTTTTTTTTCTTCTACACTCCCCACACATACGCCACTTTTTGTTTTTCCTACATCAGCTACATGGATTTGGCAGTGAGAACAATTCAGGCATGTAAAAATGCAGTCCATGGGCTACAGAAAATCTTTTGATGTATCTGAGGACAACACTAGAAAGCAAAAACTTCTTTGTTGGAAGATGCCTAATCACTCCGTGGTGTACCTGCTGCAGCCAAAGCAATTGATCAGGAACAATTACAGCCACAATAAACTAGAGCAGGGAGAAAAATTATGGATTCATCAGCACCATATATTAACAAACACCCCTGGTATCACAGACTAACGCTAAGTTTTCAAGGTTTACAGCCACAACTGGATACAAAACACAATAGAAAGGTTCACTGCCCTGTTTTTAATTTGAAAAAGGTAGCAAACAGCTTTCGATTTGGGTAAGTGGTCACCTGGCAAGTTCTAGAGCTGTTGAATGAAACCTAGGAGAAAGGATTGACTGCAATACATCAGAGAAATTTATTTCTGAAGTATAGCAATGGCCTTTGGCACTGATGATTGCCAAAGAAGCACAAACACTGAAACTATGACCAGATTGATTACTCTTGAATGCCTTCTCTGCCTCAGGATGGACTATGAAACCAGGATCAACATCAAGAATTCAGAGGACAGAAACATCCTGTGTGATCCCATATAATTTATTGAACCTTTCTGGCTCCCAGTTTTTCTATTTTTACATAAGAGATAAGAATGTTTAACTGCCTTTATAAAATGCCCTGAAAGCTCAGCTTTTCCTTTTTTAAAAGGAAACATTCTACTGGTGATCGCTGTTTGCATTACTCACTTGAATCATTAATTTACCCAGCAGGTTTGTGTGCACTGACAATTCAGTGATGACAAAAATTGAGTTCTCTCATCAGCTACTGCATTTTGAAACTGCAGAACTAAGTTTCACAGAATCACAGAATATTCTGAGTGGGAAGGGACCCTCAAGGTTCATTGAGTGCAACTCTTAAGAAAGTTCCTCCATGGAGTCCTGCCAATAGATTATAATAATGTTTTGGCTTTTTTCAATCTAATCATTATATTTACATTAAAAACTATTCAATCCTCTTTTCTGGGCAGTGATAATTTAAACAAAACAACCCAGCAACAACAACAAAAACATCTCCCCCCTCAAAAAAACCCAACCAAACAACAAACAAACAAAAAGATAAAACAAACAAAAAAAACCCAAAAACAAAACCAAAACAAAACCTCGCAAAACAAAACCCCCCTAAATAAAAATCGCTAAACCCAGCATTTAGCAGGAGAACGTCGCTGCATCCTTTTCACTGCTGTCCAGTTCCACTGGCTGGCATTTTTAGCAGTCTGTAAACTCCTCCTTTGTAAAAGAGCCCATCAGATGTGCAAAGGTTTTTACCTTTCTCCTCTATTCTCTCTCATCCTCCATGCCCACACTTGCTTTACAGGGGATGATCAGAAAGTGCAGCTGTTACCAAGTCTTTACAGCCCTAGCTGCTGACTTTACTCTACCTCCTTCCCACCTGACATATGAATATAAAGCTCAAGCCAGATTTTAAAAGATATTAAAATGCCAAAAACATGGTCAGCCTTGCCGTTAAGAGAATTTCAAATGTGCTTCAAACATTAAGATACCTACAGACCTCTGAGAATCTGACTGGGATCCCACTGATGTCCCCAAGCCCACCTATGCTCCATTTGTATCTTCACAGTTCTATAAACCTCATCTTACTCCTCTTCTTTCTTGTACACAATTTATTAGCAAACATTCTATACTTGCACTACCCTTTTCATCATCCTTAAAAGCACTTACAAATACTAATTACTCTTCACATATCCCTTCTCCTGTGAAGTAAATAAGGATTAATATCCCCTCTGAAGTAAATACAGATTACTAACTCCTTTTTCCAGCCTGAGGATATACAGAAGGGGGATCTTAAGTGGTCTGCACACCACAAAGTAAGGAAGAACTATTGAAGCACAGACTAAGATATAGAAGTTCTCCATCCTGTGCTTCAGACTGTGACAATCTAAATCTCATCCATCTATTTGCAAATGATACTCTTAGCCCAATTGTTCCTCTCTGCTGGCCGATGATCAAATATTTAATGCATGCCATAAAATGAAAATATGAACTCCACAGCAGTGCCTCTTATTTGTCATGCCCCATTACTTAGACAGGGTGGTAACGTGCTCATGTGACAGTTTTCAATTTTATTATAGTCTCTATTTGCTCACTCACTTAAGATGTTTAAAGAAGAGTTGTATGGATTATCAGGCAGTCAGAAAAGTTCAGTTCAGAGCTCTTCAAACATATTCATTTTCATCTTATTAGCACAAGTAAAGTAAAAGCCTTAGGCAGGTAATTTACCATCCAGTTTATCCAAAGGGACTTCTAAAGGAAAAGTCAACCTTTGTAAATTGTTGGTGATAATCTCCAAATTGATCATTAATTATCAGCTGCTGCTAAGCGTTTCTTCCATCAGCGGCACTGTGAAAATAATGCATTTCTCAGAAAATCTACCATTGTTGTCACTGCCACCTGTGTAATCAGCCCTCATTAAACCCAGCAAAGTTCCAGGGAAGGTGGCTGCCTTGCTAAGTGAATTCTGTCCAGTCACTGCATTTTCCAGGCAGCTTAAAAATTAGTTATCCACCAAAAGGAAGGCATTTGTTATATTTATTATAATGTTATATTTTACATTCTATACCTTCCCATGTATAGTAGCAGCTACAATGAATTTAAACCCATTCAACTGTGCTTAAATAAAAAGCACATTGTTTTGTACTGCCAAACTCAAGCTGACATACACAAACTTCATCTTTCCCTTTGCAGTTTTATGATTTTCTTCTACTGCAAGTCAATGCTTACAATCTAACATTAAAAATTTGAAAACATCATTCCAGACGCTGTTTGCAAAAATAAACTCTGGAAGAGACCAAGTGTTCACCACCTCAGATCCTCATCACACAGAATCAAGCAGGACCTTTCTGTACAGGAGTTTGAGCGTCAAAATCCAATTCAGCCTTGATGCAAATATTCTGAAAACTGTTCTCCAGAATTTCTGAGTATATACACTAAACAGAATCTTCAGAATTTTAGGAAATACCGTGACCAATGTACAACATCTGACTTTGTCAGAGTTCCTGCTTTAATCCCATTTAATGGATAGTCACAGCTAACTTTCCTGCAGCAGCCATGGGTGTCACACACCTCTCACCTTAATGTGACCAAACACCTGACAAACCATACTTTAAAAAACAACCAGGTCCCAAACAGAACTGCAATAAACTACAAGTCTGACAACCATTTAATCATGTATTGTCATATGCTAGATTAAAGGAAGAATTAATAAAAAATAATTAATACTAGAGGGAAGATATAGGCAGGTAATGACATTTTCCAGAAATACAGTATCTGTAAATAGTATCCAGAAAAGGCTGCATGGTTACAAAGCACATAGGTTTACTTTAGCTTGAAAGTGGTCTACAAGTAAAAAAACCCTAAAACAGGAGAAATGCCACCACCATGGGCTGTAGGTATAACACAGCAGCAGCTGAAGCCTTTTACACTTGAGAATGGCAGTTCCAGCAGCACTGCAATATATTTCTCTGGTTCTGTACAAATTGAAATGCAGGCTAATTCTATAGCTGTGCAACCACATCATCTTGAAAACACACACACACAGAGTAAAAGAGTTTTGTTCACATTTAAAAGGACTGACTGCTCACTGGGTTCATGACCTCTGTCCATTGGCAACAATTCCACACGGAGTCCTGGTCATTCCAAAGGCAATGGGATTACAGTCATAAAGATGGAAAGACACAACAGTACCACAGCTGAAAGATGAACCAGCCCTTAAAGATAGTTTTGCTCAGATGCTCTCAAATCCAAATAATTTAGGTTTACAGTTACAGCACAGGAGCTTTTAAATAATATATATGAAATTTCTAGTTCAAAGGGCAGGAAGCCTGAAACGGAACAGAACCTTACAGAGAGACAAGACACAAATCTGGTAAAAAAAGAAGGGAATAGACTTGTATTTTTATCAGTCAGATGGTGCCAGTGAATGGGCTGCTGCTCTTGCAGGAGCTTGAGCTAAATACTTTACTTTTGAGCAAGGAAAACAAAGGAATTCATCCAAACTATTAAGGTGTGCTTCTGTTTTGGACAGGGGTAATGAAAAAGGGAACCACCTCACTAAAGAGTCCTGAGCATCCAGTTCTGAGCACTGGACACACTGAGAGTCAGAGAACTGCCTGTCATATCCTGGGTTAAACTTCTAGCACTGAAGAAAACAAAACAAAATAAAAATCCAAACTCAAGTGCAAGTAAAAGATGGTTTAGGGAGAGAAAATAAATCCTGTGATGTGATTTATAGATAATTCTTTTCAGGAGAGCTACACTGAGACTCTCAATGTATGCTTAATATGGGAAACAAGATTTGTCATCAGTAAACAATTTAATAATCCAGTTACATGAGCAGTAACAATTCCTGGGCTGGTAATGAACAATATGATATCAAAGTTGTCATCTCTTAAACAGAATCTTGTTGATTTTCTGTACTTGAGTAGTCCTGATTAATTCAATTGTGCCCTCAGTGTGTTTAGTGCCTGTCTAGATACAGGAGAAGAGAGTCTTGCAAAGGTCTCTCTGAGGATTGAGGGAGCTTTGAAATTCTAACTTGGGCCACGTTATATGAAATAGAATCCAGCTTACTTGCCAGGAAGCAATAAAATAGAACTCAGTGAGCCTGCTCATGTGAATACATCTCAGCAGAATCAGGGCCCACTCGAGCCACAAGGGAGGAGAAACTTAAATAAAGCATTTCAGTATAACCATTCTTTCAGCAGTTCATAGTCTGTATTAGTAGCTAACATCTGAGGAAAGGAAAGGTTTGCTGCTTGGCAATAGTGTGGTGTTAATGTAACACAATCTGTTAAATGAAAAAGCAAAATTAATTCCAATTTGGTGTCTTCACATTTCACACTCCAGAGACTCTCATGGACTGAATGAAAGACAAGAAGGGGAAGAGAATATTTAGTGATTTTTTTACAAAAATTAATTGTCTATTTCTTTGCATTTCACCTAATTAAGTCAAGAGGCAATCTGAGGAGAAAATAAGAAAGGGAATTTTTTTTACAGGTATTTCTCACCATGTGGCCTAAGAAATGTCTGCCTCTGTCCATCTTTCACTGCCTACTCCCCCTCTTCCCCTTGTCCTCGTCACAATTCAAATGTTTAGCTTTACTTCATCCTCACAGCAAGGAATGGATTAAGCAGAATTACTTACTGCTACGCCAATTAGGGATGAATTAATTACAATTTTGCCTCCTGTCCCTCTAAGGTTGCAAGTTTGCCTACCAAGCCCAACCTGAACGCAGTGAAGAGCTGCAAAAACACTCAGGAGTCTGCAGAAACCAACTTTTCCTCCTGACCTGTTCCAGCCTCTCACCTCACTGGGGTGACTCAGGCAAAAGCACAGCTGAGCTGCTGAACTCCTTGGTACTTCAATTCCCAGGACTGTAAAGGGGGGCAGCAATAATACATATTTTTTCAGCAGCATTGTGCAAGTTAATCCCCTCATATTTGTAAAGCACCTTGAGGCTGAAGCACAACAGAAGCACAAAGTATTACTACCATCAACATCATCATAAACTGGGGCATGTTCCAACTAGGCTGTTCCTAGTGAAGTCTCCCTGGACCTCCACTCAGGACATTTTTGCTTTCTGGAGTTACATGCACACACTGCCCAAACCAAAAAACTGGAGAGCTACACAAGACTTTTTCTTCCCCTCAACAGTCCATTTTTCCCTTATTTATTTTTTTCTGAAAAAATACTTCACCATACCACCCACCAACCACATTCACTTCCAGGCTAATTATACTTTGAAAGACAACCAGCACAAAGATGATTATAACTTACAGAGTCAAGGGAAGGCCTATTTAAATAAACAGGATAATTTCCCTTGGTCTCTCACTTTTTTTCCACTTGGTGATGAATCTCAAAACCTGTATAGCCATACATCTTAAAAAGGCTAAAACAATCCTTGTTTCCCTTTTCTCCTTCTTTTTTTGCTACCCCTATATACTTCCAGCAGCAACCTCCCCAACCTATAAATTGCCAACCAAACCTTCCCCCCTTCACCTTGGCTACAGAACAAAATGAAACAATTCTGAATGACTCATGGCCATGACTTAAAAATCCCAAAATAATTAAAAATAATCCAAGAACAACAGCCAAGGGCCCAGTACTATGTCACCTTTCATTTAAAACTCAAAAAGTGGGACAGAAAGCAGGTAGCTGTATCTCTCATACAAGTTCACCCATGTAAGCAGTCCCATCCCATCCCTACTTCCCTCCAGTGTCAATTCCTTCCTCTATTCCCTTTTCACTCCCCAGTAGGACCATGGATGCTCCAAGGACAAGCATTTCACAGTTCAAGGCCAGGCTGGATGCAGCCCTGAGCAAGCAGATCTAGCAGGTGGCATCTCTGTCTTTCAAAGTGGGGTTGGAAGGAGATGATTTTTTAGGTCCCTTCCAACCCAAACCACTCTGTGATTCTTTGACAGTGAGGCCAAATGACCCCAAAGAGTTAAAAGCTCCTTTTGACTTCAGCACCTTCTGAAGCACAGGAGAAGGATGCCTAACCCTGCAAAGATCTCAGCATGCCCAGCTGCCACTGATTCCAACAGAAACTCTGGACATTTAACTTTGAGCTTTACAATATCAGGAAAGTAAGTTACTAATATCTCCTTTCTGATTATTTTGTGGTGATTTTCTACAAACCCACACCTTGTCAGTCTAAGTGTTCTGCTTTGCTAGTCTGGTATTACCTATGACATTATAAGAAGACATTCCTGTACAAACAAAACATGAGCCCAAGTATCACTTTCTTCACAGAATAAAAGTAATGCTGCACATTTGGTCAAATCAGTATTTAAAGTGTAAAGGAGACACCCAGAAAAAGTATCACATGCATTTGATTATAACATATTAAAAGGATTTTTTTTATATAATTGTTCTGAGATTGTGACTTTTTAACATACTAAAAAGTGTCACTATTTAACTGAAGGAAAATATTTTAGTTCAGTTCTCTGCTGTTATTTATTCTAGTCTGTTTTTGACATCTATATAGTTTGTATCATTATTGACACAGCTATGTGAGTAATAACATGTATCATGCCTCTTTCTGTACACAACTCATATAGAGAAGAATAGGGTAGTTCAGCCAAATGACTAATTATTAAGGGTATATTTTCAAAAAACAGAAATCAATTGCACATCACAGTCAGTGACTGTGGTCATTCATTACATCTCTGCTGTAGATCCTGCTTTGCTTTATAGGAGACGTGTCATTAACCAAGAGGCAGTAAGAAAGTACTGTAGAAGTTCTAGCTCTCTGAATGATGAATATGTTTGTGTTCTGCAATATACAAAAAAAAAAGATTTTTAAAGTCACACAAAAAAGGAAGATGGAGCAAATCACAGTGCTGGTTTGCTGGTTCAGAGACACACTGTTTCAATGCACCTCTTTTGGCACCTATTACTCATACAAACAGGTAACACCAATCTGGAGCACCTATGGTGCTCTCTTGCAGACCACTCCTAACTAAACAAGTAGAGATTCTGACTTGATTATTTGAACACTATGGAAGACCCCAAATGCAAACAAAGCAGAATTTTAAAACTGAAATACTCCACACCTAGCAGGCATATAGAACTGTCAAAGTAGAAAAACAAGTAATTTTATATAGCTAGGATGTTCAAGTGCCCTGGCCATAATCTGTTCCTTTAATTGTATACCCTTACCAAACTAAACTAAAAAAAAAAAAAAAAAAAAAAAAAAAAATAATCCGTAAAAGGTCCAAGCTTTTAGTCTTAGTAATGTCCATTGCCTAAAATCAAACAGGAAACAAAAATAGGTTGTGTAGACAAAGAGGAACAAAAAAAAAAAAAAAAAAAAAAAAAAAAAAAAAAAAAAATTCAAACCTCTCCGTCAGCATAGCTGGGAAATACAGGAGTTCAGCCTGTCCAGTTGGAGTGTGTGAAGTGACAGCATGAATCTCTTCCTGTTTACTTTCCTGAGTGCCTTACCTCGAGACTAGATGTTGAGAGGAACGAGTCTGTGGCCTTCTTGCCTCCATCTATCTACTTGGACATCTTTCAATGACTACACCATATAACTTGTTAGGTGTTAACCATGTCCCGTTCCTTACTCTACAACAGCAGCAATTTTCTTTTTATCTTTTAGGTAATACTGCCTACATTTCATAGGACAAAGTAAAAATATACCTTCTAATTCAGATTATTAGCTATGTAAAAGTGCATCCTGCTACCAACTGAATTAACATGTAATAGGGATACTAAAAAACCTGAACAACCTCACACCAAAAGAAACAAACAATAACAAAAAACCTAAACTACACTTAAATGGCCCAAAATCTATTCTTTAACTAATGTCATGTACACCCTTTTCAGTGTTTCACAATTGCTTCTTCATTCCTGAAACATGAAATCATTCCAAGGGGACTCCAAGCTATGCTGTATTTTCCATGTTTCACTTCAATAAAATATTACAAATACGTTACCATGTAGTTGGGATTTTTTCTGCAATCATCATAACAAACCAATGTTTTCATAATATCGCCACAAACCACATCTATTACCTCATACAAGAGCACAATGTTTTGGCAATGCAGTGCAAATAGTAGGAACAACCTCGCCATCATCTTCCAAAATAGTTCTTTGAACACATTTCCAAAAAACAGTAGCGACAAAAGCCCTGCCACCTCATTCCTTCCCTCCACCCCCATGATGGATGAGAAGACAGCACTGAAACAAGCACTGCCCTCTCCTATCTCTGTGTTATTAAGAGGCTCTGGATCTCAGTCATCCACAGCTAAATCACACTGGAGTCAACAGGAAACATCCCAAAACCTGGAGGAACTGCACACCTGAACCCTCCAGAATAAGGTTTTAGAAAAACAGACTGTTTAATCCTCCTGTCTCACAGGTCTTAACCAAGTCATTGTGAGGGCTGGGGAAACACCTGAATCATACCAGAAATGTAAGTAGTGCCCCACTTAAATGTGAAAATGACACTGAAAATTACAGCAAAATATTTGAAGATGAGGTGAAAATTCTTTTGCTCACGGCCTGATGCTTTAGCAAGTCTAAAACTTATAGAACTTCAAAGGAATCAAAGTCACTCAAAGCCTAACAGGGCTGGTCATTATTTATGTGTTCAATCTACTATATTCCTCCCCAGACTTTACCCAAAATGGTTTCAAGCAACTTACTGTTAATAAGGATTAAACCTACTTAACTGAAGTATTTCCAGAGATCACATCACTATCAGGCCTGATTAACAGGTCTTGAAGTCTGCAGCAGCAAGGCTGCACTCCTCATATATTCTAAATATGACTATATATTTGTATTCTGGATTCCTTCTCAGTGAGAACCAGCGCATGCAAAATAAATTCCACAATCCCACATCTTGTATACAAAGGGCATCACACATATCCTGCGACTTTAGCTATTCTCCTGAAATTATCTTAGTCTCACACAATCACACTTCAAGTACCCCATATGTCCACTTTGGTTATCCCTCCTTTGAAAAGCTAATAAATGTAATACTTAGATGCAACTGCATTTCATCTAGAAACAATTATCTGCAGTACTTTGTGCCAGGAAAAAGCATCAATAGGCATCGTTAACAACACTTCCACTTTATTTTCCTCCCATCTAATGGGCCCAATCCAACACCCAAGAGAAGTCAATGAGAGCCTCACAATTGTTTCCAGTGGGAGCTGGACAGAGCCTCAGGATGGCACATGAATGTGAGGTTTGTGCAAGGAGGCCGAGTGACAAGCACAGCCTCTGTTTATTCACACCACGATATTGCAAAGGGAGAGGAAGAACAAACTTCCCAGGATGTTCCCACTACCCAGAGCTGCTGAAGAGCCAGCAATAAAAGCTTTGGAGGTGGGAGCAAACACTGCTCTCTGGACTTACTCAGTCCTTCTCTTTTCTAAAACTGGACTGACACAGGCACCTGGTGAAATTAAACGTTTACCTGTTACACTCCCAAAGTGTTTTTAAAATTAAAAAACACAATACGAGACCCACCCTTGGTGCTACACAGAGCCTTCCCATTCACCTGGGTTGTTTTCATCTCAAAGGAAAAACAAGTCATCTGCACAATAGTTCTGTTACAATGCACTTGTCTTGCTTTATTGAACTCTACCTGATATAGGGTTTAAAAATCACAAAAAAATTATTTCAGGCACTCACTCTGATGCTTCATACAGATAAAAATAAAGAGAGGGAAAAACAAGCTCTCATTTTTCCCCAAAATACCCATGGAAGTGGTATATTTCCAAAGAGACTGGATACACGAGCCAAACAATTAAAAACACTTAAAAGTGCCCCATAATTCTAAAAGGACTCACAAGTTATTTGAACTTGCTGGCTCACACGCAATGCTTGCCCCAAACAATTTTTTTATTTCTTTACGAAAATCATGTCCTCTTCCTACACACACACTCATCCCTGCTTTCAGTGTTAAATATAACATCAGCATCTTTGAAAGTACAGATGTTATGCTGTGGGAGACAAGAAATCCTGTTCATTTCTGGTGAGCAACAGAAAGCACTCTGGGAAAGTAGTAGCAAAAAAAACCCCAAGACAAACAAAAACAAAAGACCCAGTAAAAACCAGGTCATACAACCAGAGGACAGGTTGCATGGCTGGCGTGTGGTCACCTCGTGCATGGGGCACTGACTGGCTGGGGAAACGTGTGGACACCCCGTGATCAAAAAGCTGATTGGGGTAAAGGACGTGTGAACAGCGACACTGCAGTGGCAGGCAGCCAATGACTGCTTCTTTTGGGTTAAGTTTAGAACACAAAAAGGCTTGGTTTGTTGCAATGAATGATCTTCTTCAAAGAAAGAGGGCCGCGTGTCTTTGTTCCCCATTGCTACATCATGTAGCCTTTGGAATGTAGGAGACAACTTTTTTTCTGGGGACTTTCAAACCTGTACCTATCTAGGGCTTCCTGGAAGGCACAAGGAGCAGGTAATGCTCCAAGGGATTTCCAAAGTCCTGTACTGACACATGGCTGACCTCACTGTTCCTCGGATGCTGGAGCTACATAGTCAAAGAACCGGGCAGGCTGATACTCCATTGCCATTTGCCACCTCCATACTGGAAACTTCACTTTTGTTTGGGATTATGAAAAGACAGGCCACAAAGAGAGTTGAAGTCCAACCATTAAACCTGGTCATTTGCATCCAGCTTTAATGCAGATCCAACTGTAACCTGATGGTAACACCAAACTCATTGAAAACCACAGACATACCAAGAGCATGTCTGAAAACCATCCTTTCTCCATCTCGAGCTTTCCATGGGTCGGATGGCTAAACTTAGTGAGAAGGGTGATGGAATGCAGCAGTTTCTTTAAAACCAACACAGAGACCAACAAGAGACAACTGGAACTTTAGTGGTGGAAACAAAAGGAAGAAGAAATGAAAAAGAGAAGAAAAAAAACAGAAGGGAGAGAGCAAGAGATTTACTCATCTCCTAGTTAGAGCATAGGGGAAACTTAGCCTTAACAGTGTAAATCAAATTAAACATTTCAGGGGTCTGGCTTTAAAAGCTGCCATTGCAATAAAAGGAGGGACAATTGGAAGGTTGTTTTAAAACTGTAGCTGCATTCTCCTACCCTCTGCCTCCTCCTTTTCCCAGCCCTTCCTCCCACACCACCAACTGCCATCTCTAATTTACCTTGCCATGCAGTCACTCCAGAATTCCCTCCCAACCACAGAGGACTGGAGGAATCTACAGAAAATAAACTGACAATAAATACGACTATATTACCTATGGGGAGGAGGGGAAGCAATGAAAATTACCAAATTGTTGACATTGGTCAAGAAAACTTTCCCCTCTAAAATTTCAAAGAACACGAAGGCTGAACAGCAAAGGTCTCATTATGAATTCACTCAAAACTCCCTTTTTTTACAGGGTTCCCTCTTCCCATCCCTGAATACAGGAGCTTATTCTTGTGCAATCATTAATGCTCAACGGCAGATAGGCTGCTATTTCCTACTCCTGAAGAAACCCATTTTATGACATACAACATGAAGAACTGCTTCATTAATCAGATGGTTAAGCAGCACCAGCAGAGTTGCTGTAGGAAGGCATGGTGACACCGTGGTGGGAGAACTGGCTTCCTTTCCATCTCAACCATCATTTAAAGGACCTCAGAATTTCCTTAAACTTAACAGGTTTATTGTTTTAATCCCTACCTGGGAGAATAAGAGGACTCCTCATAAAAATGTAGAAACCAAGTCTGATTGCATGTGGGGAGAATGTGAAAGGGAAAACAGCTGAGGAAGAGAAAGGATGGGTATAATATAGAGGTTTCCAAGTCTATTTTCTTGCTGGGACTGAAAATATTAATACTGTTAAGGCTTATTTCACACACATTTTTTAAAAGAGTCGGATTTTTGCTGTCCACACATCACGACTCAACTAAAAGTACGCAGAAGCTTTTAAGTTTCCAATTTTATCATCGTTTTATCCATAGAAATCCAACTTCATCTGTCTTTCAGCATCTCAGATCATCTCCACAAAAAGCCATACTCAGGCTAATAAAATGTAATAGTTTAAAGCAGCACTTTCTTGAGACCACGTAATGTACAGAAAATGAAATTTTTATAAAATGAGAACGCAAATATCAATCAGTCCTTTTATTCACCCTCCTGACATATTGGAAGCAAACAATCCAGCCCTACTTATAAATCAGAAGTACATTTACTGAGGAAAGCATCCAGAAACATTATGAACTGACATAAGCAGCTCTCCAGACACAGCAGCAAGGAACCTTTAGCCCTGTCTGAAGGTGTTAACAATGCAGGACTAATGTGACACGGCACTAAATGGATGGCCAAACACAGAGGCTTTGTTACATGCAGGAGGTTGCATTTTTGCCATCTTTTTCCAAACATGCACCTAAGGGAAAATACTATCAAGCCCTTTCAAAGAAGGACTTTCAAAGCAGAAAAGGAAAGAAGAAACTATTTTGTCCTGCATATTTTAAGGACAATTGCTAACAAAGAGTGAAAGCTTCACAGATTATTGATTTTTCTCGTACTGGTGGATTTTGCTCTGCTTAACTCAAAGGTGAAACATGAACTGGTCAGAGAACCAAATTCCTACATGCCCAAATCTCCTAACTTTCAAAATTTATTTTATATATTTCACAAATAGGGTTCTACCAAAGGTTTTAGTCAGTCCCACTCATTCTCAACCTTTAAACAGATAAACTGGATCAAAATTATTGTATTATATTCCTGTAATTTATGGTATCAACTTTACTTTCCACCACTGCACCACTAAAGGAAGACTGTGGTCCTGATTTAAGGCTGTAAATTCCGATCAAATGGGAAAGTGTTAAATTCAGAAGAGCCTTTGGTCCATTAACTTCCATGCTGATTTGACACGCTCTGCAGTGCTTGGGCAACAGACTCTGCCATACAGCGTATTCCTAAGCAAACAGTGCTTTGTGTCATAAACCATCTGGGGTGTCAGTTCCAAGGGCCACTCATCTAAGCTCCTCTGATACACTTGGAAATGCTGAGGTGCAGAACAGAAACTTTTCCTCACGACAAAATATCTTTTGCAAGGGTAAGGGAGGACAGTGCCATCAGAGAAACAACGGAAGACACAAAATTTTGGCTAAGGGTGTTGTTTTCATTATTCCACTGAAGAAAACCACTGGAACAAACAAGCTTTCTAAAACACTGGGATTTTTCTAAGGTGCCAATGAAAGTGATACCCTTCATAATCTGGACAGTGCTCCCTTTCATATCAGAGCCTATAGTTGCAAAGCTAAGTGCCAAGCAGATGGTTGAAATCTGTTTTGTATAAAAAGTGTGTGCGCACACGCATTTTTTTTAGATGGAGTTCTTTGTATTTATATTCAGGCCTAGGTTCTAGCCATCAAAACACTGGCACTGAAGCAATCATTAGCTGCACTTTAGACAACTGGCAACTAAGGTATTCACAGTTCTCCACAAAATGTTCAGCTAATACCTCCCAGATGTATAACTAAGGCAAAAGATCATCTTCTTAAATTAGTATCAGTGCTTTGGATGGCCTTTCAATACACTGCACATGTATGTAAAAAGCTATTGTATTTATCTCCTTTTTAAAATAATGCTCTGTTAGGCTCTAAGTGTTTATAGCAGCTTTTAAAAACACAGGCTTCCACATCAAATTCTACCCAAATACAACAGCAGAAACCCCATTCATCTTGTTTTCATCTTTCTAAGAATCACAGAGCAGGAAATTCTGTAGGTAATTCTAAGAGAAAGACTTTGTCTTTCTTATCTGATAACCATTTAGCTTATTTAGAAAGTAAATACAAGATAGGCTCAGCTGCTCTAGAGGAATCAGCTCCAGACAAGATGAACCTGTTCCTGCCACACTGGACAATTCATGCACGTCACCTCAGTTGCAGGTACCTGGGTCAATTTCTAAGTGGATTGCTTACTACCACAAACAGCAAAACCAGAAATGCTTACCAGCATGGGGCTCTGCTGTCTGCCTGGGCTTCTCATGGAATCAGTGAACAGGTGACAATAATTTGCCTGGTGACAAATTAACAGAGGTCACACTTTTGAAAACTGGGGTTATCAAACAAATGTATATTTGGAAGAAGGCATTTTTGTGCAGCGGTCTCTCTTTAGGCCTTGGTGGCCACAACTGGGAATTAGTACCTTAGGAAACACACAGTTTCAAAATAAAGATTGATTTTGTGTGCGGTGCCAAGTCCGCTAAGGTCCAGATGTTAGCTCTGGCATAATTCAGGTACATTTTCAACATGGGCATTCAGATCATTCTAATCTGCCAGGCATACATGTTGTTTAGGAGAAAAAGAAAGTTAACCTGTCGTCAAAGCACAGCAACACAGGACTCCTAAAACTCCCAGATTTGCTGAAGCCTGCAGAAATCCCTCCTGATGCTTTAGAAACTCTGGAAACATTGCAACACATGGAAGTCTGCTGCAGATGAAGGAAAGGCAGGATTCTGCTCAGTGATCACCTCATGAGTCACTATTTCATGCTGCTGTGGTGTACTGGGGTGAAGAACACCAGCCTTTTTCATAGAGTTGAGCAGGATGTTAATTAATTAGGCCTACATTTTTAGGACCTGACACTGAACTCCAGTGCTACTGAGTCCAAACACTCAGAATGAATGGGCACCTTTTTAAAGGATGCCTTTACTGGCCCTATCACAAAATAGGTCTTTGTGAACACAGTGCTGAAAAACTACGACTGAAACACTATGGAACTGGCCTGATCATAATCCATTATCTTGAAAGTAATGTCGCTCTTAAAAAGCTTATCAAAGAGAATAACTTAACAGCTTAGTCATGATATTCAAAGGCAACAGAGATCAAATCCACCCAGGACTGCCTCAGTTTATACCCATTTTCTCAACAGCGTGTAGTAAAGGATGCAACACATAGCCTAGATGCAAAGCTACCTGCAGACCTCAGCATTTCAGCTCCACTCCTACTGAGTGTGCAGTTGGAAACGAGGAAAAAAAAATTACTAAAACAGATTAGAAGAACTTTTAATGTGAATAAGAAAGTAATTCCTCCTTTTTAATAACCCTGTGACATTTCCTTCATTTTGGATCTCATTTAAAAAAGGAGATGTCAAACATCTGGGTAAGAATCACAGTGCATTTTGTGTTCTGCAGCGGGGTTTTTTGCTTTTAGGCTGGTTGGTTGCTTTGCTCACTGTGCCTACATTGTCACTTGCAGTGGAGTCTGTTCCTCACATCAATACTCTTCATGTGAACAATTTTTTTCCTGGACTCACCTCATGCCTAGTCCTCAGGTTATAAAACATATGACAAGTCTGGTACATATGGCAGAAGATGTGAACTGTTCTCCAGGACCAAAGTTTACCTGTTTGTAGCACACGCTGTTTCCCAAATTACTGCTTAAACACAGCGGGTTCTGCTGCTGGACTCCAGTTATCCAAACTTGCCTCCAGGTAAGGAGTTGGTTTAGAAGTGCACTCAGATAACTGGAAGGTCTACAGACAGTATCCCCTCCCAGACCTCAACGATACAACTGTGGCTGCAAACATTTCTTTAACTTATTTTATTAATTATACTCCATAGTCTGTATTTTACATACTTAAGTGATTTGAATACTATAGTTCATCTTGCTAGAATGAGACCTTTAGAAATTATAATTGGATAGAGAGAAGTCTATAATTTGCAGTTCTTAGGATCTCAAGAAGGAAAAGGAGGGTGTCTTGAGGTTAAAACACAGGACTTCCAGTCAGTATCTCTACTTTCTAAACCCACTTATACAGAAGATTTTGTGACAGCATTCCTCAACTGTACTCATCTATAGGTTGAGGCTAATCTTGCTTCTCAATCTAAAAAGCACAGAAATCTTCATGATTTGTATATCAATGCTTACCAAATGCTCTGAATTCCTAATCAAAAGGCTTTATAGGAAGTATGAATCTATTATTAATAATATCAGTACAGTAAAGCAACTTCTACATACATGCGTCTGGAAAAAAAAAAAGCAGAGAAAGAATACCCATACACGTATATTGCTCAATTTATAAATTGTTAAGCATGGCTTCAGGACTGAAATCTCATTCATGAACCATGCTAGGGATCTCTTACCTACTCCCTGTTTCTGAATTTTCCCCATACAAAGACACATTTATATTACTCTAAGCTCCAAGCACAAAGGCTGCTCTGTGGAATGGAAAGAAACCTTCTTTTTTTGTGTTTGTACAGTGACAAGCATAATGGGGTCCTGATTCAGGATGCTTGCACTCTACAAAAACACACTAAATCAGTGACACTAATACACATGAAGACTGTCTATAAAAGAGATGCATGGCATACTTGAGAGTGGCACAGCATTTTCCCTATACTTTGCCTGGTATTTCATGCAAACGCCTAATGGGCATTCCCGAGTCACACAATTCATTTCAGACTTTAGGCAAGAACAGAAAAAGTGAGCAGAACTTACAAAACGTAAGCAAAGGAGGAGAGCCTTCCACTGAGCAATTCTGCCAAATTCTAATCTCAGTTGTTAAAACCAGAATCAGCTCGATGTTCATGGGGTTTTGACAAAGATGAGAACCAGTAGTCTTCTTTAAAACACACCATAAATTTCTACTTCAGTGTCCAAAACCCAGGGGCGAAAACCAAATCAAAGCCTGAACCTGAAGAGAGAAATGTATTTTCCGTGTCCCTGTTATATTCAAATTCAAAAGCCTAGATATTTTTAACAGACATGGAAAAAAAGAACTATTTGGCTTTACTCAGCAACTGCAGAAGGAAACTGTATCAAAAGAATAATGTTGCATGTTCTGTTTTCACTTGATTTCATTTAGCCTTTCAGTTCTATTTCAGTTATGTTTCATTTAGCCTATTTCTTTTTTAAATAATCATCATGTTTTGGTGATTCACATTTCACACCAGCCCAGGAACAAGTCATGTAAATACAACACAGCAAAATGACCCAGTTTGTTAATAGACATGCAAAACGGGTAAGAACATCCTTCCCTCCGCCCTTACCAACCATCACCTTCCCACACATCCCATGTCTATCCAAAAAAGCTTCTGCCCCGGTGAGGCCATGGTATCAAAATTTAGGGATAAAACCCTATGAACAGAGACCCGACTAATTCCTGGGAGAAAATGTTTTCAGTCTTGTTTTACAAAGTGAATGTAATGAGGGCGCTAAGGGAATTTATCTGGAAACAGAAGACTTCTCTGCAGTCTAATACAGCCCTCAGAACTCCCTTCCCAGCACACAGATCTGCTGAAGTGCTTTAGTCCCAACTCAGGCAGGCCACCCCTAAAGGTGAGAGGACACCATATGCTTCTTGCCCCTCATTAAGCATTCTCTCTCTGAAATCAAGGGATACTTCCAAATTTATAAAAAATGGAGTGCAGAGATGCACTTTGGTCCCTCAGACTGTGGTGAATTTTAGCTTCATCACACTCTGGTGAAGTGCAATTTCTTCATGCACCCCAGCAGAGAAAAATCCCAAACCACAGAGGGCAAACACAAATGGGTCTGTGCGGATGGGTGCACAGGCTCCTGAGATTTTGGGAGGCTCTCTGTTTTTAATAGCAAAAATTTCGGGGTGAAATATTTTCATGTAACTACATTAAAAAAAAAAAAAAAAAAAAAAAAGGAATAACAGCATTAAAAATTGTGTTGAACCATTAATATTTTCTTTAGTTTTGGTCTTCTCTAACTTATTGAGCTGGCAATGGCAATGGTAAGTCCAGCTCACTGTCAGATACATAAACTTTGGCCATGCCCAACCTCTGAGATGAATCAGTGAAACTTTGGTCAGTTTTCTCACTCACACATTCTTAAAACAGTTAAGCACAGCACCAAAGAAACCAAGAGGATGACAAACTGTATGGGTTTCTTTCTACCTGAACTACATTCCTAGAGCTTTTTTTTCTCTAGAGCCACAAAGGTCTAGAAGAACACTAGATGTAGACAATGGTTTAACTATGAAAATATCACATACCTCTCTCACAAGTTCCTTACCACTAAAAAGAATTTTGAGTATTCACATAAGAAAATTAAATATCAATTCACTCTGCTTATATTTTTGCCTCCAAATGTAACAGAGTTATGACAGAAACAAATGAGTAGTAATAAGACTATAATACAATCACAAAGAAAATTAGCACTAAGGCAACATTTTATGGTATGTTTAGGTTAAATAAAAGTGAGACACCCACATCCTAGAAAACAAAACTAAACCCGAAAAACTTAAGACAGTCTACATGAACTTGAGAAAACACAAAACCAGAACTGCACAGCAAAACAAAGTAAAATTATTATAGATCTCAAAAAGCATCTGCCAAAATGAATTTCAATACTCGGTCTTTAAAAAAAATGGAAGTATGAAAAGAAAATCCAAAATACTAAACATAAATTTTAAAAAATAGCAAAATATAAATACAATTTGAGAATTGAGAAATGTTACCTGATTAATCCCACAACACTTTTAAGGGAAACAAGGTCAATGCCATTTCAAACTTCCAAAGCGAGCTGCAAGCTTTTCCTCGTTTTCATTTTACCTCTGAGTTCCACAAGTCAAAAATAAGATCATCATGTTGGAACTAATTTTTTGCTTTAAATGAGGTGACAAAAGGACAAGTTGAAGAGAAGTGCCAAGCCAGATCAAAACCAGGATGTTGGAAAACGTTTGCCAATTTCTTTCAAAACAAAGAGCTCCCCCAATACCATGGGAAGCACCTGAACTTCATACTAACATCTGATAATTCCAGCAAACGAAATTCAAACGTTTCCTTCTTAGTCTGTTTAAAACAATTAAATATATAAATTTCACACCTATCCTAAAAAACAGACAGGCAGCTTCTCTGCATTACTACTGCACACCTCACAATTTCCATTCACTTCTCACATTCTTTTCCAAGTCCCATGGCCCCTGCGAGCAGCGCTCGCTCACTAAAATTCTTCCAGAACCCTGTCTAAATTTGCTGTCTCCCAACAACTACCGCTCACAGAACTCCACACTGTCACAAGGACATGTGGGCTCAGGAACAACTTTTGGAGGCTCCTGGCTTCCCAGCTGGCAGAGCAGGGCTCGGTGTGGAGGTGACAACCAGCGTCTCTCAAGTGGAGGCTACGGCGCGTTGGACACCCGGCGGCACTCCTGGTGCCCAGCCCGGGCAAGGCCACTTGGAGCAAGGCAGCCCCTCTGGAGGGTGTGGGAGAGCTGGGACAACACCATCACCCTCAGCAAAGGGCGTGGGTGAGAACTTTATGGTTGGTGGTGTTTTGACAACGGGGCTGTGGGAGGAGATGGGAACGGGACAAACACTGTCATCAAATCGCCGCGACCGCCTGCCCTCGCCCGCTGGCCAGAGCCACCCAAAGCTCCAGAGAAAAACGGCCTATTTCAGAAGTTCCAGAAGTTCTGGTTTAGGTAAGTCAGTACAGTGACAAGGATTTGCTTACTTTGCAGCCTTGTGGGTTTTAACCTACTCATATGCAACATAATTTTACCTTTTGTAGGAAAGAGACTTCGCATGTTTTCCACATTGGATGAAAATCCGGAGAAACTTGAAGAGGGAAACGCTCTTTGCTTTTAAGGATGCTACTTGTTAAACAACAAACTCCTTGCCATCATCAGAGAGGCACTACAGCTATTGATTAATTGCTGTGAGCACTTCTTTTCTCTTGACTACAGTAGCAGAATTCAGAAGCATTGAATATTTTCAGTGAGTACAGGTGAAACACAACATTTTTCCCCTTCCACTTATGAGTTAATTATGTTATAACCAGGCCTGAGCAAGAAATTATTAATATAAAATAAAATGGAAAGTTAAGGGGATGTCAGACTGACTTTTGCAACAGTTGTGAAGGCTCAGGTATCTCACACAAACATGAAATTATCCTATATTTCGAATCTAGTATGAAATGCACGTAAAGAAACTGTAACTGTACCTCGGGAGGAGACACTTTTTCCTGTATAAATATTGTTTAAAGTGTATTTTATACACCTACAGATACATCACATTGCACAGACACATATTCCTATCCTATCAGGGAGCTTCATGTTTAACTAATTCAACCAGATACTCAGTGCCTCCTAAATGATAAAGCCATAAATGCTCATTAAAGCTCCCTGAGAAGCAGTAAATATTTTGTAAACTAGTTATATATTTAAGATCTCTGGACAGAAAGAGAAGGAAAAACAATTCCTCGCCTATGTAAAGGTACCAATCAAACACACTATGCACATAAACACCGCAAGATGCTTGGTGGGAGACTGTGTATGTGTTTGTGTGTGTTTTAATTAACTCCTTGAATGCATATGATGAGCCAGCCACCCAGAATTAGTAATGCCAAACTCCCAATTTGATTCAAATGCAATGAATACAACAGTCGAATTGTGCAGGCTGGTGTGTCACTCATCAGCTCTTGCATTTGGGCTTTTGCCTTCCAAGGCTAGTTCACAATTTCAGCAACTGGTAAATTATTGAGATGTTCATTAAAATTTGTAATCTGTAACAGTCAACTTCTTCCTAGCCAAGCATAAGCACAACAAATTAAATTAGCGCATGCAGGACATTAATGAATAGTCTGCAAACGCATTAATTCCTTTAGACTTATCTCAGAGAAATAAAACTGTTAATTTTTGTCACTGCAAAAAACCAGTATCTGCAACTTTACACTGGCACTCTATTTATTCTTCAAATCCCAGACCCCTAGAACCATGAACTTAAGCAATGAAGCCCTTTTCCCAAAACGTCTCAATGAAGTTAAAAGCTATTCAGCCCGACAGTAAAGCAACCTTTTAAATGAAAGGATCTACTTCTACAGGTAGATTTTAGGAGAGTGGGACATCATTCTGAGCAAGCCGAGTAATAGAAAGGTATTATTTTTTCTCCAAAATTCTCAGCAAATGCAGCAGAATAAAGCTTTTAGGGTAACTTTAGCTAAGAAAAGCACTTAGGAATACGCAAAGTTTCCTTTTAAGAAAATGACTTCTCCATTTGACAGTGTTGGTACAACCCCAAAATAAATTCAGTGGGAGTCTGAAATGACTCGTGCAGTGCAGCAGTAAAGCAGCTAAGTATATTTTTTTCCTCCCAGCAGAGGCTTGCTTTACATCCTTGAGCCTTTCCTTTCTAAAAGCTGTTCACTAGAACAGAGAATGCTCCGAGAGCACGCCACCGGTGACTGCAAATGTTGAACTTGTCCTACTGTCCCCATCCCCACTACTCCCATTTATGCCTTTTGTCTTTTCCAGCTCTGCCTCTTTTCCCTAGGGAGGCACCAACCCACCCATCCTTCTTCTACAAGCACTGCACGCCACTTTACCTTCAGCTGGCATGTTAAAAATAAAAAATGAAAAAAAAGTAAAGGAAATAACGAAAAAGAGAAAGGATGTCACTCTGTCTGGATGCCTAGCATAGCCTCTCTCTCAGTCTACAGAGAAATGTAAATATGCAGTAATTAATTTGGGTTTAAGAACATTCCATACACTAGGGATATTGTTAAGCAGTCACTTTATCTATTTTTCATTAATCAGATTTTATTAAGACATTAAAACTTTATGTTGGGCATTTTGGAGTTTTTATCATTCTGTAAATTTCCCAACTGTCCGCGATGGTTCTGGCTGTATTGTCTCTACCTTATCCTCAGTGAAGTAAACTTTCCATTGTGGCCTGACTTGTTATATTTAAGTATAATGACCCAAGTTAAAAAAGAAAAAAAAAAAAAAAAAAAAGGAAAAAAGAAGAAAGAGAGAGAGAGAGAAATCAAACAAAAGACTTATTCTTTTCAAGACCTTTAGAGGCAATTCAGGGTGCTACAGGAGCTCACACAGTACATCCCAGAAGTTACCCTCTCCCAGTGTAACACACGGAGTGAATTCCAGTTATAATATCTCCCTACAATGTTGCTGCAAACATCATCCTCCTCACCGTACGCATTCTGATGCTCCACTCAATCAAGCAGCTGAACAAGCACAAACAGAAATAAAGGCGTGCAAGGAACTTCTCAGGAAAGGACGAAAATCCGCACAATTTTGGCACGGTAATTAATTATACATGTTAATTCACAAAACCTACTGCAATTTGCCCGTGATGCTGAATGAATTAATGAGTGTTTATTTGTCTGATACTGAGGATCATTTTCATTCTAAGTGTGTACCGTAAATTCCCCCTGCTAATGGCCACAGACACAGAAGAGAAGCCCCCTGAATTCAGCTCTCTTCAGCTGGGGTGACTGAAAGTTTCTGAAGTGTTTGCAGTTCGCTGAGATACACTGAAACATCACAGGAAAGACAACGGGGAAAGGGGAACAACCTCCTGAGAGACATACAGATGCTCTGAGACCTGAACTGCAAACAACTTTGCCTGACAAATCTTTATCTCCTTGTCATTTCCTATTCAAGTTTAAAAACTAATAGTGGGAGACGGATAATAGTAAGAAAACTGAAGTGGGACACGCAGATACGACAAGCTGGACCCCAAAGCGACTGCAGAAATGTGCTCCAAGAACTGTGTTGACTGAGAATCCAAGAAAAGAACCTGCCATAAACATCTGAAAAACAATGATCTGAGCATCGTGCATACACACACACACACGTCAACTCTGCAGGCATTTGTGGGTCTGAGGCTCTCTGTGCAAGAGAAAGTGTGTCCTCGTGGCTGTTTCCTGACAAACACACACACATTACATGGA